>NW_018742770.1:3516115-4116115 GCF_001683475.1 Chenopodium quinoa
AGCCAAATCAAATAAAGATAAAGACATAGAACACTTTGACAATGGAGGAGCGAAACCAAAAAGAGAAGACCCACCTCTCTCTGTCACAAGCATTCTCTCTCCTCTGCCTCATTAACTTTCACTGTCACGCCCATCAGTCTAACCCGCCCCTATACTCAAACAACATGGTAAGAGTCTCAAACACTGCCATTTTTAATGGCATCGCCGTCAAAATAAACGAAAACCTTAAGAAATTAAAGGTATTGTTTCGGGTGAAAACAATGGGACCTTGCCGAAGGTCCGATGAAACGGAGAAGACTGGATTCGGTCCAAGTTATGTTGGGCCGAAGGTTTCCTGCACAGTAAACACACGTAAACTAGCCTCGGGGGTGTTGCCGAGGAAGGCCCCTCCGATGCTAAAGTCAGTACAATGTGTAGAAAGAGAACACTATGCAAGAGAGTTTGTTGCTTGAGGCTTTGATGGAATGTATGAGAATATATGAATCTATGAGAATGTATGTGAATCTATGAATGAACATAATGAATGTATCAATATTGATGGCTTTTATACCTCTTCATACATGGAGAGGTTGGGCCTTAGCCCAATTGGCTTGCTTTGTGGGCTGACCTTTGACTTTAGCACAATTGGAGAGTTGAACCTTGACCTTGGGCTTTTAATTGGATCATTTAATGCCTAGGCCCAATTGGACTAAATTGGACCCAAACAACTTGCCCCCCAGACCCGATTTGGAAGGATGACGGGTCGGGTTTGATTTAATTCAGAAAAGGAGGGAAGTAAATGATTTAATTAATCCAAAAATTTGAATTTAAACCGTAATTAATGAGATAACAACGGTTAAGGCGGATGATTGTGGAAGTTGGACGGATAATGGGCAGTTTAATCACAAGATCATGTGTTTAACGGTTACTTAGTGGAGTATTTAAGAGAAATTGAAACGCAGACTCCTCGTATCCCATTCCTGGAGATATAAACAGAGGCGCGTCATCTCTCCTCACTTATTCACCAACACAAACCCAGAATTCTCGAGAGAGAAACCAAGAACCCGCATCAAAACTTCGCAAATTCCCCGAGCATTAAGCTTAGAAACTGAGACTTGCCACTACGAACTCGTAAATCGGCAACTTTCGCTTCAGATTAAGGTAAATTCCTTTGATTTCAGTTTATTTTTCTTCGAATTCGAACTCCTTCCCCTTTTCTTTCGACTTTTTTCTTCGAAATAATCAATGGCAAGAGGAGTTAGAGGTAGAGCCCGTGCTCCAAGAAGAGCAAGGCCGATTCCCGATCCTAGGAACAGGATTGGGACCTGGAATGGACAAAGGCCAGAGTCTGACCCTGCTGAAGGAATTAGGGCGACTCCCCTTTCCTCGGCTCCTCCTCAGAGAACGGAGGGGCCGAGCGCTTCTGGACGGGATGATGAAGTTCCCGCTGTCCTTTGGGATATCCTCCCCGGGTTTTCAGAGCGGGAGAATGCCGAAGTTGCTTCGGCCATGATAAAGAACCGCCCCTACTCATGGTGGGTGGAGAATGCCGATCAATATCGGTTTGCCGAGCAAATTGAGTTGCATTACGACATTTTTGAAGCTGATGGGTATTGGTGCCGAATGCCCGCGGCATCCGATAGAATCCATCGTCCACCCCCGGGGTATGTGGGGGTGTACACAAGACAGCTTCAGTACGGGCTGAGGTTCCCTTTGGACGTATTCGTCCGAGACTTGCTGATCCATTACAACATCTCTCTATGTCAGTTAACTCCCACCAGCATCCGAAGGGTGATGACATACTTATGGGTCTGCAAGTTCTTCAAGTATGTGCCGAACCTGCACTGCTTCAAAAAGCTTCATCGGCTAGTGCCAAATATTCAAAGTGGGCACGGAAGCCATGGTTCTGGGTGGTACCGGATTGAGTCCCGGCCCCAGTACCTAACCATGTGGCCAAACGACTCTTCAGACAAGGACTGGAGAGGTCAATGGATTTGGGTTAGGGCACCCACAGATCCGGGCCACCCTTGCGTCTTCAGCGCTCCCCGATACCTTGCCGAGCATGATCCCGAAATGGGAAGTCTAGGTCCCCCCGCAGATAACGGGGCGGATCCGAACCTTGATCAACAACATATCTTCGGCAAGCTGCCGAACCGGGGGGCAGTGGCCGAATGCAGCATATCCCGGAGACTTGGCTCCCCGATACGCATTATGTTTTCCAAGAGAACATGCTAGCAGCTGTTGGCCTCAGCCGAAAGTTTAAGGATGGTAAGCTTCTTCGGCTGGGGCCGAGGCTTTTTAATTATCTCTTTTTCTTCTCTCGCTTCGCTTTTTTATGATGTGCCAACCTATCTGAACTGACCTTTCCCTTTTTCTTTTTCAGAGTGGGACGAGACCAACGTTGGCATTAACTACGCTCGTCTTGGTGTCAACCGAGAACGAGTTGTAACTGAACGGGCCCCGTCTATCACTGAACCGAGGCATAGGGAAGTTCATCTAGACTCTTCCCACTTCCAAATTGAGGTTGTTGCTCTGTATCAGAGGCAGAAGCCTTGGTGGAAGAAGAGAGACCCCTGGTTTCAGCTGCTGGACGAAGAAGCTGAAGCTGCCCGTACAGCCGAAGAGGTTGCACGGGTTCTCGAAGCTTGCGAAGGAGGAGAAGGGTCCTCCAGAGCTGCTGAAGAAGAAGCTGCAGCTAGGGCAGCTGAAGAAGACGAGGCTTTGCTGAAGACCTCGGTGAGCTTTCAGACTTAACTTTGTCTTTCTTCTTTTTTTTTTTTTTTTTTTTACTCACATTCTTCCTCCCCCCTGTCTGTTACAGTCTGAAGAGAGTAACAGACATAGAGAAGGGAAAGCTCCTGTTCGTCCCGAAGACCAAATACAAGAAGAGTCTTCAGACTCAGATATGGACGAGCAGCCCCTTCAGAAAAGGCGCCGAAGGATGGCCATCATCGGCCCTCATGACTTTCAGCGGAGGCCGATGACCATCGGCGTTGCAATAAGGGAACCCGAGGAAGGCAATGGATTGCTGAGGGTTCCCCGGCCACCACCCCTATCACCTCCAAAGACCCCTCCGCCACCTCCTGAGATGGAGGTGGATAAGAGAACTCCCGAATCTAAGGGAGGGGTCGAAGAAGCAATTCAGGAAAGTGCTGCTGAGCACAAGAATAAAGATGCCGTGATGCCCAGTGCTGAGGGTTTCACGGCAGACATCGCAAGAGAGGTTGAGGCTTTCGTCCTCACCCCTGAAGAAGAGGAGGTCATAGTAATTGACTCCTCTGAGAAGGATGATGCTGAGCCATCCAAAGCAAAACAAGCTCCATCGTCATCCTTTCCCTCCTTCCAGACTCTGCAATCTGGAGAAATGGGTTTCTCGGCCCCCCGAATTCCAATCCCAGACCACATCTAGGACCTCATATGGGGCCAGAACCGAGAAGGAGCTGCAGCCTACTTCGGCGATTTTGCTGGCATGTCCGAAGTAGATAGGGCAAGGATCTGGTCGCTGAAGGCCACTGATGGGATGGGCGAATCCAGCAGATTAGTTCCTGACCCAGCCAGGTCTAACCAACTGCTGATGATGCAGGTGATTTTCCTTGCCTTTATTTCCTCTAAAATTCAGCTCTATTTTTATTATTATTATTATTATTTTTTTTTTTAACTTGTCTTCCTGTTTTCAGTTCGTGCACAATCAGACTCTCACTGTAGAGCTGATAGATACCCTACAAGATAGGGTAGACGCTGCTGTGCACGACAAGAAGGTAGCTGAGGAGGAATTGAAGCTTGCTAAGCTGAAGCAAGCAGCAGCTGAAGAGAAGCAGCAGAAGGGTGAAGAGTACGAGAAAAGAGCTGCTGAAGCCCTCAAAACCTTCTGCGACGCTATGGAGAAGGAAGTTTTTCCCCCACTGATGGAAGGGGAAAAATTCCTCCGGGAGCATATGGGAGTGGACGTCTCCAAATTCAAGGCTGTTGTTGAGAGCCGTATTCAGGAAGGAGCTGCTGCACAAGCTGAAGTGCAGCAACGACTAGAAGCTCTTGAAGCCAGCCGAATGGCTGCTGAAGAGCTGCTCCAGGCCAGAGATGTCCAACTCTCAGAGGCTGCTGCTGCTGCTGAAGCTCAGAGAGCTAAACTCCTTGAGGCTGAGGATCAACTGATGGCCAAAAAAGTAGAAGTGGCCCAGGCTCAGACAAAGGCTTCCCAAGTTCAGCAGGAGCTGAATGAGCTGAAAGGTTCCTCCTCCAAGCTCGCTGATGAGCTGAAGAAATACAAGGAAGACTTGGAGGAGACCCAGAAGAAGTTGGTTGATGCTGAGGCTCTACTCAAAGTCCGTGTCTATACCCAAGAGGAATATGAAATGGGTTTCAGAAACGGGTTCAGAGTATGCCGAAGAGTCTGCCTTCATGCTGAGCCGAAGCTGGACTGGTCCAAATGTGCTGAATGGGTCCAGAATCCCGAAGACCCTCATATGAAGTATGCAACTCCAGTCGAAGCTGAAATTCTTAAGGCTGAGGAAGCCGAAGAGGAAGCTGAGAGAATGGAGTTGGAAGCTGAACAGAGGGAAATGGAGGCTCGGCAGAGTGCAAAGCCTGCTTCTTCTGCTGCTGGGGCTGAGGCCACCATGGGGCTCAACAACGCTGATCAGTCTGATCCTCAGGCTGAAGCATAGGAACTCGGGCAGTCGTCTTCAGAATCTTGCGGTTCATCATGCGCTTAACTTTAGACTTGCCGCTTTCTGAATTTTTTGCCTTGTTTTTTGCTTCAGCTTGCCTTGTCGTACAACAGTTTATTTTTTTTGCTTATGTACGTATTTCGGCAGCTGTTATTTTCCGCTTGTGGGCGGCTGCCGATACAGTTTAATTGAACTTGTAGCTCAATTTCTGAGCATGAATTATTAATTTAATGCTCTTTTCTTCAGCTGCTTTGTTTTTGAATGCCTTACTTTCTTTCATTCTGCCGCACATAAACTTGCACTGATAGTGCTTCTTGCCCCACCAGAAATTGAAGTATGGCTTCAGCTGAATAAACAATTTCTTCACTTCTTTAAAATGGGTATCCGAAACACAGGGCCAACTGAAGGCAGTGCTTCTGGAATACAAGTCTTACTGAAGATTGACTTCATCTGAAAATTGGATATCCGAAACACAGGGCCAACTGAAGGCAATACTTCGGATATTAGTTTTCTGGGATACAAGGCTCAGTTAAGGCAATATCCAAGAATTGTCCATGGACTCATGTCTTTGGAGAACAAGTCTTACTGAAGTTTGACTTCAGCTTAAAGACCAGTGTTCTTATAAAAGACGCATATCCGAAACACAGGGCCAACTGAAGGCAATGTTTCGGATAATGGCTTTCTGGGATACAAGGCTCAGTTAAGGCAATATCCCAGAATTGTCCATGGATGGACTAATGTCTTTAAAAAGACGAGTTTTGTCAGCAATCTGAAACCCAGTTACCCGAAGGCGAAGGTTTCAGATGAGGCTGATTTAAAAATTTTCAACTGTTGCTGTTATCCTTGATTTTCTGTCTATCTTTGAAAAATGGATACCCGAAACACAGGGCCAACTTAAGGCAATGTTTCGGATAATGGCTCTCTGGGATACAAGGCTCAGTTAAGGCAATATCCCAGAATTATCCATGGACTCATGTCTTTGGAGAACAAGTCTTACTGAAGTTTGACTTCAGCTGAAAGACCAGTGTTCTTTAAAAAGACGAGTTTTGTCAGTAATCTGAAACCCAGTTACCCGAAGGCGAAGGTTTCAGACGAGGCTGAATAAAAAACCCTTAAAGAGTAGATAGAACAAAGAAAATTTTGAAAGGATAAAAAGTTGTAAACATTTATATAAATGGCGGCTCCAAGGCCTTTCATTAATTCAAAATGTACTTACAAAGATTGTTCTGCCCCGAAGGGTTTACACATGGTATTTTTTCAGTACATCAGCGTTCCAGTGATTTTTCAACTCAGTTCCATCCAACTGTCGAAGTCGGTATGTACCTGGCTGAAGTTCATCATAGATTTCATAAGGTCCTTCCCATGCAGCTGAGAGTTTCCCATGGATTCGGCCTTTCTGAACTGCAGCAGCATTCCGAAGGACAAGGTCTCCAATTTTGAGAGGTCTTGCATGGACCCTCGGTTATAAAATTTGTTGATTCTCTGCTTATAGGCGGCCATTCTGTCTCGGGCTGAGTCTCTTACTTCGTCGAGGAAATCGAGAGATTCCCTCATCAGTCGCTCATTCTCAGCCGAGAAGTGGTGCACTCGAAGGCTCTCAGAGCCAATTTCCACTGGAAGGACGGCTTCGACACCATACACCAGTTCAAAAGGTGAGTGGCCCGTTGCCTCTTTTTCAGTTGTCCGAAGGGACCAAAGGGTTCCAGGGAGCTCCTCCAGCCACTTGGACTTTTGATCTTCCACCCTCTTCTTGAGGGCATTTAAGATCTGTTTATTCGCAGCTTCGGCTTGTCCGTTACTTTGCGGGTGGCATACCGCTGAATATGCCAGTTTGATGCCGAACTGATCTGTATATCGCTTCAGCGGTAAGTTATCAAATTGCCTCCCATGATCGAAGACAAATACTCTCGGGATGCCAAAGCGAGTGATGATATTCTGCCAGATAAATTTTCTGACAGTTTGCTCTGTAATGTTCGAGGCTGCTTCGGCCTCGATCCATTTACTGAAGTAGTCAACTCCAACTATCAGCCATTTTTCTGGTACACAGCCTCTGGAAATGGTCCCAGTATATCCAGTCCCCATTGGGCAAACGGGAGTGGATTAAGGATCGGCTGAAGATCCCTTGCTGGCTGATGGATAACTGGAGCGTACTTCTGACATTTTTCGCATTTCCGAACCAGCTCCTTAGCATCTGCGATCATGGTGGGCCAGTAATATCCAGCCCTCAATGCCTTGTGGGCTAAGGTCCTTCCCCCAATGTGGTTCCCACAGATGCCGAGGTGAATCTCCCGTAGGATATAATCTGCATCTGTTGGTCCCACGCATTTCAGCAATGGGGCTGAGAAGGACTTTTTCAGAAGTTCCCCCCTGAAGACAATGAACCTAGAGCTGGTTCTCTTCATCTTGGAGGCCAAAGCTTTATCTTCGGGAGATTCTCCCCGAAGCTTGAAAGCTAGGATGGGGTCCATCCAACTAGGCTCTGGGTCAGCGCAGCACACTTCAGGTGCTTCGTCGACACTTCTCTCTCGACGCACTTCTACACATAAAAATCTGTTCAGCTCGGTAAGAGATGAACTGGCAAGTTTGGAGAGTGCATCGGCTTGAGTATTCTGACCCCTTGGGATCAGCTGAACCTCAAAATTTTTCAGCTCTGCAATGACTGATTTGATCTTGGCAAGATAAGCTATCATGGAGGGCTCTTTGGCCTCGTAGCTTCCACTGATCTGATATGCAACTAGCTGAGAGTCTGTTTTTAGGCAGACATGATCGGCTTCCAGGAAGATGCACAATTCTAGGCCGGCGATTGCTGCCTCATACTCGGCTTCATTGTTCGAGGCCTTAAAAGAAAACTTTAGTGCATACTCAAAAGATTTGCCTTCGGGAGAAGTTATCACTACTCCTGCCCCGAACCATTTTCGGTGGAAGATCCATCCGTAAACACGGTCCAGACTTTCTTTTCACTGTCTAGTGCTTCTTGGTATGAGCATTCGGCCAAGAAATCCGCTAGAGCTTGAGCCTTAATGGCAGCCCTCGGACGATAGCTAATGCTGAATTCGGTGAGCTCAAAAGCCCACTTGGCTAGCCTACCAGATTTTTCAACCTTGCCGAGAACTTTTTCCAACGGCTGATCAGTTAAGACCACTATCTGATGGCAATCAAAATAGGGCCTCAGCTTCCGAGCAGCTACTACTACCGCGAAAGCGACTTTCTCGAGTAGAGGATAGCGAGTCTCGGCATCCGTCAGTGTATGACTGACGAAGTAGATCGGTTGCTGACTTTTACTTTCTTCCTTCAGCAATACTGCGCTGATGGTGGCTGGGCTAACGGCCACATATAGGTACAAAGTTTCTCCTTCAGCTGGGCTAGCCAGCGTTGGGAGTTGAGCCAGATGCTCCCGAAGCTGTTTAAAGGCGTCTTTTTGCTCTTCCTCCCAAACGAGCTCTTTTGTTTTCGGGAGTTTCAGGGCTTTGAAGAAAGGTAACCCCTTATCCGAAGCTCTGGAAATGAACCTCGAGAGGGCTGCCATTCTTCCGGTGAGCCGCTGAACATCCCGCTTCGTTTTCGGCTCAGGAAGGTCGAGCGCCGCTTTGACTTTAGAGGGATTGGCATCAATCCCCCTTTTGCTGACTATGAACCCAAGGAATTTCCCTGACTTCACGCCGAAGACACACTTCTTCGGATTCAGCTTCATTTGATGCTTTCTCAAGGTGGCGAAAGTTTCAGCCAGGTCCTTTACATGGTCCTCTGGTTTTTTGCTTTTGACGATCGAATCGTCAACATAGACTTCCATGTTTCGGCCCTTTTTGATCGGCAAAAACTTGATCCACCAGCCTTTGATAGGTTGCCCCCGCATTTTTCAATCCGAAGGGCATCATTTTGTAATTGTACACCCCAGCGTTCGTGACGAATGTTGTCTTTGCTCGATCGTCGGGTGCATAAAGATCTGATGATACCCCGAGAATGCGTCCATGAAACTAAGCAAGGCATGGCCACTTGTCGAATCGACTAGCTGATCGATCCTCGGCAAGGGATAGAAATCCTTTGGACAAGCCTTATTTAGGTCCGTGAAGTCAACGCACATCCTCCAGGTACCATTGGGCTTCTGAACCATCACCACATTTGCCAGCCATTCTGGATATTGGCAAGGTTCAATGAATCCTGCCTCCAACAATTTTTTGACCTCGGCTGCGATGTCTCGGTTCTTATTGGCGGAGTAATTCCGCTTCTTTTGCTTAACTGGTCGACACGTCGGGTCAACATTAAGCTTATGGGAGATGAGGTCTGAACTTATCCCGGGCATATCAGCTGCCGAGAAAGCAAACACATCTCTGTTGTCCCGAAGGAGCTGAATAAGTTCACAACGGGTGTTCGGATCAAGGTCCATCCCGATTGTTACACATTTCTCAACGTCTCCTTCGGTCAACTCAACTGTTTCAGTCTGTTGGTCCATGTCCATTGCTGATGGACTGGACTCTTCATAATCTGGCCTGCTGCCAATGTCGGCAGGTGTCCCAGTCTTTTTGTTCTTCGGCTGCTCTCTGAGTCTTGCGGCTCAGCTGAAGAGCTAGCCTTTTCCCTTTCGGCCCTTTACCTCTGGGTACAGATCCTTGGGCCGAAGCACTTAGGCCTTTCGCTTTTTTGTGCTCGGCTCTCTTTCTTTTTCTTTCTCCTCCTCATCCTTGTCATCTGGGCGACTATTGGATGGTTTGAGGTAGTTGCACCTTCGGGCGTCCTTTTGGTTGCCCTGTATCCTTTCGGGAAGCCGGCGTCTGAGACGTAAATCATCAGCTGATGATAAGTTGAGACGACCCCTTGGATCTCATGAATTATGGGTCTCCCCAAAATCACGTTGTACACTGAAGGAGCGTCGATGACCAAAAATTCAATCATGACGTTCCTGGCTGCCTCATCGCAACCGATGGTGACAGGAAGTGTCACCTTCCCATCTGGATAAGTTGAAGCCCCATTGAACCCGGATACCGGGTAGGGTACCGGCGTAAGGTGCTTGGGCTTCAGCTTGATTTGATTGTAGGCCTTTCGGAACAGAATGTTTGCTCCACTGCCACCGTCAACAAGGACCTTACTGACGTCGTGGTTGGCCACCGTGGCGATGATCACCAACGGATCCTCGTGAGGGAACGTAATCCCCCGGCAGTCGGCGGCTGTGAACGTCATGTTCGGCACCGGCGACTGGGGAGATTGAATGTCAGCGTTGTTCACCTGGTGAGTCAAAGCTCTAAGGTGTCGCTTGTGCTCCCTCCGAGAGTATATTCCTCCTAAGATAACATTGATCGGAGGGAATTTCCCCTCCGGCTTTTTACTGTTTTTCCGGGGGAAGTCGAGGTCTTGCGAGAGTCCTTTGCTGACTTCTCGGATTCTTTTTTCTCGCGGTGATCCGCGATGTATTTTTTCAAGTATCCCTTCCGGACCATGTCCTCTATCTGGTCCTTCAGTTGGATACACTCCTCAGTGTTGTGTCCCGAAGACTCGTGGAACTCGCACCACTGATTTTTATTTTTTCGCTGATACCACTCTGGGAGTGGTCTCGGCTTTCGGTAACTCTGCTCCTCCTTCGTCACGCTGTAAATTTTGGCGCGTGGAAGAGAGAGCGGAGTGTAGGACTCGTATCTGCCTGTGTATGAGGCAAATCTTTCCTTCTTTGGGTCGCTGGCCAAGATTACTCGAGGCCTTTGACTTTCCCTTTGCCTTATGGCCTTGGCCTTCAGACAAGGTATTTGTCTTTGTTTCCCTCCCCCAAATTGAGGTTGGGTTTTCGCTTTGTTCCATTCTTCGGCTCGGATGAACTTGTCCGAGGCATTCAGAGCTTCCTCCAAGGTCTGCGGGGTATGCATGACCATGAAGTCTAGGAACTTTCCGGGCTGAAGGCCATTCTGCATTGCAAAAACGGCTAGCCCCTGTCCAGCTGGGAGACGCTAGATGATTCGTTACTGAAACGGGTCAGATAGTCTCGGAGGCTTTCGGTTTCCCCCTGCTGTAGACTCATGAGCTCTGCAGTAGTCTTCTCTCGGCGGTTTGCCGTGGAAAACTTGCTCCTGAACTTGGAGGACAGATCATCCCACCTGTTATGGAGCCTTGCCTTACTCCCTTGGAGATCCACGCTTGCGCGACCCCCTTGAGAGTGGTAGGGAAATATTTGCACCAAGTCGCCTCGGATCTGGGGCAAAGATGCATATGAGTCTCATACGAGGCCACGTGATCCTTCGGATCCGAGGTCCCGTCATATGTGATGTGCGACGGTATTTTAACCGTGGGTACGCGCTCTTCCAGTATCCATTGCTCGAATGGTGAACTGGCGGGTAGCATAACGGCCTTGCCCTTGTTCCTGGCCGAAGGGACCGCGCTCCGCCCTCTTAGAGAGGTAGGAGTGGTTTTCGTCCCTGGCTGGGAAGTCTGGGCCTCGGCTGCAGGGAACGAGAGGCTACTGCGCATGCTCGGTTCCTTGCTGCCGAGTCGGTCAAGGACGCTTCGGCGAACAGTCTCAGGTTCTCGGTGAGTAGATTCTGGCCGAGAAGCTGAGCTGCTGCTCTTATGCGCTTCTGGTCTTGAGGATGAGGATCCTTTTAAAAATTGAGGGTTTTTTTTCCTCTCTTTTTCATTTTTCCAGGAATCCTCTTCCCACTCTTCCAGTTCCCGGAAGGAAGGAAGCTTCCCACCATCATGGTCTAACTTCCTCCGCTGATGCCGGGTATGCGGAGGAGTTCGATCACGAGGTGGTGGCATATTTTGTGCCCTCATCGCCTCCATGAGCACTGCCAGCGCTCTTGCCACCTCTTCCGAGCTGGGCCCCGTCAAAGGGGTCCTCGGCCGAGTATGGGAATGAGGGCGCGCAGCCGATGGTTGGCTTTGGGGCACTGAATGTGTCCTATGATCGGACTCACCCCTGCTAGACCGAGAGTGACTCGGCCTATAATGAGAGTCATGAATTACGGGAGAAAGGGAATCCTCCTTGTATGATCCTCCCCCCGAGCTGGCACCCTTGGGAGAGTTCCGGTCCGGCGAGGGTGATGGTGTAGGGGTTTTAGGCTTTTCGCCCGCTCCTTGACGGAGGCTTTTGCTCTTGCGGTTCTTAGCCATTGCTACTAAGATAATTGCAAGATGATCTTGGTTAGAAATTTGGCTTAAAGATTTTTGAAAGTCCTCCCCACAGACGGCGCCAAATTGTTTCGGGTGAAAACAATGGGACCTTGCCGAAGGTCCGCTGAAACGGAGAAGACTGGATTCGGTCCGAGTTATGCTGGGCCGAAGGTTTCCTGCACAGTAAACACACGTAAACTAGGCTCGGGGGTGTTGCCGAGGAAGGCCCCTCCGATGCTAAAGTCAGTACAATGTGTAGAAAGAGAACACTATGCAAGAGAGTTAGTTGCTTGAGGCTTTGCTTGAATATATGAGAATATATGAGAATGTATGGGAATCTATGAATAAATGAATGTATGAATATTGATGGCTTTTATACCTCTTCATACATGGAGAGGTTGGGCCTTAGCCCACTGGGCTTGCTTTGAGGGCTGACCTTTGACTTTAGCACAATTGGAGAGTTGAACCTTGACCTTGGGCTTTTAATTGGATCATTTAATGCCTAGGCCCAATTGGACTAAATTGGACCCAAACAGATTATATCTATCATCTATGGAGCAAAATAAGATATTTTTGTAAAAATTATTATTATCTTAGTAATTTTAATACATTATAATTTTTTCATATTATAAAGTTTGAAAAAAATGGTGTTTTATAATAATATGTAATTAATAATAAAATAACATTAAACACACACAAAACACAAACCTTTTAAATAAAACAAATGTACAATAAAATATTATACATTTGTTATAATTAAAGTGACACTAACATGTGCAAAAGTTACCTTAAAATGAATAAAAGTTATTCTGACATAATTAAGAGTTAGTTATACTTCATTGTTGATAAAAGTTACACAAAAATTTGTAAAAGTGACACTAAATTTGGCAAAAAGTGACCCCGATGTATAGTAAATAATTGTACACCGGCTGTATACAAAAGTTGTTGAAACATAACCCGTGCATCGCACGGGCTTCACACCTAGTAATATACAATTAAAAAGCTAATAAACCTTAACAATATTTGTAATAATTAAAGGAAAACAAAATTGTAAATAAGAAGAGCAACCACGAAGGAGTAAAAATAAATCATCTCGTGGTAATAAACAAAGTCTTCGTACATACAATTTTTTTTCCTTTTTAAATAACAATAATAACATATGAAGTACAAAACATTATAATTTTTTTTATTTAAAAAAAGGCATTACAAGTTTTTGTTAAAAAAAACTTTGTATTAATTGATGATATGTTTAATGAAAAAAAAAACCCAATCAAATATATTAATGAGGGTAAAAAAAGTAAATATACATTTTTGTACACAATTTTGTACATATTTTTGAGGGTATAATTGGTAGCACACTATTCCTAAGAGTTATTTTCTACTTTTTATAAGGTAGGGAATCTAGTTAGCCATTTTTTATTTATTTATTTAATTGCAATACAAGCAATATTTGACTAGACAACCTAGTCCGTCCACCATGCATTATCGTATTCATCCACAACTTATGACATTATATATGTGTAATTTAAGAGCTATGATAAGCTTGAAATAACTCGGGTGTTGAATTGAAAAAAAAAAATCATGCATTACGTGGGATCCACCACCGATTGATAAACTACAAAAATTTGGCCTTTTAGCAAAAGGTGAAATCCGTTGCTAATTGCTAAAAATCTGTCGTTGGACATAGCTAGCTACGGATATATCGACGGAATCACTCTATTGGTAAAAACCTTGTCGCTAAATGAATTTAGAGACGGAAAAAATACGTCGCTGGACTTAGCAACGGAAAAAAAAAAAATCTGACATAGCTAGCTACGGATTATCGACGGAATCACTCTGTTGGTAAAAACTTTTCCTTGAATCTCCAATCGCAATATTGCTGTTAGTAGAAGTCACCCGTGACCTCAATGTCAAATAGTAAAACTCGTACCAACTATACCAAATATTATTTGTTTACTTTTACGCACATAATTGATGATAAATGAAAGAAATATTAGAGACGGAATTTAAAATCCGTCTCTAATGTAGAAACGGATTTTCAAATCAGTCTCTAATTTAGAGACGGATTTAAAAATCTGTTTCTAGTTTAGAGACGGATTGAAAATCCGTTTCTAATTTAGAGATGAATTTAACTTGCATAATTCGTATCTAATGTATGTAATATTTTAAATAATTAGTTTCAAAAATTATCTAGAGACGGAATCAAAAATCCTTCGCTCATATTAGCAACGGAAAAAAAAAAATCCGTCTCTAACTTAGCAACGGAAAAAAAAATCCGTTGCTAACATAGCAACGGAAAAAAAATCCATCTCTAATTTAGCAACGGGAAATAAATCCGTTGCTAGATTCAGCAATGGAAAATAAATCCGTTGCTAATTTAGCAACGGAAAATAAATCCGTTGCTAATTTAACAACGGAAAAAAAATCCGTTTCTAATTTAGAGACGGATTTTCAATTCCGTTGCTAATTCCGTCTCTAAATGGATTTTTTGATTCCGTCTCTAATTTAGAAATGGATAAAATTCCATCGCTAGAATTCCTTTCTATATGGACATTTTTTTGGTAGTGATAATTCATCATTATATATATATCGAAAACCTCTCAGAGATCACTTTAAGAGTGAGGGGAAAGGGTATGGGAATCCCCGCTCTCAAAGTGTCTCTAGTAGGGTTTTATCCCACAATCTCTTGGTTATGAGACACAAACTTGACCACTAGACTAAGCTATGCTTGGTGATAATTCATCATTATATACGTACTGTATAAAAGATACAAACTTTGTTATGATTATATACGAAGTACATTATAAGGTACTAACAGAATACTTGGTAAGGTACAAGATACAACATTATTGTAGCGGCCAAATCGATATATGCATGACACACAACATACAAGATACAAGTCATACAACCGTATATGTGATGATGTGAATGCTGAATATATGTCTTGGTGTACAAGTATTATATACACGTCATTTATACAAGGAATCAAATTTGGATTTTTAAGATTATCAAATATAAACACATCTATATTTCATCCAAAACTTAGTTGGATAATCGAGAGAAACTATAAAATCCAAAAATTAGAGTCAACTTCCAATAAATTCCATAGTTTTGACAGCTTATACGCCATATGTAATATGAATCTAGATTGAAGCGGTTTAACACTTAAATCCATAGTTTTTTAGATAAACATTATCATATGTACTACAATAAAGTCCATAGTTTATGCAAACTTTAACTTTCTATTTTTAATAAATTAATTATCTAGTACATTCCTAAAAATATCTTGTCCATTCCTAAAAATATCTTGTCCATTTTTAATTAAAGTTGATAAAGATAGCTCGGGAAACATTACCTTAAAAATCAAAGGATGTATCATTTAAATAACAATGTAGATAAGAATCATATATTATGGTGGGCTCCACCTCATCACTAACTTTGAATCTATCTTACTTTAAAATCCAAAAAACTTGTTACAAATAAATAAATAGAGTGCATTACAACAAAAAATAAAATTAAGAGTGAAGAAACAAAATCAAAAACAAAAGTTGAAGCACAAAAAATATCAAGTCATGGGTTCCTTAATGTCTGGATGGGATTCCCCGGTTCAAGATCAAAAATATGGTATGTAATTCTTGGTCTCATGAAGTATATAATTGTAACATGTAAATTTAATGTAACACAATTCAGAAATCGTTTTATAAAATGTTGTTCCCGTGTGTACGGATTATTAGAATGCTTCATATCTACTGTTAAAAGTTATGGAGAAGCATTTAAAATAAGTTGTGTTCGTTAAGCCTATCACGTGTGACAATCCTTGTTTATGTGGTATCGTTCAATGTAAATCATCTTGACTAACTAAATTTTTTTGGTGATGATTAGTAAAATTGATGAGAAACAAGTCACTAACGAAAGAGGGCATTGAAGATTATTGGAAACTCAGGAAGAAAACAGAGGAAGAACATCTTAAAGCTGTTTCTCCTAGAGTTCAGGTATGAATAATGATTTATCTTTGATATAATTAATAAGTTTCTTAATTAGTTGTTAATCTTGTTAATTATTTCATTGATTTTGAGATTTTAATTACCCATTTGCAGGATATAATTAATGAAGAATCTGCTCCAAATGAGCTTAAAAGATCGACTTCGTTGCCAATGATTGATAGAAAGAGTAGTAAAATCATTGTAGGCAAGGAATCTGATGCCGATCTTGAACATCTTAATGGCTGGTAAGTTTATTTTGTTATTTTAGAGGTGGTAAAAAATTTGGACCGGGTCTTTAAACCCGCAAAAAATATAGCGGGTTTTCAGGTGTTATTTGGATTTTGGACTAAAATGTGTTTTTAGGCTTGTCAAAGCCCGTTTTATTTTCGAGCCGGGCTGAATGTGATCACCTCTAAGTTATATGCACGGTCTAATGTATTTTGTAAAAATGGATATAAATAATCACGTTAGTAGTGCAATTTAAACTGCAATTGTACGTGTGCAGGTGGACAAGAAGCAATTGGGCATTCCTTAACGAGCCGCCGGTAATAGAAGGAGAAGTTCCCAAGTACAAGTATGCCGCACAGTATCATGTTGCTAGGTTAGGATCAACTAATCCAGATACAAGAATCAGTAGCATGTGATTATACTTTTAAGTACGAGGTTTTTGATACAAGTGCTGTTTATGTTGTAAAAGTCCTTTGTATGATAATCCAAGTTGTTGGAGAGTCTATTAGATCCTAATCAATGTACTAGGCCTAAGGGTGTTATGAAAATGTTGTCATCACACTATAGTTATGAATTTATGATACATGACTATATGTGTATGATTAGTGGTCGGTGTGTAACAAAGATGTATTTTTGTTTAGAGTAATTTAAGCGTCTATTATGTGTCTGTAAATGTCTAATATATACTTTTACTGCGTATTAATTAGTTCTATTAATATACAAGTACGAGTATGCCTTATTACCTTTTTTTTTTCTACAATTGATAGTTTGATACATGTGATGTGGTCCATTAATTACTTGCCAAACGAGGAAGTTGGTATGTGCCATTTGGTAATTTCACCTATTACGAGAAAAAAAAAATGCTAGTTGACTCTGAGCAATGCTATGCTTGATTAATCTAAGCATTATCAATGACAAAGACAACGTATGAAAACAAATGTTGGGTTGGGGACCATAATCTTGTTTATTATGGAGTATTCCGTTATGTTTAATACTATTATCATGAAATTAAATTGTACATTGCATTGAAATGTGAGATTTGTTGGTTTAGAAATTTGATTATCCATCTTAATTAATCAATTTACAAGATAGGAATGAACAAAATTTCGTAAAATCATCCATAGTAAAAATATTTTATATCTACGCTTAGGATCTTATTAGATCAAATAATGATTTATATAATTTTGAAATGTACTAAAATGAATCTGTTCTGATGTATAATTTGTCTAAATTAGCAAAGAAAGAAAGATAATCTTGACTATTCAAAAAACTGAGGTGCATAAAAAATTAAAAATGCTTCATTTGAAGTGTTGTTAATTAAAAGTTATCAATGACAAATCACCTTTGAAATTTTAAATAATAGTTATCCTATGAATATTTATTAATAGTATATTAAAAATTTCAACCTTTTGGTCTTCAAAAACCTTCACCTAAATCAATGGCTTCCACAATGATAGGAATTTTGGAATGTGTCAAAATGCCTTCATGAAGAGTATTATCTCATTTTCCCTTTCTCATGGTGATTATGTGCCTTTTTTCTCCTATCCTTTCTTTAGGTTATGACTCATCAATTCAAGTTTGATAGTGTTGATGCCACAATCTTGCTTGTTAATTGATTTTTTTAAGGCAAAAGCTAATGAGCGCCCTCGGGGCGTTAGATAAGAGAACTAAAGTGCAAATATTAGAGTAAAATTAACATTAATTACACTGAACGACGCGTGATTTTGTCATGAATTCCTAACTTAATACCATTTCAACCAATATAATTTATCCTTATTGTTTTGGGTGTTTTGGTCCCTCGGGAGAGTTACAACATGAAGATTGATCCGCAGTGAGCTGTACTTGCAAAATAAACGGAGACACCGGTTGGGTGGTGCTCCGCCTCCGACGCACAAGTTAGTAACCTGAAAGTCTGAAACGTAATAGAGAGAACGGATATTTAGGTGGGTATCTGCTCGGATTCCAAGCTCAGGTCTTTCTCTGATGTAAGAGAATAAGGGTGTAATAAATGATTCAATTGTGTCCCCCAAAATGGGGGAAATATCTCCCTATTTATAGGGTCATTGGAAAATGTGCCCCTACCTAGGTCACTTGACCTAGATTCTGGTGGGCTGCGCCGTTTTACAGCGCTCCTAGGAGTTTGGGCCTTTTGAAAGCCGTAAATTCAGAAACATATCTGAGGTCGCCAAGTGTCAAGGGGATGTTGAGCCACATGGGTCATCCTGACCTTGACACGTGGCGACCTCTCATTGGTCCACGCGTCTAGGGTAAAAATTCCCTAAACATTTGCCCCTCACAGGTCGCACATGCATGTCACGTGGGGCCTGTGACACGTGTCCACCTTTCATAGGTGAACAGTAACGGGTAAAATTTTGAGTTTCAAATCAAAATTTTCCCCTACTTTTACTCTCTATAAATAGAAAGTTACCCCCCCTCCTCTTTTTCACACCTTACGTTCATATTGACTTTTTAGAGAGAGAAAAAGAGAGATTTCTAGAGAGAGAATTTCCTCTGCTCCCGCCTGCATAACAGCAAGTTTCAAGCTTCCGAGTGCTAGAAGCTCATCACCCGGCTCACCGGCTGTAGCGGTTTTCAGATTTTCCAGAGTTAAAGCAAGGTAACCGCCTGTACCATTTTAGCTTTTCTCCATTTCAATTTGCATACCATTTTTTCGCCTGTATACCCGGCTTTATTTATAGAACATAAATGAGTTCCCAATCCACCCACTCGGCACTGCCTAGGACACTCAGCCGATCCCCAGGAACGGCTGAGTCTAGAACAGGGGGTGCCTCTTCTGGACTGTCGGAACCAATATGCTCATCTCCGAATTCCTCCCTCTCTGTGTCTGTGCAGGACACAATGGCCAGAACAAAACAAACGGCCAGGCGGTCTAAGAGCCGGCGCACCATGAGAGTGCCAGCCGATGAGGTTTTCCCGGATGGGGATCCGAGGGATTTGGAGGAGAGTGGATCCGATGAAGAGGCTTCTTCTACATCCGGGAGCTCTGGGATAAGAGAGGTGGACGGCGAGGGAGCCGCCTCCTCCAATGAAGCCGCCCAGGGATCAAAAGCAGAGTCTTCCGGCTCTGACCAGGGGGATTTTGCGGCTGACTATCAGCAACCGCCAAAAGTGGCTGAAAACCCCAACCCAAAGAGAACTCGGATGCTACCGAGCAACATTGCCCTTCTTAACAGCGGGTTCAGGGCTTTTAAGGAGAAACATCCCTTTGGAAGGGGATGAGAAGTTATTGTCCCTCCGGCTGATACTGTAATGGCCTGGGGGGACGACATTGATCATGCAGATGACTACTTCATCTGCTATGAAGCGGTAATAGAAGCCGGCCTCCGGTTCCCCCTTCACCCCGGGATTAGGAAAATCCTAAAGGGGTACGATTTGGGGGTTTGGCAGCTCACCCCAAATTCGTGGGTGAACATTTTAAGTTACATCGCCGCCTGCGAGTTCCAAAATTTGAACCCTAGCTTCTTTGCCTTTGCTCACATGCACTATTTGAGCAAGGCTCCAGGCGGCCATGGGGCATGGTATACTCTGACTACCTTGCCCCAATACTTAATGACTTTGGACAAAGTGTCCAAATGGTCCGGGTGGAAGGACAAGTTTTATTTGATTTCCTCCCCCACCCTAAGACACAACCGGACACTGCGCCGGTACAACATATAGCCGGCTCTTCTTGGACGCAAATGCCCTCTCCCGGAATTATCTACTAAAGCCCGAGAGCAAATCATGGAGCCGAGATTTTTTGAAACTACAACTGAGCCCATGGGGGATGGGACTCACATTATTGTTCCTAAGAACTGGATCCCCCATCCGGACTTCTTCAAAGATGAATGCTTCTTGTCCGCCTGCGGACTGAGCACAATGTTTCCCAGGGGTAGAATACTTCTCACCCAGAACAATTGTTATTTTCTTTTTATTGCAAACTTGCTTTAATTCTTTCTAACTTGAAATTCTTGAATTTGCAGAAGAAGCCCTGAAGATGGTTGACCAGGACAAGACTCCTGCTAAATCGGCTGCGCAATTGCGTAAGGAGGCGGCTCTTGCCAAAAAGGCAGCCGTCGAGGCAAAGGACAACAAGAAAGGCGAGGTAAGACCGCCTGACTTAATGTTTGCATTTTTTTTTAACCGGTTGGGTGTACTCATATTTGCTTCTTTCTCAGGAGTCCGCCAAGAGAATCCCTCGATCATTCTCCAAGCTTCTCAAAAGGCAAGGAGATGGTCTGGAAAAGACTCCGGCTGCCAAAGCCGCAAGAAAGGACCCCCCCCCCAAAAAAAAAACAAGGCTATGCCCAATCCGGTCGTCCAACGACTGGGGGCAAGTCCCCTGCTGTTCTGAAAAAGCTCAGTGAAAGCTCAGAATAGCAGAAGACGCCGGATGCCTCAACGGCATCAAAGGGTGGCATGCCACCTGAGGTTGCAGACGGTGCGGCAACCACTGGGGAGGAGAACAAGCCGGAGACCCATCCGGAAACTCAAGGTCAGGAAGGAACTGAAATACCTTGGCCACTTGATTTCATGAGAATCAAGACCAAGGTGAATTCTTCAAAAGGATCCGTCAGCAGCCGACAACGGATGAATGCCAGCTAAGCTGCTTCTATCTCACATAACACTACCTTTGATGCAGGTCCGACTTCTGACAAGCCGGACCTTTCGGGCTTTGCAAGACGGATGGTGAGGACCCTCACCCGGTCCGAGAAGGCATCCATACCTGATCTGCAGGTTTTGGACTTTGACCGGATAATGGGCTCTCTGGCTGAGGTACATGATTTTTCTATCCTGATATCTTTCATCTTTAATTTGACTAAATAACTCTTTAACCGATTGCTATTGATTCAGGCTATGGTGAGGGTGGACAATCTCCGGGGCCCCTTCAGGCGGAAGTAAGAAGAGGTAAATGACGCTAGGCGGAGGACCCTAGAAAACCTCAACTTTGCTGAACATTCTGATTATATGTGTAATTTAAAGATTAAAGCAGTAGAGTTGAAACAAGAGGAGCTGATCCGGAGTTTAACGGCTGCAAACGGTGAAGCTAACAGCCGGGCTGATGACCTTGACAAGCAGCTGAAAGATGACAAGTCTGATCTCAAGGCATTAGAGGATGCTGACAAAGAGAATGCCGAACTCCGGACTGACAATGGCCGCCTAAGGCTCGAGCTTATGACTCTTCGCAACAAGCAGGCGGACGAGCTGGCCCGGGAGCAGACCCGGCTGACCGAGGAGAATGAGCGGGACAACTTGGCCCGGCTGAAGATCACCTGGGGCCTCCTTTACCCAGAAATAGACTTTCAAGTCTATAAGCTGAGGTATGATTACGCCACTGAGGTGTATGATGCCCAGCAACTGGGTGATGCTCCACCGCCTCGCTTCAAAGACTGGGCTTCTGAGCAGGGATATGAAGTCTCTGATGATGATAAGCAGGCGGACGATTAGCAAGAGGGCCAAGCCAGCCAAGCTCAGCCGGAGGAGACTCTGCCTAAGCCTTAGGCGGTCCTCCACTTTTCTGCGGCAGTATGCCAACTATGTTGTTTACCGGCTTGCATGCCGTGTTTTGTTGTATCTTTTTACCAACCATGGGGTTGGGTTATCATTTCCACTTTCCTTCTGCACCGGATGTGTCCGGTTAACAATTATTCTGGCCTTTGTGCCATTTTAAATAAATGACAGACTCAGTCGGATTTTATATATGTCCTCTGAGTGTTTTCAATTTGAATTTTTATTCATCTGTTTGCAATTCTTTAGTATTTTGCCTAACTTAAAAAAGCATGCAGTAATTTGCAACCCGGGTGCCCTTGCCCCTGGGCGGTTGTGCGGTTGGTTTAGTGCCAGGCTGATTGATTGGCCTGAAAACACTTGATACTTGGAGAAGTATGGAGTGTTTCTAAGCCAATCAATCACAATGGTGATTGCCCCAAACCAAGTGCACAGCCGGCCATAAAAGCGGGTGCTTTGAGCTTCTTACCCAGGCGGTTAAATTCCGTCTGGGGTTAATGCGTAGCCGTTACACAATCCTTTGCCCCAATAGGGGAAGTGAGTGCAACTTGGAATGAATAACCCAAGTATGAATTTCTATCAATGACCGACTGATGCATATGGGCATCCGGTATCTGGAAAACTTGTTCACTCTTCATAGGCTATTTCGGTCAGACGGCTATGAGTTGGCCAATTTGGTCGCTCAATTTTTGCCGTCTGCATTGGTACATAGAACCGACAAATAGTCTGTTCTCTGCGACGATTGCACCCGGAGGGGTGTCGCCGGACACCTTTGTCCATGTTGGGACAGGCGATTTTATAAAATGAGCAACCATCCGACTTTTTAGCCTCAGGTCTTGTTTGAGACCGGTTGAATAGCCACTAAACGTTTTTGTGCTTAGTTTTTAGTCAGTATCAGTTTTACACTAAGTATCAAACTTTAGTTTCTTAAACAAGAGGGTCCGTGTGGGTATTACCCAGGCGGATGATCAGGTAGTTGAATAAACAAAGTATTAAATTTAAATGAACAAGGGATCCGAGTATTACTCAGGCGGTCCAACAGATGTAACCTTTACTAAGTGTCAAACTTAGTTAGGCAAAGAAAAATCCGCCTGGGTATTACCCGGATGGATAATTTATTAATAACTCGATTTTGCAAACAAAGTCTGAATCTTCATTAATTGACTTACTGTTTACAAAAAGTTTACAATCTCAGAAGTAGTACTTTTTTAGATTGACCACATTCCAAGTTCTAGGAAGACGCCTGCCGTCTGGGGTTTCCAGGCGGTAGGTGCCATCCCTTACTTCTTCATAAATCCGGTAGGGGCCTTTCCAATTGGGAGTAAGCTTTCCCAGCTCATTGGCCCTGCCGGTTGCCTCCATTTTCCGTAGCACAAGGTCATCCACTTTAAGAGGACGTTTGTGCACTCTCTTGTTATAGGCTCTGGCCATCCTCAGACGGTATATCTCATGGCGTAGGACAACATTGCCCCTACGCTCCGGGAGGGAGTCCAATGCCAGCCGCATGGCCTCCCAATTTGCCTCTTCATCATAGAGCATAACTCTGAGAGTCGGCTCATAATGCTCAATGGGCAAAACGGCTTCAGCACCGTATACCATAAGAAATGGGGTCTCTCCGGTTGCCCCTTTCGTTGTTGTCCGGATGGCCCATAGGACATGGATTAATTCTTTTGCCCATAGGCCACCAGCCCTTTCTATTTTCTTTTTAATGCCGTCTGAGATGAGTTTGTTGAAGGCTTCAACTTGGCCGTTTGCTTGGGGCCGACCAACAGAAGCAAAATAGCTTGAGATCCCCTGATCTCCCAACCAAGTTTTTAGCTGAGGCGTCTCAAACTGAGGACCATTATCAAACACCATAGACATAGGTACCCCATACCGGGTGATAATGTTCTTCCAAATGAAGGAAACTACGTCTGAGGTCTTGATGTTTTTGACCGCCTCAGCCTCCACCCACTTGGTGAAGTAATCCACAGCCACCAAGATGTAGCGCTTTCCGCCCGGAGCAGGCGTGTAAGGACCTAGAATGTCCATGCCCCATTTTGCAAACGGGATTGGGCTGTGGATGGCCGTCAGATCAGTAGCCGGTCGATGAATAAGTTTGCCAAATTTTTGGCACTTGTCACATTTCTTCACCAACTCCTTGGCGCCTGCCTCAAGAGTGGGCCAAATGTAGTGTCGTCTGGCTCTGACGGCTAGGGACCTGCCGCCTATATGAGAGGCGCAGAATCCCGAGTGCAAGTCTTCAAGAAATTCCTTCCCCTTTTCTGGGGTGACACACTTCAACAGGGGTTTAAGAAATCCTGCTTTGAAGAGTTCTCCATTTTTCAACTCAAAACTTGCAGCTCGCTTTTTCAGGACAGCTGCTTCCTGTGGTGAATCAGGGAGCGTGCCGTCTGAAAGATAAGCCCGGATGGTATCCATCCAAGTGGAGCTTCGGTCTAAGGTTCCAATGGGCTCTTCATGTATGCTTCTTTTTTCAAGAACTTCCCAAAAGACCGACCGAGGGGTATCACAGCAAGCGGATGAAGCCAATTTGGACAAGGCATCCGCCTGATTGTTATCTACTTATCTGACCTGGGCACTTGATTCAGACGGAATTCCTCAAGTGCCCAAGTCTCTTCCTTGACTGCCTGAAGATATTTGATCATAGCCGGATGAGTTGCCTCATATGTTCCCTCATACTGGCTAACGACCAACTGTGAATCTGAATAGGCGTCAATCTTCGTTGCCCCTGTCGCCTTACACATGCGGATACCGGCTAGCAGGGCTTCATATTCCGCCTCATTATTTGAGGCTTAAAACTTAAACCGCAGTGCATATTCAAATTTATCCCCTTCTGGGGACTCATATATAATTCCTGCACCACAGCCGTTCTTTGTTGAGCTTCCGTCTACATACACTTTCCAAACCTGGTCAAGATTATCCGGCTGCACCGGTCGGGTCATTTCAACAATGAAGTTGACAAACACCTGACCTTTCACTGCTTTTCTAGGTTCGAAAGTGATTTCAAGACTTTGCATTTCAATATCCCATTTCAACATTCTTCCGGATGACTCCAGGGTAGACATTGGCCGCTTGAGGGGCAGGTCGGTGTAGATTACCACCGGATGAGCCAGGAAGTATGGCTTCAATTTCTTGAAAGCCATGTACAGAGCAAGGCCAAATTTTTCTACCATGGGGTACCGGAGCTCAGCATTTTTTAAGACATGGCTAATGAAATAGACCGGAAGCTGAACACCGTCTCTCTCAGCAAGGAGAACGACACTGAGGACATGATCTGAGACATCTAAGTACATGTACAACACCTCCCTAGGCAATGGACTAACAAGTCTTGGCAAAGAGTGGAGGTGTTCTTTCAGCCGTTGAAAGGCCGCCTCAGCCTCATCCCCCCATTCAAATCTGGTTTTCTTCTTGATTGCTTGAAAGAAATAGAGGCATTTGTCACCTGACCGGCTGAGGAATCTCCCCAGAGCAGCCAGGCAACCGGTTAGTCTCTGCGCTTCCTTGACAGAACGGGGTGACTTCATGTCAATCATCGCCTGTATCTAGGGGTGAAAGTAGTTTGGATAAAAACCGAAAACCGATCCAAACCAAACCGAACTAGAAATTTGGTTCGGTTTTTTCGGTTTTCGGTTTGGATTCGGTTCCAAAATCCTGAAACCGAATTATTTCGGTTTGGATTCGGTTCTGGGTCCTAAAAAACCGAAAACCGAAATCCAAACCGAAATGTTTAAAGCCCATATAGATTCCAGCCCAATTCCCCTACATATATGTAGCAAACCCTAATTTTCTCCTTCATTTTTCTGACTTTCGGCCACCTTCACTCCTCAATTCCTCTACTTCCTCACCAAAACCCTTCATTTCCTTCACTCCGACCACCGTATCTCACCACCGTATCTCACTCCGTCCACCGTATATTGTCTCCTTGGTCGAATATCAGTTCCTTTCTTCATATCTGGTGTTCGTAGACTTCGTACTCCCTCAATCCGCGACGCGCCACCACCTTCTGTCGCCACCACCTCTCTCAGTCACTCAAAGGTAAGGATTTTTTTATTTACTCCTCTTTTCCTCTTTCATTTGTTTTTTTGAATTGGGAATTTGAATTATGTTCGAATTAGGAATTTTGAGTTATTTCTGGGAAATTAATTTATTATGTTCGAATTGTGAAATTGAGTTATTAATTTATTATGTTCAAATTGGGAATTTTGATTTATCTCTGGGTTATTATGTTCGAATTGATTCCATTCAAATTGGTGATGTTTTGTTCAATCTTTATAGTGATGTTTTGTTCTGTTATGTTCAAATTGGTGAGTACTTATGTTATTTTTGATAGATTCATTATTTTATGAGCCTTATTTTTGTAGTATAATGATTAATTATCAAATGTTTTTTTTTCATTATGTCATATATATTATGTAACTTGTTTATTTTTTGAATGTTAGACTTGAAGAATATGAAAATTACTGATCCAATCAACCCAAACTTTGTTGAGCTTGATTGAATGCATGAAGAGTACGCTGCAAAGAAGAAGAAGCTAATGCCAGATTTGAATGAAGCTGCTGCCAATCTGCCATACTGTCATTTTATGTTTAAGATTACTGTTGTGTTTGTCTGTTTGTAATTTTTATTTTGGCTGGACAAACTTAAGTGTTGTAATTCGTGACATTAATTGTGGTGGTGGAAGCTTTGTCTAAAAATTTATGTTTTGTTCAAGAACAGGTACAAAATTAGGTCTTTAAAAGGCCCAAAACTATTTGTCCAATAACAGCCTAGAATTCAAGGCCCAAAAAAACAGCCCAAAGAAATTCGGTTCGGTTTGGATTCAATATCCAAAACCGAATTATTTCGGTTTGGATTGGATTGGATTGAATCCAAATTCGGTTTGGATTCGGTTTCAAAAATCCAAAACCGAAATAATTCGGTTTGGATTCGGTTTGGGGTATAATCCAAACCGAATACCGAACTTTCACCCCTACCTGTATCTTCTCAAGGTTAGCCTCTATCCTCCTTTGATCAATCAGGAATCCGAGAAACTTCCCAGACTCAACACCAAAGACGCATTTCTTAGGATTTAACATGACCTTATGCCTCCTGAGTGTGGTGAAGGTTTCTCGGAGATCAGCAAGGTAATCCGTCTGCTGTTTAGATTTGACTATCATGTCATCAATGTATGCCTCTACATTCCTCCCAATTTGATTAACAAAGACAGTGTTAATCATCCGTTGGAATGTAGCCGGCGCATTTTTCAAGCCAAACGGCATCACCGTTTAACAGAATAGCCCCTGATCAGTGACGAAGGCCGTCTTTTCTTGATCTTTCTTCCACAGGGGTATCTGATGGAAGCCGGAGTAGGCATCCATAAAACTCATCAAGGCGTGACCGGCTGTAGAGTCGACCAGACTATCGATCTTTGGAAGCGGATAACTGTCCTTTGGACACGCCCTGTTGAGGTCTGTGTAATCAACACACATGCGCCAGGTCCCATTTGGTTTCTTAACAAGGACCACATTGGCCACCCAGTCGGGAAAATTACAAGGCCGAATGAACCTGGCGTCTAGCAGCTTTTTGACTTCGGCAGCTGCCGCCTGACTTCTTTCCTCGCCGTGGTTTCTTTTTTTTTGCCGGATGGGCTTCTTTTTGGGGTCCACGGCGAGTTTGTGGACAGCGAGATCCGGGCTGACGCCTGACATCTCTTCCACTTCAAAGGCAAAGATGTCTTTGAATTCCTTCAGCAGGTTGTGCAAGTTTGCACCCAAAGTAGCATGAGCAACCGTCCCAACCTTAACAGTACGTTCTGGACGGCTGTCATCCAGAACGAGATCAATGCTTTCGCCAGCCGGTTGGGGACGGAGCTCATCTGACCGCTCACCGGTCAGTGATTGCTATTTTTTCTCCTTCTTCACCTCCACCAACAGAGGTGCCTTTCTTTTCTTACCGGCTGCTGGTGGGGCGGGTGTTGGATCTGACATTGTCAAGGTCTATTGGTTCCTGGACACCTGGGGTTACAGTGTCCCTGACGGCTGAGAGGTAGCACTCCCGAGCCGTCTTCTGATCCCTATTCAGGGAACCAACAGTGCCATCATCCTTCTCATACTTGATGAGCATGAGAGATGGAATGATTACCGCCTTGGCTACGTTGAGGGTTGGCCTGCCAAGGATAATGTTATAGGCGGTCAACTCCTCAACGACCAAGAACCTGACGACAATATGTCGCCCTTGGCCCTTCTCTCCCAGCCGGATGGGTAAGTCGATTCTTCCGGCTGGGTAGACCATCCCACCCCCAAAACCAACCAAGGGGTGGGTGACCGGATGCATGCTGTTGATATTGTATTTCAGCTTCTGCAGGCACCGGAGGCTGATGATGTCAAATGAACTGTCGGTGTCAATAAGGATTCGTCCAACCAGCTGGTTGGGAACCTTACATTCAATGACCACCGGGTCATCATGCGGGCGGCGGACGCTGCCCCTGTCCTTCTCAGTGATCAAGACGTCTGGGAAGGAGGATCTGGCTTCTGCCTGCTCATCATCATCTTTTTCCATCTTTCGAAGATGGCTCTTGGTGCCCCTGATGGTAGGGCCACCACATGAAAACCCGCCTGCTATAGTGTAGACCGACTCCTTGTCGGTATCCGAACTACTAGCAGGCTGGGGGTAGTCTTGGAGGACTGACCTTTGTTTTTCTTTTTTGCCCCGGCTGGGGACTTAGAAATATAGGACTTCAGCATCCCCTTGTCAGCCAGACGGTCCAACGTCCGTTGTAGGCTGAAGCAGTCGTTGGTGTCATGGCCAACTTCCTCATGGTATTGACAAAATTTATTTTTGTTCCTATATTGAACGGAACTTTTCATTGGATTCGGCTTCTCAAGGGACAGCCGGTCCTTTATCTCCATGAGGATGGAGTTGCAGTCCTTGTTAAACTCGTACTTGGGGACGTACGGTTTAAATTCTTTCTTCTTCTTCTGGGACGGCTGGTCAGAGTCACTAACCGCCCAGACTTCTTTTCTCTTCTTGCTCTCTTCTTTCTTTTTTGCCGGCTGAGCAAGCTGGTTGTCTTTCTGCTTGTCAGACTTCTTAGAGTCCGACTGGCTACCAGGCGAGCAGAGGTCGGTAGCTTGAATATAGCTTTCCGCCTCCCTCAGGGCCGCCTGTAGGGTGAAAGCCCCTTTTCTGACTAGGTCGAACTTAAAGGTCGGCCCGTCTCTCAGACCTTTAAAAAAGTCTGTAAAAGCTACCTCATCAGACAGCCCCTGAATCTGAATTCTGATCAAGTTGAACCGCCTGACATATGAGCGCAGCCCTTCTTTCTCTCCCTGCTTAACAGTGCTCAAATCAAGGCTTGTTTTCTTAGCAGGGATGTTCATTGAGAAGTTGGAAGCAAACAGGAAGGCAAGCTTCCTGAAGCTATCTATGGACCCGGCTGGCAGATTGCCAAACCATTGTTGGGAAATGCCCTTCAATGTAGCCGGGAAGCATCGACACCAAGTGGCATCATCCAACCCCTGTAGATACATGAGGTTGGTGTAAGCCATGAGGTGATCTTCCGGATTGGAGGTACCATCATAGGCACCCACCAACACATTCTTAACCTTGGCCGGCTGAGCCACCTCGGTTATCTCCCGAGTGAACGTAGAAGGTTGTTCCCCCAGGCGCAGCAGACGAAGCTGCCAGTCCAATGGCTGGAAATTTGGATATGTCGCCTGACCCCAAAGAAGGCCGGCTGCATGAAGTGAGGAGGATACTGCCCGTAAGCCTGAGTAGGCACATACGGGACAACTCCAATCATATGAGGGCCAGAATGGACGGTATTACCGCCTGTCTGACTCTCATGCAAGGAAGGTGCACTCCCTGCAGAAATGTTGTTGAAGCTGTCTGGAAAGTTTCGACGTTGAAGCCGACTCAGACAGCGATTGATTTCTCTTCCGGTTGATGATCTCCCGGGCATCAATAGTTGATTTTTTGCTTCTCACCGGCTGTTGGGGCCGGCGAGTGTTGTTGGTGTTCCTCCCAGGGAGGAGAATTTTTGACCAATCAATGGTCCCGGCTGCCTTCTCCTTTGGATGGGGAGTGGGCTGCCGGTTTCTGACTGACTTCCCCTTCTCTGGAGGAGTCTTCTTCGCCGACTGGCCTTTACTTGGACCAGCCCGGCTCTTGGTGATCAGTTCTGTAATTTCACCCTTGAAACTTGTCATGAATCTCATGAGTTCGTCTCGAGTGACAGGGGCTGATCCGGCGACCGCTTGGGTTTCCCCTTCTGGCTGCCCAGAGGTTCTACTTGGACCTGCCTGGGAGGCACCCCGCTCCAGAGTGTCTCTGGGCCGGATGCGCTTAGTTCTGAGAGAGCCGTCTCCGGCTGTAAAAGCTTCGACCTGAGGATCTTCATCCTCCTCATGGTCTGTAAAAACTCCTGGGTCTTCACCCAGATGGTTAGGGGGTGGTACAGACTCTTGAACCATCTTCGAGGTACTCTCCCCACAGACGGCGCCAAATGTTTTGGGTGTTTTGGTCCCTCGGGAGAGTTACAACACGAAAACTGATCCGCAGTGAGCTGTACCTGCAAAATAAACGGAGACACCGGTTGGGTGGTGCTCCGCCTCCGACGCACAAGTTAGTAACCTGAAACGTAATAGAGAGAATGAAAATTTAGGTGGGTATCTGCTCGGATTCCAAGCTCAGGTCTTTCTCTGATGTAAGAGAATAAGGGTGTAATAAATGATTCAATTGTGTCCCCCAAAATGGGGGAAATATCTCCCTATTTATAGGGTCGTTGGAAAATGTGCCCCTACCTAGGTCACTTGACCTAGATTCTGGTGGGCTGCGCCGTTTTACAACGCTCCTAGGAGTTTGGGCCTTTTGAAAGCCGTCAATTCAGAAACATATCTGAGGTCGCCAAGTGTCAAGGGGATGTTGAGCCACATGGGCCATCCTGACCTTGACACGTGGCGACCTCTCATTGGTCCACGCGTCTAGGGTAAAAATTCCCTAAACACTTATCTAACGCCCCGGGGCGCTTGTTATCAAGATCGTTTTTTTTAATTAGTTTGCAATGAATAATCAATGGGAAATGAAGAACTTATATTTGCCAATTAGCAAATATTACATATATAGTAACAACTTTAAATGAAGTACTACGTATAATTGAGTATGAAATAGCTTGTGTTTATAATGACAATTGTTGGTTTCATCTTCAAGATTGTATTGAGAACGCATATTCATCAAAACCTTTCTCCTCAAGCCTTGCCTTTCTATTAGTTCATTAGAATTCATAGCAAAAGCTATAATTTTGCTTTTAAAAAGTGTCTACTTACCACAATTAATTAGAATAACTGTTAAAACACCATAAATTTATCGAAAATAAATTAACATCATTAGATCTTTTTGTATTTAGTCGCATCATTAACTATCCATATTTTTATAAAGAGATAAATCAAATTTCTTACTTATCTTACAAAGTGGCTAGCTAAAAGGATTTCTTGATTAGTTAGAACCTCCCTAATAATATACTTTGTAATACGCATTTATTCTCCTTTGTAATATCGATCTAATTCAAAATGTAATCAATTGATGTGCATGGGCATAATAATTTAAAGAATACACCATTAAAATCCAAAATAACCCTATTAAATTAGGTCTGATCTAAATCCAACCCTAACCGATAATCCGAATTAACACCTGACTAATAACTACCAACTTGGATCGAGTTTGGTGATGTCGAGTTAGGTCTATTTCAAAGTTGAGTCATGAATCTCGTGATAAATTATTATATCATTACGAATCAAATTGAATCGACCGAGTCAATTTTTGATACCAATACGGCCCCTACCTCAAAATCCTAATATCAGCCCACCTTCCTCCTCCTTGTCTCGAGGAAATTGTTTCCAACTTCCAATATTCAGGTGTCGGCACTTCGACCATTGCACCACTCCACCATTTTCCACTCTCATTATTTAGATTAACAATAACAACGACAACACTTCCTACTTCCTCACTTTCTCTCTCCTCCCAATTCCCCCAAATTTCATCATCAATCACACCCCACCCTTTCTTCAATCACCATAAACCCTAGAAAATGTCGCAATCCAATCCCATCAATCATTCATCCTCCCACTTCTACTGCTAACAAATTCAACCAGAGAAAATCAACAATTAGCATCCAAAATGGCGAAACCAATTTCATCTTCTTCATCGTTTCATCTGCAATCTCTAAAGAAGAAGACATGGTTGTTAACGATCTTAGCTCTGTTTTCGATTTCTACCCTAATTGTATTGCTTTTTCGAGCTAGTTTTTCTCCTTCTTGTGATGATCGATTGTTGTATGGAGGTAAGGATGAGCAGATCCTTCATTCATCTTCTTCGTCGTCGTCGTCGTCGTTATCGCCGCGTTCGAGTCCGCTTTACTTTATGAAGTCTAAGCTCGTTCTCTTGGTTTCGCATCAACTCTCGCTTTCTGGTATTCTAATTATTCCCTCATTTTATCATTTTTTTAAGTATTTGTTGGAATTTATGATGGATGTTATTGATGAAATAATAAGAAATGAAGATTATTATTCAAAAATAAAATAATGAAGGGTATAATTTAGATTCATTAGTCTTTAATTTATAAAATATTTGATGGATATAATTGCCAAGGAAAAGGAAAGGAAAAAAAAATGCTTCTTTTTATGAGGATTTAAAAACTGTTTGTACAAGTATAAAACATTTTGCTGATTATGGCATAATGTAGCTCTTCTAAATTTGATTTCGTTTGTAGATGTTGTATGACTTTTTGTAAATGAATTGAATTTACGATTGGAAATAAAGAACATGTTTGGGAAGAGTTTTTTTTTGGGGTTGGAAACGGATTCAATTAAACCATTACCGTTACCAAGTGTTTGTTGGCTGGCTTGGGTCATTACATAAGGGTAATGGTTTTCCTCAAACAAAAATAAAGAGAGAGGTTTAAGTGATTTATTTCGATGATTTAACTAAATTAATGAAAAGATGAGTGTTAATTGTTTCCTTTCCTCCCTCGTATTTGTTTCCTTTCCACTTCATTTCCATTATTCACACCAAACACCCTCAAAGTGTGTCTCACTTCAATGAGGTACACGCCTTGTTGGGCTTTCAGTATTTTTACGCGTTAATATGGCTTGTCAAAAAGATTTAGGTGATTATTGCATATTGTGGCTCTGTACTCAGTTCAGCTACAGTTGAATCTGTTGAACCCTTTGATTCCACATCCGAATTTCAATTGATGGATTAAAGTGTTGTCCTTTTTTTTTCTTTGTTATCCTCTATTAAGTAATTAAAATTTAGGGATTTGTTTCCAGTTTAACAGATTATTAGTGTGCTCTTGTCAGATCCTTTATCTTCTTAACTAGGTGTATTAAAGCGGGTCATAAAGAGTGAAGAGAAATAAGATAGAATTGGTTTCGTAAATATTACCATTACAGTGTGGAAAACAATAGTGGAGGGAAAGGGGACAATAGGAAGGAGAGAAAAGAAAAGGGGTGGCAAAGGAGTTGTGGGCTTTTGGTTTAATAAAAGGGAATGAAGATTTTATTTCCATAACAGCATTTTAATGACCAATTACCTTTGGCCTAAAAGAAATACTTTTCTCAGAAAGTTTCTCATACTATAAGCATCTTCTTATTGCTTTAATAGCATTTTCTTACACCCAAACTGGTCCACCCACCTTATTGCACTTCGCCTTTTACGAGCAATTTCCTTGTTTTTCACTTCCCATGTTCTCTCTCTCTCTCTCTCTCTCTCTCTCATCAACTATGGTCGAGCTAATTAGAGCAAGACTTCCCATATAGTGACATAGCCACTGACAAATGAACTAAAACAGGCATGGGAGAGGCGCATCTGCGTGTTAGCTATTGACCATGAGTCCATGAGGCCCCAATATTTGACAAGGAAGGGAAGCAACCCAAAAGAGCTAGGCAAATCAGATATAACTTTTGAAACACTAAAACAAAACTATCATGAATCTTTTTTGTACAACCTTGGTATGATGTCCTGTCAAGGCCACATGCTGTAAGATTAGTCATTACTATTACATGTCTTTAAGGATTACAAAAATGCAAATCATATTTTCCGTTCATTGATTTACATAAATGGAGATGACCTTCAGGTTCATTTGGAAATCGTTCATGCGAAGAGGAGAGAAGTCTATAGAGCTTTGTCTAATGGGCATGTCACTCATGACATATACAGACTATAGTTTTTTATTCTTTTCCTTCAAGCTCTAGTGATTCTCAAAAGATTATTGATGACATTTCTTGACATGAGCAGAAGTTCAGCTTATAGGGTATATGATATATTTCTGTTAAGTAATGGGAAAATTGATAAAATATCCCGTGGGATCGCCTAATGATTGCCACTAGACACCTTGATTTAAATAATTCTTGACCCAATACAATTAATTGTTTTGCAGTTTGAGAGTCCATAAGCCATACATTAGAGATCTATATCTAAGCGTTAGTTCTCACTGGTGATTGGAGCATGAAAATTTACTTGGGCATACTTGAGTTGTCTGATGGCTTCCACTTTCTTTGAAACTAAATCCAATATAGATTTCTCCTCACATAGGTTTTATTCATTCTGAAAGACCTATCTCGGACATTGCTGGAAGTCTAAATAGAATTAGATCTTGAATTTTCCAGCGGCTAAGCTCAAACAGGTGCATGCTAGTACATCTATGCCACCTAGCTTTCCATTTAGTACCTTGGGAATATAATCAACTTTGTAACATCTCGATTAAGAATAATATAGAACGACTGATTGCCTGATCCTCATGTTTTTATAACAATGTTTAGAGTTTTCCTGGCTTCACTTAAAATTTTATTACCTACACTCTAGTATTTATACTGGACAAAGGTACTTATCTATGTGTCTGACTCAGCTATTGTATCCAATTACCATAGCACTTAATATAGACTGTAAAGGTTGCCTTGAATTACCAGCGCTATAGTTTGCCTGCAAGCTATTGAAGTCAATAGAATGAGTTATTTTTATGTTCCTTTGGTATATGGAACAAATTATGCTATCTGAATCTCTAACCTGCCCCTCCTCTAGTCTCCATACGTTTTTTTAATTTCGCTGTTGATTTCAGTCTAAAACTTTCTACTTGACGCATTTGTGTTCAGGTGGACCACTGTTGCTGATGGAGTTGGCATTTCTGTTGAGAGGTGTTGGTGCTGAAGTCGTGTGGATTACTTATCAAAAACCAGCTGAACCAGATGAGGTTGTATACAGTTTGGAAAATAAAATGCTGGACAGAGGAGTACAGGTCAGACATCCTTAGCTCTCCCCTTTTCCTCCCTGACCCGCCCTCAGATATTTACTTCACTGGTGATCTGACTTATCCATGACCTGCTTAATGGAGTGCTTCCGCCTGTACCTATTATTCTTTCTTTTCACTAATTAATTTCTATTATCCAGATTCTCCATGCAAAGGGCCAAAAGACTATTGATACTGCTCTGAAAGCTGATCTAGTTGTATTAAATACTGCTGTTGCTGGGAAATGGCTGGACGCTGTGCTAAAGGATAATGTTTCTCGTGTTCTTCCAAAGATATTGTGGTGGATTCATGAAATGCGAGGACATTATTTCACTTTGGAGTATGTGAAGCATCTACCATTTGTGGCAGCTGCTATGATTGATTCTCACACCACGGCAGAATATTGGAAAAACAGAACTAAAGAACGTTTGGGGTATTGATCTTTTGTCACTTGTTAACTCAACCCTGTCTGCCATAGGAACTTTTTTAAAAAAAAATAAAATTCATTATACTATTTTGTTGGTGATACGCGCAATTCTGGCCCCTTGCATTGTTCTTGTTCTTAATCTATTCTCATGAAGAAATCAGTTCAAATATAAAGAAAAATGGGAAGAATTGTGTTTGACTAGATTCTTCTCTTCACGTTCTTTTGCCTCTTTATGTTGGTTGGTGTTTTCTTAGTAAAGCAGTGGCATTTTCTTGGCAAAACCTTGATCATACGCGACCTGAATGTGGTTGAGTTTTTGTTGACTATCCTTTAAATCCTGACATATTGAGTTTATGTAAAATAGCTTGAACACATTGGAAAATAGTTTCGCAACAAAATTCTTTGCTCTCTTATAATTCTTGATTTGATTTGTTCAAGTTTGATCTGCTTTTAGCTGCACCTAACTGTGAAAATATGTTAACTCTACAGTATAAAGATGCCAGACACATTTGTCGTGCACCTTGGAAACAGCAAGGACCTTATGGAAGTTGCTGAGAATAGTGTGGCCAAGAGAGTTTTACGTGAGCATGTCCGAGCAAACCTTGGAGTACAGAATGAGGATTTGCTCTTTGCTATTATAAATAGTATGTTTCTGCTTTTGAAGCTTAATGTGTGTGTGTGTGTGTGTGTGGTGGACTGGTGGTCCATAATTGTCTCTCCCAAGAAATAAATGAAATAAATATTTAAGCCCAATCACATTCCTTGAAACTGAATCATATTTTTAGACTAGTTTTCCCTTAATTTCATGTTCTTCCGTTATCTATATGAACTAGCTTTATAATAATAACTGTTGTGAATGTAAAAAAATGTGGCAAGGAGCTCTTATGGAGTGCTTAGGTGTTGTCTTGATTTAGGAAATGAGTGTATGCTTCTTTTTGCTCAACGAGACTTTGTTTAAGGTAAATTGGTTTACAATTCATTGACCATTCTGTGCCTGCAGGTGTATCTCGTGGAAAAGGTCAGGATCTATTTCTGCGTGCTTTCCAGGAAAGCCTGCAGATTATTACAGAAAAGAAGTTGCAGGTGCCTCCTCTGCACGCAGTAGTAGTAGGAAGTGATATAAGTGCGCAAACTAAATTTGAAACAGAGCTCCGTAGCTTTGTTGCAGAGAAAAAGATTCAGAATCGTGTTCACTTCATAAATAAGACCCTGACTGTAGCTCCGTATCTTGCCGCAATTGATGTTCTTGTCCAAAACTCACAGGTACTTGCAGCTGACATATCTATCTTCCATCTTGTATTGGAGAAGGGGGGTTTTGCTTAATTTTGTTCTGCAATCAATGTGAAAGAGTTTTTTTTAGTGTATCTGAAGTCAAGGGCCTTTTTTAAAGAAGTTTTGTTTGTTTTGAGTCATAAATACTTCGATCTTCATGTGTCTTTTTTATTAGACTTTCTGTTTGTGGTATTGGATCATTGCCATTGCATAGCAGTTGTAACACTAGTCTTATCCATGCCTTTTGCTCGGTGGAATTATGGCTGGGTACTATTGCTTTTTTTACTCACTTTCCATTAGCCATTCAAGTTCATTGAATTGTCTGTGATCGTCTCACTGTAACTTGTTTAACGTACACTTGAAACTTGGGTTGAGCTTAACATATAAGTTTTATGATTGTGTATAGGCTCGTGGAGAATGTTTTGGGAGGATAACCATTGAGGCTATGGCCTTCCAGCTTCCTGTTCTGGTAAGCATGTTCTCTTCACCTGTCTATTTTTTTTCTTAAAGTAATGTAAAATTTTGGGCAGAATGAAAGTATTAAACGGTACCACTACTATTATATGATACAGAATATGATACTTCCTGTAAACTTCTAATTATCATGCCTTGTTATAAATGAAGATGATCTTCAATTTAAGGTCAAGGGGTACAGGATGGTGTGGTGATGGATTTAGTTAACATGATGTATTGGTGTAATCGTGTAACTGTCAAAATGTGTCTGTCAACATGACATCATCATTGCCTAGCAAACTAAGACGCAGCTACATTTTGCATTTCTTTGTCAGTCATATTGCTAACGGAGTGTCCTGAAATGCTATAGTTCAAGAATTTGCCATTTCCTGTTAATGGCTCTTTGCTACCTTCATGATCTTGTAGAGTTGTAGCAAATAGCTACTCTGTAAGGGTCCTCTGTCTTTAAGAGTACAAGATTTTTGTGGACTCCCACTTTGCATCTATGGCTCAAAGCTATCAGTAATTGCGTAATGGTAGAATATCAAGCACTCCATAACTGCTCTGTTGATATCTGACTTGGACTTCTCTTGTTGCAAATTTATGTGCAATGATAATACTTACTATTATAGCATCTTAAAGTTGCCTTCCAGATTAAATCAATTTGTGTAAAATGTTTCAAATGCTTAAACCTTTTTTATTACTGAGTAGCAACTTAATACTATGTATATTGCTAGCATCTTGGATTTAAATCTGTTTGGTTGACATCAAATCAAATGTTCACCAGGGAACAGCTGCTGGAGGCACCATGGAAATAGTTGTGAATGAGACAACGGGTTTGTTGCATCCTGCCGGGAAAGAAGGTGTCACCCCTCTGGCGAGGAACATTGTGAAATTAGCAACACATGTTGAGAGGAGGCTGACCATGGGATGGAAAGGCTATGTAAGGGTGAAAGAGAGGTTTCTTGAGCACCATATGGCAGATCGAATAGCACATGTCCTAAAAGAAGTATTAAGGAAAGCCAAGAACAGCGCTTGATTTGCCAACCTCGACTGACATATGGTCCCTATTCGACGGCCATTTTTGTGTTCAAAGGAGGACCAAACCTCCTCGAAAAGTTTGTACAATTCTTAGGCGGAAAAGCTATTTTAACACATAGGGGAGAGTAGAAGCGGATTTTACAAATCACAGGTGTATGTATATGTTGAATCCTTGCAGTGAAATTAGTCATTCTTGTTGCAAAAATGTTTGTAGCATCTTCTTCAGAAATTTCAAATATATTAAAAAATGTGTGTGTGTGCGTGTGTGTATTTTTTTTTTTTTTTTTCCTCTTTTACTTTTTTTAATACATTTGTGAGATTTACTAAACTTTTTTAAGGAAAGAGTAGAATTTTTCTAATTTTTTCAAGAATGTTACTACTCTTCTCCTATACCATTATTAGGAAGTAGGAACTTTATTTTGGTGAATTTGTAAGAGCAATTCCAATTGTAAGCTAATTGTTAAATTAGCTAGTTATGCCATATATGATTTTAAGCTAACTTTCGTTATAGCTATTTTGTGCCCCAATGGTTAGCTACTAGCTTCCTAATTAAATAAGCTTGACCTTTTCAATTAATCATATAAATTTAATTACTTTAATATATTAATCTATGAAAAATTTGGAAACTTTTTTCTCCCTAGCACGTCCAAGCTAATTTGCTCCAAACTAATTTGCTTGGCTAAGCTTATTGTATTTTTTAGCTCCAATAGTTAAGCTTTACTTTTGAAAATTGTACTGTAGTTGCTCTAAGTCAACAAATTGATATGGAACAGTTAGTACTCCATTGTTTATAATTTAATGAGTAATTAAAACTATAAAAGTTCGAACCAACAATTTTGTCTTGAGTATATATTACTAAATGTAGCAATTGCAACTAACTTGGGTCAAATACCGGTATTATAAATTAAAATGGATCTTGCTAACTCCTTGGACGACGTTAGATAGCATTTAAAACATTTTATAAAATTGAGAATGCAGGTTAAAATTGTGTGTCGATTAGTGTAGTTGATATTCATTAAATTTTATGTTTAATTTTTACTCCGTAATATATTATGACAAAAACACGCGCAAATCGGTGTAATTAGTGTGTTTTTGTCATGATTTTCTAAATTTAAACAATTTTCAAGAGTAAATTAAATGCTTATATGTAGCCCTTAGGGCTATATATAGCATTTTCCATTATTGGTTTTTATGAATATTTTTTTAATAAATATGTTCTTTTTTATTTTTATTTAATTTAACTACGGAGGATTTTTTAGCTTCTACATTATCAATGTCCGTACATAATTTCCTCAAAAAATGTCCGTACATAATCATGAGCAAACACTAGTATCATACTGTAATTAATTAAATTAAGTGATATAAATGCCTATAACTACTTTTGTATCACAATTTGATAGTCTTGTACGATGTTTCATTTATGGTAATTACTATAGGAGTATGTAATAAATACTTCTCCGGAAACAACACTGAGACTTTTTGATACACTATCTAAATATGAAAAAAAACTAAACGGTAACTAAAAGTAGAAATATAATTAAAATAAACATTAACAACAATTTTTGGTACAGTAGGCCACATCATGTGGCAGGGGTTACCCGAGCTCAGACCTGGGCACCGTGCCGGGCCGTGCCGCCGCGGGCCGTGCCTGGCGGGCCACGGGCTGGTTCGTGCCGTGCCGGTCGTGCCGGCGGGCCCAGGATTTCGTGCCGTGCCGTGCCGGCCATTTTCACAGGCCAGCCCACGGCACGGCACGGCCCTCGTGCCTGGCGGGCTCGTGCCGTGCCGGCCACGTGCCGGCCTGCGGGCTCGTGCAGTTTTCAAATAATTTTATTTATTTTATATATATATATATATATATATATATATATATATGACAACATTATAAATTAATAAGTTTATAATGTATATAAGTTATAAAATTATAATTATAAGTTTTATAAGGTTATAACTTATAAGTTTATAACTTATAAGTTATAAGTTATTAAGTTATGAATTTTATAATTATAAGTTGAATATTTATGTTTTATAATTTGTATATTCAATATTTATATTTATATATTTACTTTATACTATTACTTTAAAATTTAATGTTTATGATTTATTAGTAATTGGTATAATTTTATTTTTTTTTAATATGAATTTACAAATTGTAACAAAACGGGGAAAAAAGGCAAATTGGACTTTGGATGTGAATAATGCGTACTTTATATTATTATTACTTGAGTTGAGAAAATTGTACAATGATAACAATGATAAAAATCATACAATGATGGTATTAAACAAAAATTGGAAAATGATAAAATTGATATTTTTAAAATCGTACAATATACAATAATTGTCTATTCTTCTTCTCCTTCTTCTTGCTCGTCTTCGTCTTCGCCTTCGCCTTCAAGGTCATCGGCTAGTTGCATAGATTGGGAACTAGCCGAACCCGAACCGGAAGCAGAGGTTCCTTCTTCGTTGTCGTTGTGGTCGTAAGAACGGTCTTGTGAGCGATTTTCCGCATCCAACCAATCTTTGAAACACACGCACATTTCTAGTGTTTCGGGTTTTAGACTTGTTCTTCTATCGTCTAAAACCCTTTCGGATGCGCTGAAAGCTCGTTCGGAGGCGACGGAGGAAACTTGGATAGCAAGAATGTCTCCTGCCATTGCCGCCAAAGTTGGATGCTTCGAGCTTTGTTGTTTCCACCATGCAAGGAGGTCGAGGCTGTTTATCTCATCGTCGTCCATGCCTTTGGTGAAGTCGTAACTCAGGTACATCTGCAACTCCGAGACGTCGCTTTGCGTTCTCCTGATTGATGAATCACCTGAAAACCTTGAAATCAAGTTAGTAGCTTGTGAAAATAAATGTTTGGCCTTCTTACTTACGTTTTTGGATGGTTGGGAAGGCCCTGAGCGAGGAACGTTGCCATATTTGGCTTCATAGACTCTATATAAAGCAAAAAACTGATCCTTCACATTAGTCTTATAGTTTTCTACATCATCGTCAAGAAACATGCATTGAAAGTAAATGTCAACTAACATAAATGTGTTTTCATACTTTTGCCTAGGATCTAATATGGAAGCAAAAATATAAATCAAAGGAATCTCACTATAATATTTACGCCACTTTTTTTCCATTGCTGGAAGATACTGATCATAATCACTTTGATGGCGATGATCAGCGAAAAGTTGGGCAAGTAAGCATGCATTAGAAAGAAAGTTTTGAGCACAAGGATTGTAAACAGTAGAAAAACAATACGTAATGTTATATAATAACTGTAAAAATTGCATATATCTTTCACAGTTATTCCAATCATCATCATACAAAGCATTTTGTGGAAATTTTTGGTTGTAAAATAATGTTAACGGGCCCTTGTACTCAATTGCCTTTGTTAACATGTCATAGGTGGAATTCCACCTAGTTGGGCAATCGGTTCTAATTTTTATTACCCTTATCTTTTGTTGTTTTAGAAAACTCTTCCATTCTTGGCATCTCATGTTAGAGCTATTAATAGACATAATAGCATCTCTGATTTTGCTGTAGTATGGGCCAATTGCCCGAACTCCATCCTGTACACATAAGTTAAGTACATGGCAAACACATCTAATAGTACATCGGTTAAGTTTTGTTTGATAAGATTAGCTGTGTATGTCATAGAGGTTGCATTATCAAAAGTCATAGACATCATTTTATCTCGAAGGTTGTATTCGTCTATTGCTTGCATTAAATGGTGAGCAATGTTAATGCCGGTGTGTGGGTATTCCAGCATTTTGAAATGTATTATTCTTTTTTGTAACATCCATTGATCATCTACCCAATGACAAGTCACACATAAATAGTGATATTTATAACCACTATCCCAAGAATCGGCTGTTAAAGATACTCTACAGTTAAGGTTACTCAATTCGGCTTGTAACCGGACTTTGTACTCTAGGAAATTTTTCATTGCGGCGGAACGAACGGTTTTCCTAGAGATTCTTTTATGTTGGGGTTGTAGTGCTTTGTTAATGTAGGTGTTGAATGCGTCACTTTCCGAGAAAAGAAAAGGTTGTTCGGCGTGTACTATCATTTTTCCTAGTTCATCCCTATCCCTCTCATAGTTGTATGTAAAGCCGTATGGATGGAATTGGGAAATTTTGGGCTGGGTTGGATCACTAGCTGGTTTTGCACAAGCTTTCATGTGTCTAGATAAGTGTCCCGTCCCGTTTTTGGTAACTGTCGTGAATACACTATTACATGTTTTACATTTTGCCCATTGTTCACCATCTTTACTTAGGGCAAAATAACGCCATACCTCACTCCTTCGGTTTTTCAAAAGTAGCATCTCAGTTTCGATTAACCATTCATGATGTGTGTGATGGTTAGTAGTGGGTTTAGTGGGAGTGGCAGTAGAAGGGGTAGAACCGGAGGGAATTCGGGTACTTTCATGGCTACCTTGGCTAGAACAATAGTTTTGTTGATCACCGATATAATTAGGTGGAAATTGGTATGGTGGTAGTGGAAATTGGTTTACTGGTGGTGCTGGAAATCCCGACGTATTATATGACTCATAGCCCGGGGGGAAGTAAATGGGGTCATTGGTTTGACTCGTAATTTGGGGGCTCGTTGTATTTGGTGGTTCCCTAGAACTACTACTACGGATAAGTCGGCCTTTCCCCCTAGACCTAGATGATGGGTTGTTCGATGCCATAATTAACAATTAATTTTTTAATAAAAAGTGGTTAACTATAATAATAATAATTAATAACAACAATTTTAACAATAAAAATATCAATAATAATAATTAATAACAACAACTATAACAATAACAATAACAACAAAAATAAATAATAACAACAACAATTGTAACAATAATAATAATTAATGACAACAATTATAACAACAACAATAACAATTAACAACAATAATAATTAAACAAGATTATTCTAATAATAACAATAAAACAATAATAAATTTAAGATTAGTTTATATCTTACAACCGTGCTTCAACGCTCCACTAATTACGATTACGAACTTTTTAATTTTTTTCCGATATTAGGAAAATAATTAGAGAATTTAAGAGAATAATTAGAGAATTTAAGAAAATAAGGATTATTAGAGATTTAGAGAATATAAGAGATAAGAAGAAGAGATTGTGATTTTGTGATTTGGGAATGAAATGGAGGTGAGTATTTATAGAAATTTTGGGGAGCAAATTGGCAAAAAACTAGTCGTTTTTTAGCCGTTTTTTTGGCTTATTAAGGAGCGAATAAACGGTAACATTACCGTTGGCCCGCGGGCCGTTCCGGGCCGTGCCTACGGGCCGGCACGACGGGCCATGGCCGTGCTCGTGCCGGGCCGTGCCTGGGAATTCTCAACCCTGTCCGTGGCACGGCCCGTGGCACGGGAGTTGAACTTCGTGTCGTGCCGTGCTTGAATTCGGGCCGTGCCGGGCTGCGCCGAACGGCGGGCCGTGCCGGGCGGCACGCGGGCCAACCCGGCCCGTGCCCAGGTTTACCCGAGCTATTCAGTTAGGGATTACTTAAGTTACATATTTGGTCATGGTTTATTTGAGGGGTTCGGACATGGGTTCATTTGACCAAGGGTTGCTTGAGGGGTTAATCGGTCAGAGGATACTCGAGGGTTTACTCGGTTAGGGGTAACTCAGTTACAGTTACTCAGTTAAGGATTATCTAAGGAGTTCGGTCAAGGTTACTTGACTAATTCGTTCAGAGATCACTTAAAGAGTTCGGTCAGGATTACTCGGCCAGGGGTTACTTAAGGGTTCCGTAAGGGGTTACTTGAGGGGTTACTCAGTTAGAGGTTACTAGAGGGGGAGGTCATGAATTACTCTAGGTCGGGTTACTCGATTAGGGGTTATTTGAGGGGTTACTTGGTCAGGAGTAACTAAAGTAACCCATGACCGAGTAATTTGAGTAACCCTGACAACTTGAGTAACCCCTAATCGAGAAACTCGAGGAACCCCTGACTGAATAACTCCTGTCGCACGGTATAATAGGCCGCATACAAAAAGTTGTAAAACATTAATTACACCAATTGACGCTTGATTTCATCATGCATCCAAAATTTTAACACTATTTTAGAAAAAATTTAAGTGCTTATCTAACATTCAGGGAACGTACTTTAGCAAAATACTTTACATATATTTGGCTATAATTTAGTTTGCTTTAACTTTCTTATTTAGGCTTATTTAATAGAACAATATTTAAATAAGAAAAAATCAGTTCAAGTAATTTGAGATTATTAAAACATAATAAGATACAACAAACTAATCAGATAAATAACCGACAAAGTAACCAAACCAAACAAAGCCTAAGTAATGTTTTTACACAAGATATTGGGAAATTACTTCCTTTGTAAAGCAATTTTCTCATTTTTTGATTGTCAATGTGTAATTTTTATTTTCAATTAAATAAAAACTTCCTCCATTTGTCAATAATTGTAGTAGTTACTAGTTAGTAATGCGTAACATCAATCATCATTATTTTTAATGCTGAATTAATTTGGTCAATATATGAAATGTGATATTTTAATTAATATTTATTTTCAGTTAAACATAAGAACTTCCTCTGTTGATGATTGTTAGTTAGTAATGCATAACCATCCATCATCTTTATTTTCAATGCTGAATCTTCAGCGTGTTTGAATATTAAAAAATATAGTGTAGTTGAACTCCTCACGAGTACGTTATTTAAATGTTAAATAAGCTTATGCCACGCTGTGACTTTGCCCACACCCATTTACGAGAGTCCATTTTTATAAATTTAAGGAGGTTTAACCTTAAATTTATAATGTAATAAGAGGTGTATTAACTGTAATTCCTTAACCTGACAAAGTGAACGTAACTTTTTATTTTCTTTAATATGGGATACACATTCAATTTTATCAGTACATATCAATTTTAAGTACATTTATTATAGAATAACAATTTCACTCACATATAGAGGCGGGAGCCAAGGGGGGCTGGGGGAGGCCCGGTCCCTGTGGCCGAGCTCGATCGGTAATCTTCATATTCTGCATTTGGCCCCTATAAAACTTTGAATATAAACTTATCTTGGATATAAACTTTGAATATAGCTATATAACACATTGTTGCATTGGCAATCTTCATACTTAACATACATGAGTGATAAAGCATCTTACTTAACGGTTCCTTGATTCCTCATGGCACATACATTTTCATTTTTATTGGCAGATTGATGGGCTTCACGCTAAACCCAAACTCTAAATGCTTTGATGATTATTTTTTTTTAATTATTATTTATTTTGGTAGATTGTATGATGAAATATAATTCTACTAGATTCTTTTATAAAAGGTTTAATAGTAAAATTTTGATTAACAAACATAAAGGAAGGAGTGGAAGTACTACTCCTTCCGTTTTATAATAATCGCAATAGTAGAAAGACACAAAATTTTAGGAAAATAATAGGATGGGACCAAAGAGGGAATTTTATACATTAATATAAAGTATAGTTATACAAAAATTATATATATATATATATATATATATATATATATATATATATATAAATTAAATAATAAAATTAATAATGATTTTTTTTACCAAGTAAGGGAGTGTTGCAAAACTTTTAGCCAGGTGACGAGACAACGACATTTGGCGTTTCAATTTTTCGCCAAATGTCGTGCCACGCGGGATAGAGTTATATAGAATTAAATTGGTAGGATAAAAAAGTTAATTTAGAATTCTATTTTTTATTAAATTTGGATAGAATTTTAAGATAAATTTTTTAATTTACAGTTTTATCTTCGATAAAGTAATAATATTTCATATGTAAAAATTGAATTATAATTTTATTCAAAAAATAATTAGATTTTAACTCTCATAAATTATGATATAAATTTATTTTTTGTATCATAATAATTTTTTGGAGCAAGGAATTAGTTCAAAATGTACCACATCCATCATTTATTATATATTCTAATCAATTAAAATAATATACTTCACAATCGAATGTAATTTTATTACTGTGTAGATCTGCCAATTGGGTCGGGTCATGAGTCATTTCGAACATGGTCATTATTTCAAGTTACGAGTCAAAAAATGTTTTTCACCAATATTATTATTATTAGTCCTACTACATTAAACATCAATTCCTAAGTAATTTTGTATTAATGATATGTTTTAAAATTTGACATATAGATTAAAAATTTATCTTAAAATTCAATAAACAACCCGGGCATCGCACGGGCACAAAACTAGTAATAGAATAAAAGGGTTCGATAATCATTACAAAACAGAGGAAGTAATATTTAATTGTATACTAGTGAATAGCCCCGAGCGTTTGAAATTTTTTCCCTACAGGCAGATGCACGATGCTTCGTGCATCCAGTTTTGTTTTTTTTTTTTTAAAAAAAAAGCGGAATAAACATATAATTGTTCAGTAAAGAACATTTAGTTGTTTTGTAAAGAACATATATTTATCTTTTAAAGAACATCACATATAATTGTTTTGTAATGAATATATAGTTGTTTTGTAAAGAACATATAGCTTTATGCTCTTTATATATGTCTAAAGAACATCTGTAATATTAATAAAGAACATGATAATATAATGTAATGAATATTATTTTTATTCAACCACCATAATCTAAAAACAAAATTTAAAGAACTTTTCAAAATAAATAATTAATTAATTTTATGTCACAAATAAAAATACATTATACTGACAATCAAAGAACATGAATATAAAGAACATTATTAAATAGCACGCATGTTCTTTTCACTCAAGGTATATGTTCATTATATTTTAATAGTAGGTTCTTTTCACTTAAGGTATATGTTCATTGTATTTTAATAGTATGTTCTTTTCATTGTAACTATATAGATATGTTCATTATGTTTCTATAATATGTTCATCCGCTTTATAAAATATGAAAAAGAACATTTTACTATATTTTAATGTACATTGTATTATTTAGATCTACAACTTTTTTTGAATTTGCTAATTTGTTTGCTTTCTTTTTTCAAAATGTAATAATTGGTCGGTTTTGTTCGAGAACTTCATATAGTTTCTCATTGCAACACCAAAACCGCATAAATAAAAAATTTGTACACCAAGAGCTTGCAAAAAAAACTAGCAATCGAACTCAAATAATTGAACAACTATGCATGTCGAAATTGTACTTACCTTTTGTTTTCGTCAGCCATCTTGAACTGCACCAAGAAGTTTGAAATTAACGATTTCTTTATTAAGGTTTAATGAACTTGAAGTGGTTTTCAATTTTTTCTTTTTTGGGAGAGAAATCTTGTAGAGAAAGTGTATAGTTTAAAATGATTTGAAATTACTGTATTGTAAAAAATATTTACTATTTATCTTTTTGTCTTTTTACAAAAAAGAAGCTCAATATAACTCGTGTACATTAGAATTGAACAATATGTTCTTTCTACAACCATGTACATTATGATACAATATAATGTACATTCCGCAACGGATGCACCATGCGGATCGTGCATCCACCTGCAGGGCTGCAAGAACCACCCATTGCCGAGCGTTCCCTAGGTTGCTACTTTTGTAGTTGTGCAACTTTTAATTTTTTTTTTTTTAAAGACATTTAATTATTTATATGTGTTTTCAATACTTTTATAGTATAGTGCGAGTATTAATTTATTTGTGTGCAAGATTAGAGCATAAGTGACAATTGGCCTAAATGGTTAAAGAATGAATTCGTCTTTATCTCTCTACTCTTCTTATTAGAAAGCTTCATGGAATACCATGTACATGAAGTAACAAATAAGTCAAATAAGTCAATATGTTTGGGTACTAAAATGGTCATACCCATTTTAGTCTTGGGTAACTCTACCCATATAATCCCAAAGGGCATAAAAAAGGTATAAAAGGCCCCAAATAAGTCAAATACATCAATATGGCCTTCAACGGCCTACATATGTAATTTTAGGGCTCATAAACCCACTTATGTACTCATATAAATACCCCTCAAAGGGCATAAGGTAAAAGAAGGTCACTCTTATCATCTAAGATGACCATACTCCTCCACTCTCTCCCCTAAACTCCTCTCAAAATATACATTGTTTGGCAACTAACTTGGGCGTCGGAGGCTCCGCCCCGGGTTCAACCCCCGGGGCTCGGGGTTCATTTTGCAGGTCCATTCAAGGCCCAAATTCGAGGTTCTCAGACACCCCTCCAAGGCCCGGTTAGCTCATTTTTTGCCGAAACAAGTGACAATTGGCCTAAATGGTTAAAGAATGAATTCGTCTTTATCTCTCTACTCTTCTTATTAGAAAGCTTCATGGAATACCATGTACATGAAGTAACTTGGTTTTTAGGGATTTGATGGATCTTCTCTACAATAAGCCTTATAAATTTGTGTAAAACAATTAAAGATTGTGAGTACATCCCTTAATTGACAAACGTGACTAAAATTACGTAACTAAGTAATAAAGAATATAAATGCGCAAGTGGATATTTTGCTCACTTAATTCTACTGTTCCCCTGGGCTATAATGCCTATAAATAGGCCATTTTAGCCATTGCCATAACCAGTGGCGGACCCACGTGTAGTCATAGTGGGTCCGCGGACAACCTATTATTTTATAAAAAAAATAAATAAATAAGTATCAAATCTTTAGCTTACAGCCTAGTGGTTTTTTCCCCATCCTACCACATACGAGATATGGGTTCGAATCCCATTACTCACAATTTTTTTTTATTTTTTTTTTTTGGCTTTACAACATCATTTTCATGATTTAGAAAAGTCAGAAGGCAGAACACTGAACATATCCCCAAATCCCCAATTCCCCCAAAATTGAAACCCTAAGTCTCAAAGTCACCCAAATTGAAATCCGCAGCAGCCCCGTCCCAGTGCCCCCGTCGCCGTTCACCGTATCACCGGCAGCCTTTTCGTGCTTCTCCGTCAGGCGTGAGGCGTCCGTCAATCCGTCTGTGAGGTTGTCGTAGCGTCGTGCTCGTGCAGTGGCTCCCCAAATTCGATTTTTGTAAGTTAGTTTTAAACTTTTAATTTATATAATTACATTGCAATAAGATTATAGATTGATTAGATTCTATATGAAATCATCAATTTAAATGTTTAATTATCAAAATTATCAGTATATTTAATATCAGTGTATGAGTTTTTTTTTTTTTTTTTTTTTTTTTTTTTTTTTTTTTTAGTTGAAATTTCTTGATTTGATTAGTGCTTGATATAGTATTAGGATCTATAGCTGCATACTTCAGGGTTCTTCAGGTTTATTGCTGCAATTTCCGTGTGAGTTACTTTTCATGAAATTCGCAACAACTCTTCAATTTTTGGTTGCTCAATATCTTACTTATCATAAGATGTAAGACGGTTTTGGGGGGATTTTTGTCAACCTCCTTTGTATGAATTTTCCGTGACTAAGCTTGAACTCGATGATGCTCAGGTAGTAAGTAGTCATTCCGTCCATTCTCCCTCCAAAAAATGCTATAGAAGAGTGAGAATGTGACAAGAAGAAAGTGACCAATATTGCTTATGAGCTTCGTGTTCCCATTCTGACTCCGAATTCTAATTTCTTTGCCAATAAAACCTGAGGATAGTATTATTTCTGTTTAATTGATAAATGATAATAGTTGTCCAACTTGCTTATTAGCTATTGAGAATGGTGATTGCTAATTTGGAGATTTGGGGTTTGGTGGACTGAAATTGAGGTCAATGGGCGTTTTTTTTATGATATTATTAGTTTTAATAACCTTGAGAGAACCCTACTTGTATGATTTATCTAATTCAACCTTTAACTTCAATTTCAGAATGAAAATAAAAACAACTCGAGATATTTCAAGTTTTTTTTTACTAAAAAAGTGCCTACTCTTGTCACATTATTTCAAGCATGGATGATATTGTACATCGTTATCAAAATATGAAAACTCGTCGAGAGCAATTGTAATAAAATTAGTACTTTTTTAGTTGTAATATGAATTTGAATTACTTTATGAAATTAACTTTTTTATGTATTTTTTTTTTGTCCATTATTCAAGCTTTGATTATTTTTTGATATTTTATGCGGTCGGTGGACGATGATGGGATGGGACAACCTATTATTTAAATCCTGGATCCGCCACTGGCCATAACCACAATTAAACTATACTTTTATAATAAAATAAATCCTTTTTAATTACTAAAAATAATTTTGATAAGTCATTTCTTGTTAGCTAAGTTTAATGGAGAAAAAAATTATAAATCGGGCTATTCTAGCTATATTTACGGTAATTGCAATATTGAGCTTTACTACTACTCATGCAGCTGATCCTTCTCCACTTCAGGATTTCTGTGTGGGTGTTGATGACCCTTTTTCTGCAGGTCTGTTTATTTTACTTCTCATGTCTTAATTTAATGTACTTGTAATCCTTTAACTATTCCTATGTTCGTCATTGTCATTGATACCGTAGGTATATATAAAAATGGAAATTGATTTTAGTACACCATTAATTGACTTTGGCACACCCTTGGATACGTTTGTCATCAATGTATTTTTTGTTAATGTTGCAAATATGTTGATTACATATTAACAAAAATTATTAAAAAAAAAAGAAAATGATATTTAAAAAGTAGATGTTGAGATGAATCTAACAAAACCTCACATATGACCCGATAAAGTATGTTAGACATGTGAAACAAAATTATACTCCCTCCTAGAATAACTGACATAGTTGATAAACAGGCCTGGGCCACACCTGTCATAACTGTCCATGTTATACGACTAAAGTGATTCCACCTCAAAACCATATGACAATGAGCTGAGGGAGTAGCCCTTTAGTCTTATAAAATGGACACAACTTTTTTATTTGTTCAATGTGGGATACACATCCAAATACAAACTCTCGCTTATAAACTCAACCAATGTGGGACAACACACCACTCACATGTGGGTTTTCTCATGGGCTTAACAACAGTCAAACTTCACACACATGTCGAGACACTAATTTATAGTATTTCTTTGTGCAGTGTTCGTGAATGGGAAGTTTTGCAAGAACCCAAAGAAGGTGACAGTCAACGATTTCTTGTACAAAGGTTTCGACATAGCTTCGGAAATTGACAACCCTCAAGGAGTAGAAGCTACACTAGTGAACGTTGATAAATTTCCCGGGCTTAACACACTTGGTGTAGCCATAGCTCGTATACACCCTTTGGCTTAAACACTCCCCATCTACACCCCCGTGCATCACAGGCATTCGCGGTCATTAAGGGTACTCTTTACGCCGGTTTTGTGACAACTGAGTACAAACTCTACGACACTATATTGAATGAGGGTGACATAATCGTGTTCCCTCAAGGTCTAATTCATTTTCAACTTAATCTTTGCAACTCAACAGCCCTTGCTATCGCGGCTTTTGGTAGCCAAAACCCGGGTAGAATTAATGTTGTTGATGGTCTGTTTGGTACAACGCCTAAAATTTTGGACAAGGTTCTTACTAAGGCTTATCAAGTGAATAAAACAATTATTGAGGAACTTCGTTCTCAATTTTCAAACAATTATGACCACGTATCAATCGACTCCGCAAGATCATTATTGCTTGAGACGTTATCTCAAAAGTCTAAGGATCTTGAAGCTTGATGCAATGCTTTCAACCATGAATTGAAGAAGTTAAAAGGACTACTATAATAATATATGTCACGCTGCTTGATATATTATAGTACGAAATAAATATCGGTTTGAATGAATATTTAAAAATGATGACTACTACTATGTCATCATGCTTTACTTTTATTTGATTATTTATGTTTCTTGTATGAATTTGTACTGTGTACTTGTATAAGGATTGTATAAATTCAATAAAGGACTACGAGTCTACGACAATATAATTATAATATCGTACTTTCTATGTTGCATTTTAATCGACAAATTTCTTTAGACATGTAAACATATTTGTTAATGCATGATTCAAATTAAACTTTTAATGTTTTTATCGCGCTCATCTTTAAAAATACTATTGCTATTATACTCAATTTTAATTGATTCATTGATTTTTGATTTTTTTTTTTTTTTTTTTTTTTTGCTGGTCAAACCTAATTAAAAATGATTTTTCTTTTTTAAAACTCATAATAGTTATGAAAATTAAAAAAAAAAATTAAAATATAATAAATAATTAGTATTCAAAGTCCAATAATTATCTTTAAATAATAGAAAAACATTTGTATTGTTGTTGGCACTGCGAAAGAGGTAGTTCTGTTTGATGCTAGGGATAACAGTGAGGTGGCGGTTTTTGCCTTTTGGGGGGTGGTGCTCTAGGTTTTCAGAGTAGCGCGCTAGACCACCACCACCGTACCACCACCACCCAATGGAAGTGGTTGTTATGGTGGCTTAATTAGGTGGTGGGGTTGCCCGGTTGATAATGGTGTGGTGTTAATTAAGGGGTGGGTTAGTTACTTAACTAAGGAGTTAAATTTATTAGTACAATTAGTAAAGAGTTTTTTTTTTTTTTTTTTTTTTTTTTTTTTTTTTTTTTTTTAATGATGAGTATTGAGTAAAGGTCTGTTCTGTTTAGATTATTTTTAGTTCACTTTAGTCTAGTTCCAATCAGTTTAGTTCTTAATTTTCTTCTCTTATAAATTATTCAGTTCAGCTCCAATAAGTTCAGTTCAGTTAAACTCAATTCATCAGTCAATTAGAACAGGCCCTAAGCTACTACATCCGTTTCTAAATAATTGACACAGTTAAAATTGGCACACATGCATGTTAATGCTGTAGCTTGACTTTAGGCATATATATATATAATTATATGTATTTGTTAAAAGTATAAATAAATAGCTGATATTTTTTATTCTTTTTATTAATATCGATTTAACAAATTATTTCATGATTAAATTTGTTTTGTATGAAGTATATGTTATTAAGAAAAATGAAAGTGAAAGTCTATTGACTATTACTAAAACAAAACATGTTGATGTTTTTCAATTTCTTAAAGTGTCCTACGTGTCAAGCTCTCATTAAAAATTTTCCCTCCAAATTTACATATGATGTCATCAAATTATTTATTTTTTAATTTCTTTTTTTTTTTCCTTTTCCTTTTACTTAACTTGCTAGATTTTAGGATTAAGTAGGTTTAAAACTAAAAAAACAAAATCTGACTTTAGCATCAATATTGTTGTATACTGATTACTACTTTTGAATCTTTTCAATATACAACAATATTAGATATTGATAGCTAATAATATCCATTTTTTAAGCTTCCACTCTAAAAATGTAAGCTCAATAGATGATGAAACATTAAATATATTTTGTCTGACCATCATTTTAGAAAATTTTATATAACATTGTAGTAAATATTATAATGCAACAATAAATAATAAACATTTTTAAAAAAGGACTATGTACATGTTTTTTTTTAATATTTGTATACCAAATTTTTTATTTTTTTAAAAGCAAGCCAAGTTATTTTAAAATGATATCAACAACAAAATATATATAAAAGAAATATGGATAAGTTATTTATCACCACCGTGCAACGCACAGATACTATACTAGTTACTATATTAAAAAAAAAAAAAAAAAAAAAAGCTAAATGTGTCAAGTATTTAGTCAAATAGAGGATCACTTTATAGAATTAAAATTTTGCCATACACCATATAGAATTTTTAAAAGTTAGAGGCTACAAGCCTATAATATAGAATTTCCCAAGTTTGGAGTATTATATGGCCTTTGTGAGTTGTGACACTACCAATTTCCAACTTTTCACTAGAACTAGAATATTTCAGTGAGTAGTCAGTACATTAATGGCGGAAGAGGGTTGATGATGAAAGTAGGGGTGGGACTTCGGTCTGGCAGTTCGGTTTGACCTCGGTTTGAGTCGGTTTCGGTTTGGAGCGGTTCGGATTGAAACGGTTTAGTTTAGCTGGCGGGTCGGTGTGGTTCGGTTTGGGTTAGTCACGGCTCGGTTTGGTTTCGGTTTATTTCTTTGCGGTTTTAAATTCGGTTTGGGTCATAAGCGGGTCGGTTTATAAACGATTCGGATTATGTCGGTTCGGTTTGATACGGGTCGGTTTAAGGGGCGGGTTTACCCGGGTCAATGTCAGTTCGGTTTACAAACGGTTTGGATCAAGCCAGTTTGGTTTGAAATGGGTCGGTTTAGGGGCGGATTTACCCGGGTCAATATCGGTTCGGTTTATAAACGGTGCGAATCATGTCGGTTCAGTTTGAAATGGGTCGGTTTAGTAGAGGGTTTACACAGTTCAATTGGTTCGGTTTATGAACGGTTTGGATCATGTCGGTTCGGTTTATAAGCGGTTTGGGTCATGAATTGAATTCATGATTGTTTTAAAGATCGCGTCATGACCATGATTTAATGAGTTGATACTTATAATACGATAAATCGATAATTAAGAATGTACAAATATTCAATTAGATTGATCAACAAGTGTTTTAAACTTTTAAGTTTTAATAATCAGATATGTAAATATGTTTATCGATTGTAGATTTGTAGTACATACCAATAATTCAATGAGGCAATGATACTTATGATAGTATGATAATGATACCAACCATACATTCGTACGATATGATATACATAATAATTAATCTATAATTACATATACATTAACAATATCGTATTGAATCAATTTCCATTTCCAAACATTGCATTTCTTATAAATTATAACTTACACGAGATTAAATGGATTCGTTATTTAGTTTGTTACTTTATTTAGATTACTAACTCAAACAACTTAATAAGTTAAATGGACGAAATCACGAAATCATGACCATGATTTAATGAGTTGATACTTATAATACGATAAATCGATAATTAAGAATGTACAAGTATTCAATTAGATTGATCAACAAGTGTTTTAAACTTTTAAGTTTTAATGATCAGATATGTAAATAACTAAATATGTTTATCGATTATAGTACATACCAATAATTCAATGAGGCAATGATACTTACGATAGTATGATAATGATACCAACCATACATTCGTACGATATGATATACATCATATACATAATAATATAATTACATATACATTAACAATATCGTATTGAATCAATTTCCATTTCCAAACATTGCATTTCTTATAAATTATAACTTACACGAGATTAAATGGATTCGTTATTTAGTTTGTTACTTTATTTAGATTTCTAACTCAAACAACTTAATAAGTTAAATGGACGAAATCACGAAATCACTAATTAAAGTGGTGATGAAAGCATTATGCAATACTAATGTACGAATAGTCAAATATACAACGGTTAGATTGAATGCCCATGAAAAACAATGGTTAGATTTTCATTACTTTATTAGTTATTAGTATTATTACTTATTAAGTTATTATTAGTTTTATAGTTTATTATATATACTGATATACAATCACAGACTCACAGATGTCAGATATTGTCATATTAATGAGCATTAAGCCATTAACTCATTAAGTCATTAACTATGTCGTATTGAATCAATTTCAATTTTGAAACATTTGCGTTTCTTACAATTTATAACTTATAAGTAATAAACTAATAATAATAATAATAATAATAATAATAATAATAATAGTAATAATAATAATAATAATAATTATAATAATATTATAATAATAGTAGTAGTAAACTAGTAATAATAATAATATTAACAAATAATTATACTAACAATAATAATAATAATAATAAATAATAATTAAAAAAAACGGTCAAAAAGACCTAGAAAAGCACAAAGAAAATCTAGACCGTTAGATCTAGATGAATATTCTAGAATCTACAAAAAAAAAATGAACGGTTAGATCTAACTTAGATGTTGAGATTGAATATGGACGGTTAGATCAACTGAAGTAAAACCTAAACCTAGAAAAAAAAACCCACTCTCACTCTCTCAGCCATTCTCATTCACTCATTCAGCCGTTTCTCTCTCAATCTCACAATCTGTCATAGTTTCTCTCTCTAACTTCTCAGTTTCTCACTCTTTCGTTCTGAAATTCTCAAGAATCTCAAGCTCAATTTCGTTTCATTTGTGTTTTGGATCTACATTTCTGATTTCTAGCTTTACATTCTCGTTTTTTTGTTAATTTTTGTTGTTTTCGTTTTGATTTTTTTCGTTTTTGTTCCGGTTTGTTTATTTAGGGTTTTTGTTTTCGTTTCATTTGTGTTTTGGATCTACATTTCTGATTTCTCGCTTTACATTCTCGTTTTTTTGTTAATTTTTGTTGTTTTCGTTTTGATTTTTTTCGTTTTTGTTTCGGTTTGTTTATTTAGGGTTTTTGTTTTCGTTTCATTTTTGTTTTGGATCTAAGTTCTGATTTCTGATTTCTGATTTCAAATCTTCCTCTCCTTCAAGCCGTCAAACCCTAAGGTAATTTTTTTGTTAATTTATTCGATTTTTTTCGTTTTTGTTTCGGTTTTTTTTTTTATTTCAAGTTCTGATAATCTACATTCTTGATTTTTTCTTTTGATCTCCAGTTCAGGTAGTTCTCCATCTTCAAATATCCTTCAAGCCGTCAAAGGTAATTACTTTTTCCTTTTTGTTTTTTTTTTAATACAGTTTTTCTGTTTTTGTATTTGATTATTGTTGTTGTTCTTGCTTGAATATAGTCGAAATATGCCTAAAATGAGTAAAATCTGTTGTTGATTGTATTTTTGTTTTTTACGGGAAAATGGTAGATTTGTGCTGTTTTGTTGTTTATTATGCTCGATTTAAAAGTAATGATGATGGGTTGTTCAGATTATGTGATTATTATTGTTGGAATACATGCATTGTTTATTTATTGGGATTTTAGCTTTATATTTTTAACCCATATTGTTGGAATACAAGCATCGAATATGATTGGCTTAAAGTTAGTACTTAAAATGTACACATATGTGACTGTATCGTATATAACTTTCTATATTCTGTTAGGATATATGTTGTAATCACGTTTGTTGTATAATTCTGAATTTTGAAACATTGACTAGTGCAAATAAAATTCTGAAATATGAACTATCTATTTAGTTGAATTTTGGTATTGAGTGAATAGGATTCACTGTCGTGACTTCAGTGTCAGTCACATGAGACAATGCATGCTTAATTGCTCACTATTAGTAGAATCTGTCACTTAATTTGGTACTTATAAGTTATAAATGCTGTTTTTTTTTTTGTTTTAGTCATGTCTCGCGAGTATGATGAATTTGACTATGAGAGGCAATCAAATTTTGATACTGTTAGCTCTCAAGCTGCCTCTGCCTCGGTTGATGATGCTAGTAATACCGGCACTATCAATCCTTCTGTTAATAGACGTCAAAGAACCGCAGGTATATGGAAGCATTACACTTTTTTTTGTAAAGACGATAGGTAATGAAAATGTAGATTATGCTCGTTGTAATTTGTGTGGCAAAGAATATAAAGCACCTGGTAAAGCGGGTACTTCAACTTGTAGAGCTCATATTAATGCATGTTTGGAAAAGCATGGTCTCCAGTCCGGTAACGAATCACAATTTGATCAAAAAACTTATTTACAAAAGTTTGCTAAAGCTATAATCTGCCATGCATATCCTTTAAATATTGTAGAGCATGAATATCTTAGGGAACTTCATGCATATTTGAATCCTAAGGTGCAGCATGTTTGTAGAAAAACTATGTTAAAGTATGTTATTGTTGAGCATGATAAATATAAATCCTTGTTGCTTGAGTCTTTGGCTAATGTTTCTGGTAAAGTTAGCTTTACATGTGACTTGTGGACTGCATGTACTAACCGAGGCTATCTCACTTTGACTGCTCATTATGTTGATAACAGTTTTGGCCATTCCTATTACATCGGTGGCCTCTGAATCTTCTTTTAGTTTGGGTGGTCGTATTTTGAACAAATATAGGGGTAAACTTTTGCCAAAGAATGTTGAGACATTGGTTACCACCCAAAATTGGTGTCGTGGTTATCAAGCGGATGTTGAGGAAGACGTCCTCCTTATTGGTAAAGAGATTGAAGCCGAAAGTGCTTCATCTGTATAACTGGTATTTGTGTCTCATTGTGGTTTATTTTATCTTGAAAAATCGTTGCCCTTGTCATTTATTTTCAGACTTGCTGGCAGCATTTTTCTAGACTTTTAAAATCGTTGCCCTTGTCATTTATTTTCATACTTGCTGGCAGCATTTCTTAAGTTTTTGTTAAAATAACCATTGCTCGGTGATGTAAATCTGAGAGCAATTTTAAAAAACAAAAGCTATAATTTTGAAGTTGCTTGAACTTGTTATGAGCTGCTGCCTGCTGGTAGTGCTTTTGCCTTTTGGTTGTTGTCTCTGCTGAGTTGTTATTGCCTATATTGTTGCCTTCATGAGCTGGTTCCTGCCTCCTGCCAGCTTGAGGTGTTGTGTTGCTGCCTTTTGTGTTATGAATTTATGATAAGTTTTGTTGCTGCTGTTTCTTATGCTTGCTGTTTTAATTTTTCTTGAATCATCGTTGCCCTTGTCATTTATGTTGAGACTTCAATGTATATGTACTTGCTGGCAGCATTTTTCAAGTTTTAAGTTAAAACAGCCATTGCTCAGTGATGATACGATAAACGTAAATCTGAGAGCAATTTTGAAAAACAAAAATAAGTTCCTGCTGAGTCCCTTGCTTCGGATAAGTTGTTGATCTGTTATTGCGTGTGCTGGTTCCTGCTTGTTGTTGCTATTTCCTCTGCTCTTGGGTGCTGGGCTGCTGCTTCAAGATTCTGCTTCAAGATTCTGCTCCCAAATCACTCACATTCTCACTCCTCCCTTCATCTTATCATGTATCATTTTTTGCAACCCTAAACTTGATGATGTTTCAGTTGATAAATCTGAAATCTAATCTGGGTAGTAGTGATAGTAGTTTCATTATGTATTGGTATATGTATTGTGAATTTTAATCAATGAAAATGGTGACTTTTTTTAATTGTTTGTTGATATTACTCTAATTTTAATGTTATTTATCTCCAATCTTATGTTATCTTATTGGATGATCATGAATATCAAGGAACAATGAAGATAATTTGGGTGGACTTTATTACTGGAATGAAAAGATACAAATGATATATCTTGTAATTAAAATAAATAAGTAATCTAAAACGATATTAATAATGTCGTTGGCCTAGATCTAGGTGATATAAACCTTTGTATAAACCTAAGCCGTTTGATTAGATCTACATTTATTAACATTAATTATTTAATTGTATTTACTATTTAGCCATTTAGGTTGTAAATAATTCAATTTGAATTAAGCAGTTTGTAATTGGATAAGTTTAAACAGGTTGCGATTCGAAAACAGTTCGATTTTAACGGTTTAACGGGTTATGGCAGTTCTGTTTAGACGGTTAGCGGATTATAACGGTTCGGTTTATACGTGCGGTTTAAACGGTTTTGGTTCATAAACGGGTCGGTTTAAACGGTTAGCGGGTTACAAATGGTTCGGTTTAAACGGTTTTTTTTTCGGTTTAAACGGTTTCGGTTTATAAACGGTTCGGGTCATTAACGGGTTTATAAACCATTCGGTTCGGTTTCGTTTTGGTTCGGATTTGCGCAGTTTGGTTTGTTATCGGTTTACGGTCCGTAACGGGTTGACATTGAGCGGTTCAATTCGGTTTCGGTTTGATATTGAACGGTTCAGTTCGGTTTTCGGTTTACATTTATCGGTTTATAAACGGATCGGTCCGTGATGGTTCGGTTCGGTAACGGGCGGTTTCACGGTTCGGTTTGAAAAGTCCCACCCTTAGATGAAAGGCATCAAGTTTGTGGGACCAAAGTTTGCGCGTTTAGCCTTAAATGATGATGAACTAACACCATATATCTACCAATTATTTCCATAATTAAGACTTGTTGTACAACTTGTTGGAGCCGTATTTTTAGTGACATTATTACGTGCATTTAGGAGTATTTGTACCTATTAAGGGCCTGTTCTCTTCCATTTGAAATTCAGTTCAGTTCAGTTCAGCTCAGTTCAGCTCATTTCAGCTCAGTTCAGTTCAGTTCAGTTCAGTTCAGTTCAATTCAATTTAGTTCAGTTCAATTCAATTCAGTTCAGTTCAGCTCAGTTCAATTCAGTTCAGTTCAGTTCAGTTCAGTTCAGCTGAGTTCAGTCAATCGGAACAGGCCCTAAGGCCCTGTTCTTTTGAGCTTCTGGGCAGAGCAAAGCTAAGCAAAGCAGATTTCAGCAGAGCAGAGTAGAGCAGAGCAGAGCAGATTAAAGCAACTATTTTTAAGTACTATTTTTAAGCCGAGCAGGGCAGAGCAGATTGAAGCAGAGCAGAGCAGATTTCAGCAAAGCAGAGCAGGGCATATTTTAGCAGAGCAAAGCAGCTCTAAAGAACGGGGCCTAAGTGTTTTACTTGAAATTTTAAAGATGATTGAAAAAGAAAAGAATAAGATGTAACTCGCATTTCCTTTGTTGTTCAAGCTTTGTTGTCGTTGTTGTTGATTTCGTATCTTAGGGTTTGTTCTAATTTACTGAGCTGAATTGAACTTAACTGTTTATGAGAAAAGGAAATTAGGAACTGAACTTAACTGAACTGATTGAAGCTGAATTGAATGAACTGAAACTAAGATGAATAGAACAGACCCTTAGTATCTCGAGGGTGCAAGATGAGAGAATTACAACAATACACCTGCTAGTAATTTTTTTGAGGAAACAATACATCCATATGCTAATAACATACTCATTAATTCTTAATTCTAAATACAAATGTAGCTCTACCAATTAATTAATATACACTTGATAATATATTTTTTTATAAGAAAAAGAGTAGAATAATCTTCTAAACATTTGGATTAATGACAATTTGTAACAAATCATATATGTTAAAAAATAAGGAGGCAAACGATGAAAGCTCGATCGACCGGTGATGACCTATATATAAATACTGGTGCCAAATATGAACATAAGACATACGATTGAAAGGGCAAATGATATGAGATTCCATGCCAAATTTCTCATGATCATAGTATATATATGTAGATGTAGCTCAAGATTAGACATTATATTATAACAAATTCATCAAGCCACCTTCTTGCTTCTTGTTCTCTTGGTGAGTTTAACTTGAACCATTTTCAAGATTTTGTAGAACCAATATGCACTAACAAACTGTAATCCTGCAGCCATTGCCTGGACCAGAAAAAATAGTCGAGTTTAACACGAGGTACAAATATAACTAGTAACGAAATATATGTCTACACGTCTATTATATACTTGATTTTGTAAATAATTTTAACTTTTTAGTACCAAAAACTTGTACATACAAAAACCATTACCCTTGTTAACTTTATGAATCCATAATTTGTTAGTTATGTTTGCATTGTTTTCAACCGTGTATAAATTTCATCAAAAATATATTCAAATAAGAATAAAATAACAAAAGGAAACAGAGGGATTAACCGAATACCTTGAGTATGAGTGGGTTATCCGCGGATAAGACAGCAAAAAAGAGAAAAGGACCTAAGACCATCCTTGCAACAGAGAATGTAACTGCAAACATTATCTGCCACACAATACAAAAAAATCATACTCCGTATTATAACTTTATAAGAGATGATAGGGCAAAGTATTGGCCTAAAATATAATGGCAAATTGTTAGTTGGCCATTATATACTCTTTTAAAGTGATAGATACGAGTACTAAAGATAGTATATTTTTACGAACAGTATAATTAATGCCACATTATAAATACATTACCCTAATTATGTCTCCATCTGAGTACTTGGCAGTTGTATTTGGCTTATTGTAAACATCAATTCCAATTTATTTATTTTTTTGGTTTAAATATGAAAAAATCAAATAATACAATTTTCTTAGGTCCAAAAGACCAAAACAATAAACAAGCCTATAATAGAGACATGTTTTGAAAATTCTGTGTAGTTCTTTAGAACATAAGAAGTTGTTAAATCTATTCAAACACTGATTTTTCCTTAGATAGAATTTTCAAACAATTATTTATTTTTTGTAGGAAATTTTCAAACAATTATAATTATATACAAAAATGTCTAATTTTTAGTTGTCTCCCATTCTCTCTATCATAAATTACTTGTTCTATTTAATTTATACGGAGTATTTATTTACGTCACAATCTCCAAGAAGTAAATTTCTAATGTATATTAGTAGAATTTATTAAATTATAATATACGTAGTATTAAAATTATAAATTAAAGTAAATCTAACAATATCCATTGTGATAATATCTTCATCTCCAATAAAATGGCAAAGAAAAACAGTCAACATCCGTAAATTTTTATGTTGAAAAGTCATACGTAGCAATTAATTTGACACGGAGAGAATACCTAAATTCTAGTAAAAGTTGAAATTAAAAAACTTACATCAGCAGCCAGATTAAGATCAGTATCCCGGTATCCAAGTTCTTTGAGAAACTCCCTTAAATGTAAAAATGGACTTGATATTTCTGTTATGAACAATGCTGCTATCATCTCTGATACACACTACAATTTGTTTTTCAAACTAAAATCAATCTCACAAAATAAGCGTGGATATAAATAAATGCATAAAAGATTTGTTAAACATAGGTCTCATTTTAAATACATTTTTTTTATATATGAATAAATCACACGTCAATAAGTGTTACTGATATGAAAATAATAAAAGTACCTTTTGATATGAAATACCGGCTACAATTCCAATAATGCTGACCAAATGATGAATTGTGTTGTCAAGATTTGATTTTTTGTCAAATTGAGAGCATACCAAATCATATATCAAGTACCCCATTGTTACTGACAAGGCTTTTATCTACAATATAACACAAATTAAACCTTGGTTAGTCTAAATAAATAAAACCCGTAAAATATTCAAAGAAAATTACTCTACCCGTCTCTAACAATTCTTCCTGTTTAGACAGTGATTGTCTCATATTACAAGAAGATCAGATCTTTTAGAGACGGGCGAATGATTTAAAAACTAATTTATTTGTGTATACCTGTTGTGGGTTGGAATTAGAGTTACTTGGGCAAACAGGGCAACTCCAATCTTTAACAGAATGAGAAGCTAAAGTAACAGCTAAAATTGCATGAGTTGATGATACAATTCTGTTGCGAAACTCATATGAATAATTTGGGAGCAATTTTTTTGTTAACATGAAATAGGTACTCCATGATATTACTGCCAATAATGTTGTGTTCACCATACCATCTTCCATTTGAAAGGGTTTTTTTAAAAAAAAAAATGATTTTGAATTTTGGAGAAAGAAACTAAAGAAGAAAGGCAATGGAGGAGAAAAAGGGCAAAATATGAATATGAATTAAAGAAAGGGTTGACAAAATATGGTCAAATATATAGTAGAGGTGGGAGCTAATAAACGGTTGAACATTTAATACTTCCCCCCTTCCATATAAATATTGATACCTAGACTTTTATATTATTATTTAGGCACTCTATTTTGATCATATGTTACTGTATAATTTTCTTGATGATATAATTCAATAATTGTTATTGTGATATATGTCTTGATCGGATTAGCTATTCTATTCCATAACACGTATAATTATAAATTATAACACGTATTTATAAATACAAAAAATATTAATTAATGATTAACGTTGTGAATTGGATATCGATACTCTACATGTTGCAGTATTTATGGAGTGAGGGTATGTACGTATTTTGATGAATTAAATTAGATTTTACGTGGGAGATTGGTTGGTCTTGGTTGGTTGGTTGGTTGGTTATAAATAAATTGAAAGGTACCGGCTAGCAATAAAAATGGTGATTGTACAAGTGCATAAGTTTAGAAACATGCTTCTCACGCTCAAGAGTTTTCTTGTTACATATCATAGCTTATTCAGTAAATTGAGCTCAAGTACAGCCAGTTTTATGAGGGAGGTTAACTAGTTCTTATAGTTCGTTGTAGAAATAATTTGTGTGCATTATTACAACATTTACACAAGGTTTGGTAGTAATAATAAATAGGGTTAAGGGGAAATAATGAAGATTGGGACTATTTTTGTTAGATGGGAGTAATTGGAGTATTGATGGAGAAATTGGAGTATGGTGAAATTTATTTTTTATTTTTATTTTTTTTTTGATAGTATTTAAGAATTAAAAAAAATGGGTAGTTATATCAATAACTGGGTTATTTGTGGGTGATAAAATACAGGTGTTAGTGTAGTAAAAATGAATGAACTTAATTTAGTTAGCTTATATAATACGAGTAAAGATTTTAGTATAGAAAAATGATACTGTAGGTAAAACTAATAGCGAGGTAAATGACTAGTTAGCGATAATAAGTTGAGAAATTAATATAACTAAAATATGTACTTCACCATAAATTACATTCCAAATGGAAAATACAATCTATAGAGAATTAACCCAAATGAGTGTATATTAGGGTCTGTTCACATTTACTTAATTTCAATTCAGTTCAGGTCCAATCAGTTCAGTTCAGTTCAGCTTCTAATTTCCCTCTCTCATAAAATATTCATTTCAGCTCAATTATGTTCTGTTCAGTTCAGTTCAATTCAGCCCCAATCAATTCAGCTTAGTTTAGTTCAGCTCTGTTCAGTAAATGTAAACAGACTCTTAATGGTACGGTGTCACTTACTTGCATATTTTTACAAGTTATCATACTACAAAAGTTGGTCACGTATGTGCATCATTTATCTAAAATACCTCTTTCTAACAAAAAATGAATTGAAAAAAATTGTAAAGAAACTTAGATGACAAATAATTTGGATTTGATAGAGATTTTAATGTATAGGTGGGCATGACAGCAGGAACTCTTCAATGTGTTTTACTACGTATTTGTTTAGTTGAAATTATTGCGTGGCAAATTTGGTGTGGCTGCCAATTGAATTATTTACATATATTTGCTTTTGCAATTTTATACACTACTGCTGAATTAAATGCATAAAATACGGCATAACAAGTCAAATTAGTGAAAAATAAATAATATGGTGTACAAATTATGAGGAATATATATGTGGAGAATAATCTAAATTATGACTTGCTCTAAATAATAGTATGAAATACCAACATACAAAGTATACGGTAAGTAATGAAATCTCTTTTTCTTCTTGTCAAAAAAAATGATAAAATTATTTATTAAGAGAAATAAACATATTACCAAAATTTACTTATATAAAAACCACCAAAATTCCCTTCAAGAAATTTTATTGCTTTTTATTTACCATCGTTAGATTCAAATCCATCATTTTCACCTTCTATGTATAGGAGTATGTAAGGCAATATGCCAATATACATAATAAAAATATACATAAATAAATTATATTTAAGGTGGCAGGCGGAACATGAGATTGTGTGGGGTTCATTGTCATTTAGTTTTGCAACAAATGTGGAGAGTGCTTGATTTGCCTTGTTTTAATTCTTGAGATTTTGTTCATTATGATTTAGATGGAGTTAGTTGGTGAATCTTCATTTTATTTTATTATGTTGGGGGAGGAGAATTAAGAGAAAGAGAAGGTGAGAATTGAATGGAAAATTTTAAATTTTTTAGATGAGATGGAGTTTGGTAGGTTTTTATTTAATTTTGTGTGATTACTAGAATGTTCCCCAACATTTCACCAAAAATTACCCATTTTGTTATGGTTTAAGTAGAGCTGTTAATTCGGGTAAACGAGTCGGGTAAGAGTGGTCGGGTCAACACGGGTCGGGTCAATTCAGATTAAATCCATAACCTATGCGGGTCGGGTTTGAGTTGGATCATGCTTGAGTCGGGTCACGTCGGGTCATAATTCTTATCGGATTTGGGTCGAGTTTAGGTTGGGTTAATAACAGGTAGTGTTACATTCGGGTCGGGTGAACAATAGGTCGGGTTTAATTCGGGTTTTCACGGGTTAAAACGGGTTAGGGTAATTCTCGGATTTGAGTCGGGTTCGGTTCAAGTCAATAATTTGCGGGTTAGAATCAGGTCGGGTCATTTTCAAGTCGGGTAATTCTCAGGTTCAAGTCGGGTACGGTTCAAGTCAATAATTTGCAGGTTATAATCAGGTTGGGTCATTTCCAAGTCGGGTCATTCTCGGATTAAGTCGGGTTATGTCAAGTCAATAATTTGCAGGTTACAATCAGGTCGGGTCATTTTCAAGTCAGGTCATATTCGGGTTCAACTAACTATAAATAGATAATTATCATTTTTATCAAGCTAATTATTTCCTTTGACTATAATATATGTGGAAATGTACTAGGGAACTATAGTCTATAATTTAGGAAGATAATTATCTCCTTTGACCATACAACAAATATATACTATATTTAACTCTTAAATTTGAGGATGATGCTCCTTTCTTTTGCTGGCCTAGACCGACTTGGTGTCCCAAGACAAAATGCTTTGATCAACAATAATAAGGTGGTCTAAATTTCATTTAAGGTGATTTGAAATCGGGTTAAGAACAATTTAGGTTGAATTTAGGTCGGGTCAATAACAAGTCGTGTTAATTTCGAGTCGGGTTAGTAACAGATTGGGTTGAGTTTTTGGGTTGGGTAAGTAATAGGTATGGTAAAATTCGAGTCAGGTCAATAACAAGTCGGGTTGAATTTGGGTCAAGTCAATAACAAGTGGGGTTGAATTCGGGTCGGGTTTGTAACAGGTTGGGTTAAATTCGGGTCGGGTTAGGAACGAGTCGGGTTGAATTCAGGTCAGGTTAGTAACAAGTCGGGTTAAATTCGGGTTTTGACGAGTTAAAACGGGTTTGGGTCAATTTCGATTCAAGTCAAGTTCGGCGCAAGTTAATTAAATTGGTCGTTGTAACTTGTAAACAGGTAAATCGGTGCAAGTTGTAAACCGGTAAATTGGCCGTTTAAAACCAAATTGAATGGTTCCGCACACCCAATTGGACTCCCGGAGGATATTAGGGACCATGGTAAACATTTCAATAATTTTTATTTCCGGGCGAAAAAAAGTCAAAAATTCCAAAATTGAAAGCTAATTATCCACGTTTTTTGAGAAATTTTTTAGGTTTTTGGGTTCGGTGTTGAAAAACTTTGATATTTTAGGGGATACATCACGGGGTCATATAATACTGTTTTAAACCATAAATGATCATTATATGTTGTCATAAATGTTCGTGGTAGGCTTGAGTTAATGAAATCGGTGTGAATTGTAAACCGGTAAATTCGTCATTTAAAGGCAAATTGGATTAGCTTGCTCCGAAAGAGGTCCCCTTCTCCCTTAGCTGCGAGACCTGCTCAATTATAACATTGGGGTGGCAGCACATTGTTGGTTGGATGAAAATGGATGGATGAAGGAATACAAGCCCATCAACTCAACAGGTGCAACGCTCATGCTGACGCATTAGACAATAGAGTCTGCCCGTGGCAAGCAGACTTCTTCTGTACCATCTCAGCCTTGCCCCGAACTAACTGGAAGGTCAGTATGGGAAGCCTCTACCAAATGCCAATAGGATGATGATGCCCCTTTCAGCAACCCTAAGAGCTACCAGAAGGACAAACCTATAACAAAGGAAATTTTATTCGGCTACGAAAACATAGACTAAGCTTTGCGCTATTACAACACTTGAATGGTCGGGTTGGAAAGTCTTTATTTTATGTGCCGGAATACGCAAGAAACTTTAGGATAAACAACTTCATTCAGCAATTTTTGCGTTCCACCCATCTAATTGGACTCCCGGATTGTATTAGGGACCATGGTAAATATTTCGACAATTTTTATTAACAGGCGAAAAAAAAAAAGTCAAAAAATTTAAAGCTAATATCCACGATTTTTTAGAAATTTTGGAGGTTTCGAGGCCCGGTATCGAAAATCTTTGAGATTTTAGGGAATACATCTCGGGGTCATATAATGTTGTTTGGAACCATATATGATCATTATATATTGTCATAAATGTTCGTGGTAGACTTGAGTTAATGAAATCGGTGCAAATTCATTTTAACCAGTAAATTGGTTGTTTAGAGCACTCACATCAGTGAGCATTTTTTTACTCATGAGCAAAAATGGTGAGCAAATTTGTTAAAAATGGTTCCCCATCAATGAGCATATTGAAAAATGCTCATGAGCATTTCTGATTTTGCTCATCCTATAAGCAAATTTGAGGATGAATATTAACTACGTGGGGCCCAACAACTCTCCAATGTCCTTGTCAGCTTCTTCCTCCAATCAACAAATATTACCGTTTTTAAATAGTAATTAAATTAAAACGGCTATTTTGGCCGATTTATAATTTTTTTTTAAAAAAATTCATCAATGGTTATAATTTTCTTTTCTACAAATAGAGATCCATTTTGACTTATTTTGGTATAATTTCAAAAATCACAAAAACACTATATTATTCTTACTCCCATTTCTAGTGAGATTTATAATTTATAATTGTTTAGCAATTAAAATTTTAATATTATTAATTAATATTTAATAATTGTATTAAGTTAAATAATAGTATAATTGTAATTAGTAGCACTAAAACTTCATTTAACCAAAACATAATTAATAATAATATGGTGATGTGTAAGAGAGAGAAATGTTGGTGGGGTATGTGAAAAAGTAGGAGAGAGATTGATGAGCATATTTTTTTTTTTTTTTGCTCCACTAGTGGGATAAAATTTGCTCACAAAAATTGCTCATGGTTGGCAAGAGAGAGAAAGTGGCTAGAGAGAGAATGAGCAAATTTTTTTTTGCTCACTAGTGTGAGTGCTCTTAAAGGAAAATTGAATGGTTCCACACACCCAATTGGACTCCCGGAAGATATTAGGGACCATGGTAAACATTTCGGCAATTTTTATTTCCGGACGAAAAAAAGTCAAAAATTCCAAAATTGAAAGCTAATTATCCACGTTTTTTGAGAAATTTTTTAGGTTTTTGGGTTCGGTGTTGAAAAGCTTTGATATTTTAGGGGATACATCACAGGGTCATATAATACTGTTTTAAACCATAAATGATCATTATATGTTGTCATAAATGTTCGTGGTAGGGTTGAGTTAATGAAATCGGTGTAATTTGTAAATCGGTAAATTCGCCATTTGAAGACAAATTGGATGGTTCCACCCACCTAATTGGACTCCTAGACTATATTAGGGACCATGGTAAACAATTCGGAAATTTTTATTTAAAGGCGAAAGAAAGTCAAAAAATTCCAAAATTTAAGGCTAATATTAACGTTTTTTGAGAAATTTTGGAGGTTTCGAGGTCCAGTATCGAAAATCCTTGAAATTTTACGGGATACATCTCGAGGTCATATAATACCGTTTGGAACCATATATGATCATTATATGTTGTCATAAATGTTCGTGGTAGGCTTGAGTTAATGAAATCGATGTGTAAACCAGTAAATTGGTCGTTTAAAGGCAAATTGGATGGTTTCACCCAGCCAATTGGACTCCCTGAGGGTATTAGGGACCATGGTAAACATTTTGGCTATTATTAATTCCGAGGGAAAAAAGTCAAAAAAATTCCAAAATGGAAGACTAATATCCACACATTTTGGGAAATTTTGAAGGTTTCGGGACTCAGTGTCGAAAAGTCTTGAAATTCCAAGGAATACATCTTGGTGTCATATAATGCCGTTTGGAACCATATATGATTATTATATATTGTCTTAAATGTTCGTGGTAGAATTGAGTTAATGAAATCGGTGCAAGTTGTAAATCGGTAAATTTGTCAATTAAAGGCAAATTGGATGGTTCCACCCACCCAATGGGACTCCCGAAGTGTATTAGAGACCCTATAATATTTCGTCAATTTTTATTTCCGGGCAAAAGAAAGTAAAAAATTTCCAAAATTGAAGGCTAATATCCATGTTTTTTGAGAAATTTTAGAGGTTTCGGGGCCCGTTGTCGAAAAGATTTTAGGGGATACATCTCGGGGTCATATATAATGTCGTTTAGAACCATATATGATCATTATATGTTGTCAAAAATGTTCATGGTAGGCTTGAATTAGAAATCGGTGCAAGTTGTAAATCGGTAAATTGGTCGTTTAAAGGCAAACTAGATGGTTACACCTAACCAATTGGACTCCGGGAGGGTATTATTGCCATGGTAAAAATTTCAGCAATTTTATTTCCGAGCGAAAAAAGTAAAAAAAGAACAAAAATTGAAGGCTAATATTCATGTTTTTTTTAGAAATTTCGAAGGTTTCGGGGCTCGGTGTCGAAAAGAAATGAGATTATAGGGGATACATCTCGGGGTCATATAATGCCGTTTGGAACCATAAATTATCATTATATGTTGTCATAAATGTTCATGGTAGGCTTGAGTTAATGAAATCGGTGCAAGTTGTAAACCGGTAAATAGGCCGTTTAAAGGCAAATTGGATAGTTCCACCAACCCAATTAGACTCTCAGAGGATTTTAAGGACCATGGTAAACATTTCGGAAATTTTTATTTCTGAGCGAAAAAAGTTGAAAATTCCAAAATTGAAGTCTAATAATATCCACGTTTTTTGAGAAATTTTGGAGGTTTCGGGGCCAGGTGTCAAAAAGGCTTGAGATTTTAGGAGATACATATCGGGGTCATATAATGCCGTTTGAAACCATATATCATCATTATATGTTTTCATAAATGTAATCCTTATATTATAAATGAAGTTATATATTATTTATAATATTTACTTGTATTTTTCCGGAATTTAATTTCAAAAGTTTCAAATTATTTTTGGGGTTGATAAACGATTTTATTACAAAGAACTTTTTATGAACCTTCCTTCTATAATTTATGTCCAACAAACAAACCAAACCCAGTTTACTTTCTTATTTGACCCATTAATTTAATGAGGCCCAATATCCCTACTTACCCTACTACCCTCTCTCCTATAAATACCCCATACATCCCAAAAATTTTCCCACACAAAGGTTAGTCTTATTTTCTTTCTCCTTTGTTTTATTAATTTGTGTAATTATAATTATTGATTATGGGTTTTGATTTTATTGTTTGAAATTAATTGAATTAGTATCAAATTGTATTTTGATGATTAAACTTTATAATTTCAGATTTCATAAATGTTATAATTTTCAGATTTTGTAAATTTAATAACCTAGGGTTTTTAATCATTGAAAATCATGATGTCAGGGTTTTAATGAACAATTGATTTAGGGCTTTTATAGTAATGATGTTTCGAAATTTTGGTGATTATACTACTAATTAGTTTAACTTAATTCCAGATTATTTTGAACACGTAAATTTGTGTTTTAATGTTTAGATTTTGGTTCGTTAATATTAATCCCGTTTTAATCCCGATCAGATTCTGAACTCATCCGATTTTGACAAAAAAGTAGTGTTTTCCATGTGGAAACAATGTTTTAAGAAAGACTAAAGGTAGTGAGCACCACCCTCTCGTGGCCAAATTCAGCCTCTAAATATGATTTTCGGACAGTTTTTGATTTTTAACGAAGTTTTTTTTATGCTTAATGTTTATGATTAGTTTTGGGTTTTGATTTTATAGTATAAAGTTTATATTTTTAGTATCAAAATCATGTTTTTATGTTTTAAACTAATAATTTCAAATTATAATTGTTGTTATAATTTTCAGATTTTAAATTGGGATTTATTAATTTATTTAAATTGGGATTTTTAGGGTTCTTATGACTAATTAAATTGGGGCTTTTGTTCCTATTGTATTTCTAATGCATAATTAACCATAAAAACATGTTTTTAATGAATTTTTAAGGAGTTTTAATCTAAATTATATTGCTGAAAATTTGGTTAAGTATTAATTTATCGTTGTTGGTTGTTTTCTAGGAAGTGATTATTTCTTAGGAGACTTTTAAGTGATTAAGAGTGGCATAAAGGATTGTTTATACGAGGTACGTACATGTCTACTTCGTTGTAAGTAGTATCATGTTTAGGTACCAAAGAAAAGAACTTAGTTTCATGATTAGAGAACACTTGGATGAAAATTGTTTGGTTATACATTTAATTAATTCATGTGCTTATGTTTATGAGACATGTTTTGGTGAATTGATTATGTTTGTATGGAATTATGGATGCAAACATGTTGAATTATATTGGATTAATTGTTTGTATGGAATGTTGATACAGGCTTATTTTTATTGGATCGGTTTGTTAACCACATTTGGATTATTAAAGGATTGAAATTGAATGGTTTAAGTGGAGTGAATTTATTAATTATTCCACAAGGTTGTTATTTATTTTATTTTATTGCTCAATCATGAATTGTTAGTATGTTGAGTAAAGGTGGATTAAGCCGAAATGGCTAGGTGAGTTGACTATGTTCAACAATTTGGATAATTTGGAAGTTTAATGGAATTAAAGGTCAATTTGTGATGTGATCACCATTGTCCTAAATAAGATTAAAAGTGAATTGATGTATGATTGTTATGTATGGTCTTCTTGAATGAGTCGGCTATTAATTAAAATTGTAATCACGTAAAGTGAAACATGGATGAGCAATAAAACTATGGAAAGCGTGCACTTCTAGAGTATTGACAATTATGGGTTGGGGTACACGGTGGTAGCCCATGGCTTTTCGAGGCTTGTTTGATCAACATGTCCTCTTTTCTTTTGGTATTTACATTTTTATTTTATAATGAAAGTTAGATGGGATCCTAGACTAACTTTGTGAGAATGGAGTTGCGCCCATTCTTGCATCGCGCTAAACTTTTATTTTAAATGGTCATTTGGGACCAAAATGATTTGGTGGATTGGACAACCTCGTCTATTGCTTACTCCAACTAAATTAATTAAATTAAATATAAAGAGTCAAGTGTTTGGAATTGATTAGCAAGTATGTTGAGTCGATTGAATTGTTTAAGTGTGGAGTCTTGATTAATGAATTTATGTTGTATGTTTATTTACTTTAATTAGTTGAGCATGCTAGGCTTGGTACGTTGTAGCTTAAATGTACTCAGCTTTGCTGATTGCGTGCTTTTGTGTGTTTTCTTTTGGTCATGGCCTTCGCCTTTCAATGACCCTGTGATGATCCAATTATTACACTTGTATTATTGGGGAGCAGTATTGCACATATTAGCTTGATGATGTGAAGTTCGGGGATTTGACATACGCATTGTCAAGGGATTGGTGTGATTGAGAGTATTCGTTCTTTGTGTTGAACTTATTTATGTTTTACTATTTTACTTATGTTTTGGGATTTTGGAATATTGGTTTGGTTTTAATAAGGGCCTTTATGGTTCCAATTTGTAAGCTTTAACTTATTGGTTTTCTAAATTATATTATTTTAATATTTAAGTTGGATTTCCGCTGCAATACTTTGATAAAGCCTTAACGTTTTAACACGTGGCGGTAACATGCCAATGATTCTCCTCTATTTTTATTTAAAGTAAGTGGTTTGGAAAAGGGAGAATTATTGGGGCGTTACAATAAATGTTCGTGGTAGGCTTGAATTAATGAAATTGGTGCAAGTTGTAAATCGGTAAATTGGCCGTTTAAAACCAAATTGGATGGTTCCTTCTGCCCAATTGGACTCCCAAAAGGTATTAGGGACCATGGTAAACATTTCGGCAATTTATATTTCCGGGTCAAAAAAAGTAAAACAATTCTAAAATTGAAGGCATTATATCCATGCTTTTTGAGAAATTTCGAATGTTTTGGGGCTGGTGTCGAAAAGAAATGAGATTTTTGGGATGCATCTCGGGGTCATATAATGTCGTTTGGAACCATAAATGATCATTATATGTTGTCATAAATGTTCAAGGTAGGCTTGAGTTGATGAAATCAGCACAATTTGTTAACCGGTAAATTGGTCGTTTAAAGGCAAATTGGATGGTTCCACCTATCCAATTGGAATCCCGGAGGATATTAGAGACCATGGTAAACATTTCAGCAATTTTTTTTCGGGCGTAAAAAAGTCAAAAAAAATTCAAAAATTGAAGGCTATATCCATGCTTTTTGAGAATTTTTGGAGTCTTCGGGGCCCGATGTCGAACAGCCTTGAAATTATAGGGAATACATCTCGGGGTCATATAATGTCGTTTGGAACCATATATGATCATTATTTGTTGTCATAAATGTTCGTGGTAGGCTTGAATTAATAAAATCGGTGTAAACCGGTAAATTGGTCATTTAAAGGAAAATTGGATGGTTCCACCCACCCAATTGGACTCCCGGAAGGTATTTGGGACCATGGTAAACATTTTGGCAATTTTTATACCGGGCGAAAAAAGTCAAAAAAATCCAAAATTGAAGGCTAATATCCACGCTTTTTGAGAAATTTCGAATGTGTTGAGGCTTAGCATCAAGCATTTAGATTTTAGGGGATACATCTCGAGGTCATATAATGTCGTTTGGATCCATATATGATCATTATATGTTGTCATAAATGTTCGTGGTAAGCTTGAGTTAATGAAATCGGTGCAAGTTGTAACCCGGTAAATTAGTTGTTTAAATGCAAATTGGATGGTTCCACCCAGCTAATTGGACTCCCGAAGGGTATAAGAGACCCGGTAAACATTTCGGCAATTTTTATTTTTGGGTGAAAAAAAAAGTCAAAAAAATTCCATAATTGAAGGCTAATATCCACGCTTTTTGAGAGAGGTTTCGGGTAGAGCTGTCATTTTGGGTAAACGGGTCGGGTTTGGGTCGATAAGAGTGGGTCGGGTCAATTAGGATTAATTCCATAACCTATACGAGTTGGGTTTGGGTTGGGTTATGCTTGATTCGGGTCACGTCTGGTCATACTTCTTATCGGGTTTGGGTCGGGTTAATAACATGTCAAGTTACATTTGGGCCGGGTGAACAATAGATCGGGTGTAATTCGGGTTTTCATGGGTTAAAACGGGTTAGGGTAATTCTCGGGTTTGATTGGGGTTCGATTCAAGTCAATCATTTGTGGGTTAGAATCAGGTTGGGTCATTCTCGGGTTAGAGTCGGGTTCGGTTCATGTCAAAAATTTGCCAATTATAATGAGGTCGGGTAATTTTCAAGTTGGGTCATTCTCGTGTTCAAGACAAGTTCGATTCAAGTCAATATTTGCGGGTTATAATCATGTTGGGTCATTTCCATGTCGGTCATTCTTGGAGTCAAGTCGGGTTATGTTCAAGTCAATAATTTACAGGTTACAATCAGGTCACGTCAGGTCAGGTCATTTTCAAGTCAGGTCATATTCGGGTTCAACTAACTATAAATAGATAATTATCATTTTTATCAAGCTAATTATTTCCAAGGGAACTATGGTAATTTAGGAAGATAATTATCTCCATTGACCATACAACAAATGTATACTATATTTAACTCTTAAATTTGAGGATGATGCTCCTATCTTTTTCTGGCCTGGACGGACTTGGCCTCCCTAGACAAAATGCTCTAATCAACAATAATAAGGTGGTCTAAATTGCATTTAAGGTGATTTGAAATCGGGTCAGGAACAATTTTGCTTGAATTTAGGTCGGGTCAATAACAAGTTGTGTTGATTTCGAGTCGGGTTATTAATCGAGTTGAATTTTTGGGTCGGGTTAGTAATAGGTCTGGTAAAATTTGGGTCGGGTCAATAACAAGTCTGGTTGAATTTGGGTCAGGTCAATAACAAGTCGGGTTGATTTCGGGTCGGGTTTGTAACAGGTTGGGTTTAATTTGGGTCGGGCTAGGAACGGGTCGGGTTGAATTCAGGTCAGGTTAGTAACAAGTCGGGTTAAATTCGGGTTTTGACGGGTTAAAACGGGTTTGGGTCAATTTCGGTTCAAGTCGAGTTCGGTTCAAGTCAATAATTTACGGGTTACATTCGGGTCGGGTCATCTCCAGGTCAGTTCATGTTCGAGTTCGGGTCTCACATACTCGGGTCAACTCAGGTCTAGGGTCGGGTCAGGTCGGGTTTGGGTCACCATTTTTTTCGGGTTCAGATGGGTCGGGTGAGTCGATATTTCGAGTATGGTCAACTTTTGACAGCTCTAGGTTTAAGTATATGTAAGAAATGTTCAAAAAAAAAAAGTATATGTAAGAAATTAAGAAACACTTGGATACTCACCGTAAGCTAAAAAAGGGAGGATAATTTCGTTGCCCATCATCTTGCTAGGCTAATTCCTTTCGGCAACGAACAAGTGTGGGATAATCATTTTTCACATGAAATTTCGCCCTATGTAACGATGGATACTTTATCCTTAGATTAATTGAATTATAAGATCCGTTTCCCTTTAAAAAAAAAAAAGCTAAAAAAGAACGAGAGGGATAATGTTAAGCTGTTAACTGTTAAGTGGTGGTGAAATCTTTTATTTTTTTTGACTTTTTTTGGATGGTACATTAAAATAAAAATTACTTTGTTAAACACAATGTTTCATATGTTATTCAGAGGCTACTTTCGATCACGAGTTACTCGATCGGTCTTGGGTTATTCAATCGGAGATTATTTGGTTAGGGGTTACTTATTCGATTAGAGATTATCTAATCGCTGTGTCAATCAGCATATGATGGTCAACCCCCCCCCCCCCCAAACACACACACACCAAAAAAAAAAAAGTTGTAATTAAAATTGTTGGTTCCTTCAAAAAGTTGGTTAAATTTGGAGAAAATTTGCAAATTGCAGCCATTTAAAGTTCGTATTTTGCAAATTGCAGCCATTTAATTTTTTTTTTGCAAATTGCAATCCAAAAGTTCGTATAAATTGTAAATTGCAGCCCGATTCAATTTTTTCATCGGTTTACATGTTAAAAAAAATCTTCGGTTAAGATTTTAGGGGTAATTTTAGCCCTTAGGGGCCCGAATTGAGCTCGGAATTAGCAAAAAAAAATGACGTAAGTATCTCGTTTTGCGTAACAAAAATGTATCGATTTGTGGGAAACTGTAAATATGAGACACTTACGTTATTTTTTTGTTAATTCCGAGCTCAATTCGGGCCCTTAAACCTTAACCGAAGATTTTTCAACATGTAAACCGATGAAAAAATTGAATCGGGGTGCAATTTACAATTTATACGAACTTTTGGGCTGCAATTTGCAAAAAAAAAATTTAAATGACTGCAATTTGTAAAATACGAACTTTAAATGGCTGCAATTTGCAAATTTTCCTAAATTTGGATGGTAAAAAAAATTGCTCCAAAACCAAAAGGAAAATTTGTCAAAAATAAGCCAACCTTTGTCCGGTTCGCTTAAAATAAGTCAACCTTTCGATTAACTCAGAATAATCCAACCTTTATAGGGTATTAACTTTAAATGAGTCATTACCTGTTGTAACCGGTTATTAAGGTTAATTGTGACACGTGTTAGAATATGATTCGTCATTTTTCTATTAATAATTAATTAGGATATATTATATGATTAATTATAAAAAACTAATAATCATAAATTTAAAAAAAAATAAAAAAAAGGAAAAAACCCCACCCCCCTCACCCTCCCCTGCCAGCTCACCCCCCCTCCCCTACCAGGCCGCCAGTAGCCGGAAACCACAAATTCCCGGGCGCCGGCACCGACGGCCTCTCCACCCACCCACGACGCCCCCACCCTTCCCCTTCCCCTTCCCTTCCCTTTCCTTTCCCCTTTCCCCACCCCGTTACCCCCGTCCTTCCCCTTCCCCACCGTCAATCGACACCCCAAAACCCTTGAACTCCGATTCCGATTTTGTTAGGGTTTCGTTAGGGTGGGTTAAAGGGTTTGGGGGGTCGACAGATGGTAAGGAAGGGGATGGAGGGGTCGATTTCTACAGGGAGACGGGGGAGGGGGGTTGTTTCCGGCAGGGGGTGAAGGGGAGGGGGTGGTGTCGTGTCGTGTCGGGGTGGGGTGGGGTGGGGTGGGGAAAGGTGAATGGGGAAGGGGAAGGAGTGGGGTTTGGTGGGAGCATCGTGGGTGGGCGGTAGAGGCCGTCGGTGTCGGTGTCGGCGCCAGGGAATTTTGTGGTCGCCAGCCACCGGCGGCCTGGCAGGGGAGGGGGGGTGAGCTGGGGTTGGGGTTTTTTTTTTCTTTTTTTTTAAAATTTATAATTATTAGATTTTTTAATAATTAATTATATAATAATTCCTAATTAATTATTATAAGAAAAATGACGAACCACATGCTGACACGTGTCACAATTAACATTAATAACCGGTTAATAAACGGTTGCAGGTCACTTGACTCATTTAAAGTGGATACCCTATAAAGGTTGGATTATTCTGAGTTAATCAAAAGGTTGACTTATTTTGAGTGAACCGGACAAAGGTTGGCTTATTCTCGACAAATTTTCCAAACCAAAACCCACAATTCACAAATTGTTAAACCCTTGTTCTCCTGCACAAGGGATCAAGCTTATGCACAAGTACTTGCTTGAAAATTTGAAATTTCAACAATACCAATTGGGTTTAACAAGTTTGCTACTTTAAAAAATGGAAGTCCATACCATAACGGCGGCAAAATTACCGAAATCTCCGGCGTTACTCCGGCGAAATTTCCGGGCTTTCTGTTCACCAAAGTTCCTAACTTTATCGTCTTTGCAAACTCCATCATCAACAACTCACTTAAAATCTGAAATGGGGAGCAACAAACTTGAGTTTCCAACTAAAAGAATGTTTATTCTTGGCATGGGTTATGTGGGTCAATTCTTTGCTCAAGAGCTCAAGCATGAAGGATGGTACTTAATTTCTCCTTTTAATTTATTAATTTGATTATTATGTTATTATTTTGTTGATGTTGGTTTAAATTTGATGATCATTTAATAGAAAATTTTGGGATTATTGTGATAAATGTTGTTTTGGGTATAAATTATGCCATGTGAGTTGAAGTTTTGTATTGGAATTTATTCATATGCCATGTTAAAAGTAGTGGTAAAATTTGGAGTTTGGTCATTTGGGTTTGATTGGGTAAAGTAATGCATAATTTTATCAAATTTTTAGCAATTTTATGACTTTTATCTACTGAAATAATCTTCAATGATGGTTTTTGCATTGTTTTCTAATTCTTTAGTTATGTTTATGTGGGATTACTAGTGTTTGGAATGTTGATTGCTAAATATTTGGATTTGAATGAGATGTACAAGTATGGATTTACGAGTTCCGGGTTGCTCCAATGCTGTTAGTTGCTTCAGTTGCTAACATGAGGAAGTTGCAGGGAAGTTGCAGGTACTTGTATGAGCGATGCAAAGAAAAAGGTTCTTGAACAAAAGGGATTTGATACCTTTGTTTTTGATGCAATGGAACCAGAGTACGTGTTTACTTTCATCTAGTTTTATTTGTGGTATTTGGTTTTTCATGCTGTTGAATTGCCTGAAAAATGATCAATACACAAGATTTCGCTAGCCAGGTTGTTGATGTTTGTCCTGATTCCTGAATTGATGAGAGGGTTCTTAAGTAGGATGTGCTGCCATATCACACTACAACATTGTTAAATTGTTTTCCCTGAAATGTTTCATCTACAAAGTTGGGTGTGTAATTTAAGTTCCATTGAAACCTGTTTATAAGACTTGAATTGCTTCATTTGGAAATCATTGCTTTGCCTTTGTTCGGGAGGGGCCTAGACTTCTGATGGTTTAGGTTTCTCTGCCAGGATACTCTGATTCACTATATTCCTTTACTTATTGCCTCGGATCCTCCAATATGTGACTCAGATGGAAGTTCCTCGATAGACTAAGATGCTGTACTCACCTTTTAGTTTCCATACCCCCAATTTTGGATATTGGTGATCCAGTAAGTTGTAAACTCTTCAATGTCGAGACTGCCTCAGATAAGTGTACTCTTTCATCCTCAGATTTATTTGTTAGCGTACTTGATGCAGATTCTTCAACATGAAGATACCTTCAAAGAAAGTTTGGTGGATGGAAATCTCCAGTGGCTTTGTTATTTGTCAACTACAAGTATGTGCTCTATGTATTCATTCATAGATGTATATGAAGCATAGCTTTGAATTATTCCTGTTCTCCGTACATTGATTCTGTCTACATAAAAAATATTGTACCAGTGTATAGGGAGTCACATGACATGGGGTAGGGATTGAAGAGTGCATCTTATTGTTTCCAGAATCCAGATACGATTTGACTTCATTCCTCTGGTTAAGTTTGGATAACCATATGAATGCACAAAAGAGATTCAGGAGAGCATTCCTTGACGGATGTGTTTCTCTAGTACATTGGAAAGGATTTATTTACAAGAGGTCTCAATACCACTGTATAATGCAAAGGAAAGCTGCAGACTATGCTAACCAGTATTTTGTTAGACTAATGGACTATGAAACCTAGCTAAAGATTTCATTGAAGTATTATTATTCAGTTAAGAGTTAATAAGGTGTTGTAAATAAGGCATCTTATTCTTTTGGTACAAACTATTTTTACATGTAGGTATATACGGAGATGCTAGAGGAGCATGGGTTGATGAGAAGTAAGCATCTGCACAGTAGTTTCTTTGAATCAGAATTTTCTGTGATAAACTGATAATCATATCTCAGGTACCTTATAGATTCTTGATTTGCTGCAGTTATATCCCAGAGCCTTCAAGCAACTTAGCCAAAATGAGACTAAAGTCAGAGGAAGGGTGGTTAAAGCTGGGACAAGATCTTGACCTCTCAACCTATTTATTTCGACTTGGTGGTATATATGGTCCTGGAAGAAGGTTTGCTGATTAATTGCCGATCAGTGATGTCTTTATTATAAACTTTGAGCTATGAGTAGCTACTGCAGAGATTTTTAATGCAATGTATGCTGTATTACAGTGCTATTGATACCATTCTAAAGAAGAAAGAAATGTCAGAACGTCAGAAGAGGAGAGCAACTAGAAATTTTACATCCCGAGTTCATGTTGCAGACATTTGTCAAGCTCTTAAAGCAAGCATTTCATTGCATGTCCAGAGGTTAGTTTCCTAGTTAGAATTTTCGGAAATTATGTCTAACAATTTAGCAATTTTGATGAAGCATTTATACTTAAGAGTTAAGAGCATTTACACACATATATACACTACAAATGAAAATATAGACCTATTGGTAGGCTTGTTATGGTTCAAAACCAATTTATATGATCCTTGGGGACACCAACCACATTCACTTCAATTTTGGAAAAATTTCCCAAAATTGGTCCTTAAACGTGGATTATAGCCTTCAATTTTTGATAATTTTCGACTTTTTTTAGCCCAAAATAGAAAGAGATAGGAAAGTTTCTCCTGGACCCCATGAGACGCCGGAAGGCCATTTGGGTGGTTGAGATTGCCCACTTTGCCTTTAAACTCTCAACTTAGCCGATTATGTACACTCCTCCTTTCATTAACTTAAGGGCTCCATGAGCCTTTTTGTGATAGACTAGTGGCCATAAATGGTTCCAAACAACATTATATGACCCCGGGGATCATCCCATATCATCACATCAATATACGATACCGGGTCATCAAAATTGGTCCAATTTCGTGTATTATAGACTTCAAGTTTGGTCTATGGAGGGTTGTTTGGACCCAACAACATTATGCATCAAGGTGCTTCTCGGGGTTTACAAAAGGCCTTGGGATGCCTACTTGGGCCCGGAACCATCTCATACGTACCTTGGCCCACCCCTGTTAATCATGTCTTAAGGTGCCTTGGCTTGGCCTTGCGCATTGCCTTGCCATTGTTCCCTTGAGTTGGCCTTGCGTTGTTTTAGCCCTATGGCATGCACGGGAAATGTTAATTGCAACTGGTAAGCCACTAGGGGATGGCCAATTGTTGAGGGACCTTATATGAAAGAGATTTTGTAAGACCAATTTTAAAATTCAATCAAAAGTAGTAATACAGGTCAAAAGATGTGCTAGATGGAGCTCATCTGACATCCATAACTCTTGCTTGTGATGCCTATGAGACTTGTGCATGGATTCATAATCCTTAAGAGAATCGTTGAGGATTGAGAAAAGTCCTGAGTTTACTCTTTTCAAAGGTTATTCATACTCGTGAAGCCCTCTTTAAGCTTTTTAAGGGTTGTGGAAAATCTTGACCAATTTTAGAAAATTGTTATCCAATAACCACCAACAACCCTTAAGTAAGATTGATTCACCCAAGCAACTCTATATTTGATTATTGTGAGCCCCTTTATGGCACCAGTTTCAAAATTCATAGAAACTTGTACACTCTTCCCAAGCATCCTAGCAAACTAGCACGGTTTTTCCCAAGGTCCCAAAGTGCAGTGAAGCTAAGGAACTAAGGCTATATCCAAAAGGCTGCTACTTCCAAAGATTGTCTGTTATGTTGCAATCCTATTGATACCATTTCAAAGATGTAGTTACTTCCAAAAAGTCAGGGAAGTAGAGCGCCAAGTTGTTTCTGCAGATATTAGCAATCTTTCAAAGCACATGCGTAGTATATTAATTCAAGTTCATTTGTTGATTTTTGTAGAATGTTATTTGGGAAATTATGCCCATTAACTAAGTGGTTCCTAGGTCATTCACATACATTAATACATAGATTAAGAGGACCGTGAAGGGATATGTTTGAATTAATCTTACTATTTGTTTATTAAAAACAGGATTTAGTTTGCTATGTATGGGTTAAGTGGCTCAGAGTCTCAGAAAGAGCACCTTGACTGAGACTTGCACTTCAAAGGAATAAATGTAATCCTTACAATTCTTGAGCAAAGACTTCACCCTCACAGGTTTTGCCAATGACTTTGGGTTGCTGTGGTCATGTCTTCATTTTATTAAGCTGGATATTGTTACTGTGTAGGACATATACTTATGTTTGTTGCTCATTATCAAAAGTGAGTGCAGGGAATAGGATATCATATACATATTGTAGAGGATGTAGTATTCTGCGAAATTATATGAAAGCAGTAATAATATACTTCATACTAGGTTTCAGTTTTTGCATTTATTTTGTTTGCGTATTACAACTTACAAGTAGCTGCCTATATAATTCAGATTATATACGCTTAGGAAATCTAACATTTCAGCTTCATAATGTACCTATTCTACAGGAAGATTTATAATGTTGTTGATGATGATCCTGCCTCTAGAGCCGAAGTCTTTGCCCTTGCACACCAACTGATAAAGCAGAAATGGCCTGGTCTGATTGGTGCTACTGACAACTCTATCAATAGCATACTTCTTGGGGGTACAGAAAAACGAGTTAGCAATGCTCATATCAAGAAGGAATTGGGTGTTAAATTATTGTATCCAAGTTATAGATCAGGCCTACAAAGTATCATAGACAATATGGAGGATCCTCTTTTACATAGTGATTAATTAATGTTTGCAATCATCCTTTGTATCAATCATTAAAAAATATAGAAGCCCTTTTTGGCAATTGTTTAACTGTTTGTAGTAGTTGGCTAATTTTGTTAGCTAGTTCAATTAATTGTTTGCGTGTGATATTGATGTGTTATCCGGAAAGTTTTTCTTTTTTTTAGAGTTCTTGGTAAAGGGTTATATAAAATATGATCAATTTCAAGATTTTATAATCTTTTCACTACATCAAAATCCTCTTCCAAACAACTCCTACAACTAGCTTTATGAGAAGCTAGCAGCGTTTTGAGGGTTAAAACCAATAGATCATGCAAACTGAAAGTAGAAATCTGCCTATGCAAACTTGCAAAGTATGCAAACTGAATGTAGAAATCTGCCTATTACAAGGCCTTTAAATAGACATAAATTACACGGTTCAACATGGTGCAATGCAACACAGTGCATAATGTTCACAAATCTACCAGAGACAAGTTAATTGTGCTGTTAGCAACTGGCTGCACGATAAATCTATTGTCAAGTAACCAAACAGTCATGCTACAAACCCAGCCAAATCAACATGGAGAGCCACATTAACAATGATCAACCTCGCTCTAATAGAGGGGAACCGCCAAAAAAACATGCGGTGTATACAGCACTAAGAAATTACAACCAATAATAATCTATCTTGTTACTGAGGCATATAGTTGCTGATCTGTAGCAGCATTTAGTGTCCTCACAGGTTAGCAGAGGATATCCAGACTCCAACAAATAGAGCTTACAAAAGAGAAATACTAGGAAGTTCAGTTTCCAAGTGCCATATCAGTTCTGATTCCAATCACCTTCTCTGAATGTGTGATGTCAGGAAATCCTGTGATGCTTGCAAAAGTTCAGCTTCTTTCAATGCCCTCCAATCTACTATGATACATTATGGTGGCTAAAACATGCGACAATATGTTTTCCAAAACACTAACTCCGGGCAACACTAGCTTAATCAAATGACAATAAAAGGAATACTGCAACAAAAGCAACAGCAAAATTCAGTAAAACCCTACCGAACAGGAAATACAAATATGCTTTTTTCTGGAATTTTCTGCTCACCGTTAAAATAATGGATGGAAGTCAATCTTTGCGATATCTTGCCCAAAACCCTTTCTTCTTACTGGACTGGTAGTCTGAACTAGATTTACTGAGCTTTGATCCAAGAGAAAAATGTCGCTTCAAGAATGGTTTTGCAAATGCAATCTTTGAACTACTGCTAGCATCCATCTTGGGTAACTTCCCTTTCCCTGTAATTTTTTGACGTTCAGAGCTATCAACTTCACCATCAAGATAGCTATCTATAACACGATTCCTTGATATTTTCTGAAATTTCATTCTCAAATCTGCCTCTGCCTTTGAAGCTTTTTTAGACATTTTAGAAGTTTGTTTCTGCCCAACTGTGCAAATTGGGCAAACAGGGTCATATTTTTCAGCTTCTGTAGTCATGGTTTCCAAGCATTCAGCATGGTATACATGACCACATGCTAGAACAGCAACAACTGAGAGCTCTGCCAAAACCTTTAAGCATGCTCCACATGTTTGAAGATCAAGGGAAGGGGAATAAGAGAACCTGCTGCTTGATCCACTTATCTTGTGACGGCCAGAACCAAAACGCTCACTGTCAAAAGACCATCTTTCTCTTTGAGAAGAAGCAACAAGTTCAGAAAATGTGCGCAATGACCATCCATCAGAAGACCCACCAGCCAGATCGTTGCTATACGTTGAGAGCACAAATGATGGTCTTCCTTCTGAGACAGGATTACTATTTGGGGATTTCAAGCCCAGGATTCTACTATCTGAAATCTGCCTAAAGAGTTGATGTCCAGGCGAACGTCGAGCTCGTCTTGATGGGGTTGAACTGGCAGGAAGTAACTGACGATGTGAACACAAGTGCTCACCTGGTGTTGAGAAAGATGAACATGATGGCATGGAATATTGAAGGGCAACTGGAACAGCAGCAATTTCAGGCACTTCTATAGAGTTCATCTGTTAAAATAATGTGATTACCATGTCAAAACAGCAAAAAACAAGGAAATAACCTTGCACAATGGAACACACTATGATCTTCTTAGAACGGTAGTATGACTGCTAATGAACTCACCTTTGTAAAGTGGTTGTTGGTCATAGATGTCTCTGGAACATCAAAGACAAAATGCATATCAGCCAGAGCATAAGTAAGTTAAGTAAATCAACTACATACTCAAGATAGCTCATTGACTGACTATTGACAATCAAATAAAAAGTCTAGCTTTTGCCGGACCAGATATGGAGCATAATAATATCCAGAATCAAATATTCGGCAGCAAGGTCATAGGCTCTGCTTTAATGTCGATCACAAGACAAGTTTCCTCATAGCCACAAGAACAAAGGCGCAATTTACAGGACACGCCTTTGCAAGTCTAGAGAAAGGTCCTTCTGATAGAGACAAATTATGCCAACCAAATACTTTTGAAGCATAAACCTAAACTAGAAGACAAAGTGAATACAGCAAATGAACAGGGCATATTAAATTGAATGGTAGTGCTGAATTGCTGATATGTGATGAGATAAGTTGGAGAAAAAAGATATCGGGTAAACATAATAGCAAAACGTACAACATAAGGATATGAGAGGCACTAAAAGGTTTACCTGAAGGAGACAAGTAGTTTGTGCTGACCCCTTCATACGAGGGCGACTTTAGTGAGATGGGTGTACCAAGATTATCCAAAGGGCTACCACCGTCTGAAATCACTCCTCTCTCTGACCCTATTCCATCTTTCAATTCTATTCTAACATCTAAGTTTGTTCTATCACCAGACTGACATGAAGGGTTCTCATTTTCACCTGCCACACGTCGATAATTGTCCCATCGGAAACTCCAAGACGGAGAATATCTGGCTTGCCTATGAGATTCTCCATTTCCACTTCTGTTGGAAACAGTCGTATTCCTAGCAGCTACACAACAGGCTGAACCCATAGCCAGTCATATGCTACTAAAAAGACAATCTGTCACAGGAATGTCAAGCAAGAGATCTACCACTACTCCACTAGCATACCACTTCTTTCTGCAGAAATGAATAATCATTGAGGTTTATTTCAAAATAAATAAATAAAAATATAAAATAAAAGCATTGCAGCATATCACACCCTGTCTCTCTGCAAGTCTATCATAATCAGCCTCTCCAACAAGCAGTGGGGATTTTATGTCGTTGTAGTGTCCAATCAGAAGCAAATCAAGCAATTGAACTGTGAATAAATGAAACCTATCGGCTCAAAAAAAAATTAATAGAAACATAACCAAAGCGGGATAGAAGCAACAACATCATTAACTGTGGGCAAATGAAGAGCAAAAGGAGAGAAACAGTGGCTGATGATGTTATTAACATTGATATACATGAGGGCAACCTCAACTAAAGACAGTTCTGGCCCAATATTCAACACAAACCATAAGCCAAGTTAACCAACTAGCTTAAATGCAGAAGCAAAACTTCTTTTTCCCTGCTTGGCAGCACTAATTTGCAGAACCAAACAGCCATACTTGGATCATTAACCAAAAAATAATTTGCTTCCTTGTTAATAATGCAGCTGGGAAGGCAGCAGGCATTTGCATGATGAGTAATTAAAGCTATCATGCTTTATTAAGCTGGAAGTAAGCGGCTTACTATTTATGAGTTCTGACTGACTAGGAACACAAAATTAAAGACTAGGAAACAAAATAATGCTAAAATAACTAGATAGACTTTGGCAGTTATCTCTGAACTAGATACTCCCTCAGTTCATCTGTCCCTAGATAGGCCACAATTAAGAAATTGAGTTAAAATACCAAAAGTATCCTTCATAACGTAAATATTTACGCCTTAATCATGCAACAAGATAATCTTCCCTTTAGGTTATCATTAAGGGTAATATGTACAAGTTGTAAATAGAACAAACAAAATTCAGAACATTGACTATTTATGTATAACAATCCTAAACAGAGATCTGGTGGATTAGTAAGGGTCAGAGGGTATACAACAGAAGCAGCTTAAGTGAGATCCTGCAGAAGTTGGTAATAAGAAAGCAAAAAGAGAAATAATAAACTTTGGAAAAGCTAATGCATTCCCACTCAATATAAATAAACTACAACATGAGGCCTATCTAATAGGCTAAATAACACAGGAAAAACCCTATAACATTGCTATTAATGTTCTACTAACATGGAGAACTACTGGAGATGGTGGCTTAGTATCCCACAAAAATAGCCCACTACTCTTTGACTAAAAAAGGAAAAATGCTTAGTTAAATTAAAAACAATCATGACTCAATACCTAACTTTAAAAACAAGGAAACAATTAAACCACTGACAATGAACCACTAACAATTAATTTGAGATAAATAACTTAGCACAACCCCTTGCTTCAAATTTGTAAAATATATGTGAAGCACATCTCTTCAACTAAGATGCATATCTCATCTCATACAAATATTGTTCATGCACATTTTTACCAAACTCTAATCTTTGGAAAACTTCTCTCCTTCTGTGCACATTACCACCTGCCATTCAAGAACTTCCATGGCCACTTGTGCCACAATTTCTCTCTCATTATCAGAACCTACAATTCCTTACTATATACTAAAAATTTTGGCATTTAAAGAAATTTGGTTTTCCCTAATGCCAACAATCCTTTTCCTCATGGACCAATCTTTTGATAATTGTCAGTTGTTGCATTTCACTTTACTACCTTTCCCTTCCGAAAATGAAGATTAAGCTAGTTAATCCCTCAATTTTATCTCTATTTTTTTTTCCTCCTAGCCTAGTATTCAAACAAAGGACTTGTTCTCTTTTCGACGGCAGACCTCAAGTCCCTAAAGTGGAGTGGAGAAGTCATTGATCTCCTTTGGTCTACAACACTAAAGGCAATGACTAACTCTACTAGGGTTATTTTAGATAGATCTTTGAAGTCTTCAAATGAGAAACTTAATACTCATATTTTTCAAACGCTCACAAAAATCTTACCAACAACTCTCACATTATAAAATGTTTCATCAAGCAATCTAATTTGATTTTTTATCGCTTCACTATTCTTCATCCTATGCATCTCAAAGACTTAAACTCACATTTGAGGTTCAAAACTTCCATCAACTTTGTTTGAGCATTGCTCAGAAACTCTTCCTTTAACATTTCCGATGTCACCTTTGGTGACTCACAAGTCATGATAAAGATTCTGTTCGACACAACCAAAATACACTAAATGGCAATTTGCTTTTCTTGTCGCTTCTTCATCAAAGAGGGTTAGGCTAACATCACTCTCAAGTGCTTCCACAAACTCATAGCTTTCTAATATGAAATCCCATCAACTATTCTGGTTTAGTGCAATTACTGTAATCAACATCAATATCCCAACAAGGAAAAACACATGACTTCACCAAACAAGCTTGACCCTAACAATCCATTTAAGCCTAATTCCACCAAACATTAGTTCTAATTACTACCCTTAACCTCAAAACTTTCAGAATATCCCCAAAAACATCTCACTCATTTTATCCCACAAACATTCTAGTAATTCAAATCAAATCATCAACCAAACAAACCAATCACTAACAAAATCAGTTCAAATGAAACTCATCCACTCAAACTAACATCAAATTACACAAAACCCCAAAACAAATTCCTTCCAAAAATCAAAACTTTCAATACCCCTTATAAACAAACACAGAAATAAACACATTTTACATCAAAAAGTTAGGGTTTTTCCACGAATTCAACAATCAACAAAGAGAAAAAGACATAAAAATCGTACCTTTAACATTTAGGGTTGATTAACAAAGACCAAAACGCCGAATACAGGAAATTGAAGAGAGAGAACGTGGGGTTTTGTTTGGATGAAAGGGGAGAAATATTTCCCGGGGAGAAAGACGGAGTTTTTAGGAGAGAGAGAGAGAAAGAGGGGTGATGACTTTGGGAATTGTGCTTTTTGAGAGGGGAAGGTGGGGTCCATTTCACTTCTTTTTTACACTCTCTTTCTTCACTTTTTATTTATTTTAAAAATTATTTATTTGGGGTTGAGTTGGGTTGCTTTATTTTTAATTAATTTTGATTTATAAATAAGTAAAATATAAAAAGAAATGGAGTTTTTATGTGGTAATTAAAAAATGAAGGTTGTGGGTTTTTGTCATAGTGTCAGCTTTTGTCTATGAAAGAGAGTGGAGAAGACTGGAGGATGGAGATGCCTTTGTTTTTTTGGTTGTTTCGTCCTCTCTACGAGGAGTGAGCGACACGCGTTACCTCCCACTTTTAACCATTCATATATTGAATTATTGACTTATTTCGAAATGACCTAATTGGGTTAATTTTCCACACCATTTTTGCACTATCTCATTTGAGGTTCATAAAAATGGTCAAAAAAGAATAGTTGCAATAAAAATCATTAATATCTTTGTAGAGGTGATCATGGCCCATGTCGGGCTTTGACCAAAACAATTGACTCACTTCGGGTTGGAAAAGTTATGTCCAAACCAATTATTTCGGGTTAAAATTGGATTGAGTCGAGGTTTTTCAAGTTGTCAAAGTTCGAGTTTTTTTGGGTCGTGCTAGTGAGTAAAGCTTGGTTTAATTAGGTCTATATCTTTGTTTAAGCTTTATTTTAGAGATATCATTATTTCATTTATTTCAGAATAAAAACCCTATTTTAATTGGACATGTATGTCAATGTAGAAGTATGGCCAATAATCAATAAGTATAATCTATGAAGTTAATACTTGAAACCATACATTGAGATAATTTAACAAACATTCACAAAACTATTTTTTCTTAGGTATAAATCACTAGCATTGGTCAAAGTGAATTATGTGAATAGTTCAAAAAGCCAAAGTTGAGCATTTATTTTAAAGTGGAGGGAGTATAATATTTCTCAATTGCGGTCCCTAAGAAAGGTCCAAAACAATACTCATGGTTTGGATTATATTGAGCTACGATTTTACGTTTAAACCTACTTTTGATAATCTTTCTGTCACATTTTCATATTAAGATTCTTGATCCTTTTCGGATTCCACACTGTATTGTTCAAAATTAATAAAACTCTCCTTTGATCTTGTCGTGGACATATGATGAAAAATACTTTGTTTTTGACAAATAGTATGAAACAATGATAAAATTAAAATTGGATTGCATATTCTCAAATGTCAATTACCACTACTCCACTAGAGTATACATCCACAAATTGACTTTGTATTGTTTATGACTTTGAATATTCATATGAACATATCATTATTGGATAGGTCACAATCACAATGACTAGTATACAATGATTATCCTTTTACCATGTTGAACCTGTTTAACATCCACTAGTTTACAAAGGGTTGAAAATTCCTCCCAAATTCAACCAACTCAGTCCAAACCCTAAAAAATACAGCCCAAATAGGCCCATTAACCCAAATCAAAAGTGGGCCCAGCCCAATTTCTACAAAAATGTAGAAAATAGAAAAAGTGAAAAACCCTTCTCCAAGCAAATTCTCAGATTCTAGAAAAAAGCATTCCAAAAAAAAAAAAAAACAGGGTTCAAGTTTCTCTCTCTCGTTTCATCGGAGGATACTCGAAATAAATCCTCCGTTAAACTTGAGTAGAGATTTCTTCACATTCTTGTAAATTCTCAAATTTCGACAAAATGCAAGGTAAATTCTTTATGTTTTTGCATTTTTTTTATTTGTTTCTTTAATGTTTTCTTCTTGAAATTTATCTTAGAATCCATTGTTTTTTGATGTTATGAAAGAAACAAGTTATTTTTGTCGATGTAATTATTTGTATAAGTCTTTATTTTTGTATTACGATTATTTTTTCCAAGGGTTACTTTTATGATAAACATCTTATTCTATGGAAAAATTTGTTATTAATGTATGAATTAAGATTTCTGGTACATTTGTGTGTAATTATTGTAGATTTTCATTTTGATATGGTCTGCATAATACCCATTTATATTTTGAATAGAAAAAAAAAAAAATATATATATATATATATGCTTTTAGGTTTTTGCATATTTTGCACTTGATTAGAATTCTCTTTTAGTCCTTAGAACTTGTATGACAGTTATGGTTAGTTTTGGAAATGGGAACCTTAATCTTGATTGTTTATCAAGAAGATAAACTCCAAAGCCTTTATGGAGTGTCGAGTTTTCGTCTTTGTAGGATATACTTCTATAATATTCATCAAAATGTATATAGAATCACTATATGTGATTGGAAGATATGTTGCAGGAGGAAGGTTTTTGTGGATGACTATACCGAATAATCACTTTAATTCATGTAGCCGACCCCACTTAAGGGATTAAGGCTTTGATTGATTGATTGATTGATTTTTGAAAATTGGATGATACATTGTTTGAAAAGTGTGTTAGGATAATGTTCCTTCTGTTGTTTGTTTGATAATATGAGTGTTCAACTTTTCATACAGTATAAATTTGGCAGTTTGATGGTACTATGATTTATGAATAAGATTTTTGTCTGTTAACTTGGAAGATTGTAAATTAGTACCCTCAGCACGTCTCTAAATGATGTTTCTACTCTAAAAGGAGGACTATAAATTGATTATTGTAATTTGAATTCCTCTGTATTGAGCTTCCCATCATGTTTTCTTACTTTGTTTTTAATGCTCTAATCGCAGGTGTCATAGCACAGCCATGCTTCTATGCACCAGCAGTTCTTAATTACCGATATAGGAAGCCTATTCGTCGTGATCATGTAGAGGTGAGCCAGCTTGTTCGTCGTGATCATGTAGAGGTTTCAAGATTGAAAATGAAGGGTGAGCAATTACATGCTGTCTAAGCATATTTTTGTTTCTTGTATATTTATGTTACATTCATAGCAGTATATTTTGTGAAGCAATTTTTAGGCTGTACCTGAAGCTAACATTAGAGCAATCAAAACCCATCTCACTACCCCAACACTATCTTGAAAACAGTATAACTATATCGAAAGAATTGGTCATGATATTTTCCACTTGATGCTTATTAAAAGATGGTGATGATAATTGAGTTTTGTTTTCATTCAACTGAAATTGTTATTGTTTTCATTCAATTCTTCTACTAAAAAGAAGTTACTGATTGATGAACTGAATTCTTTCAGCTTGCCCTTTGCGCGTTGCTGCTTTCTCAGCACCATTAGCAATCAACAAGCAATTAAATGATGATAGCCATTTGCACAATCTCTCATTTTCACCTTTGAAAAGAGGCTCCTATCTTCCAAGGGCATCAAAGGGCACACTCTTCAGTCTCCCACCATACCCGAAAATGTCAGAGAAACCAAAATGGTGGTGGAGATCTTTGGCATGTTTGCCATATCTGATGAACTTCCTAGACCAGCTCACTTGGGTCTATGCTCACCCTACCAATAACCCTCCACCATTCCTCGAAAACTTTGATAACTTAGTATTCCCATTGCACAGCTCCCTCTTAGCACTCCCCAAGTTTTTCCTGTCATGTTACCCTATCATGTTTTACTTCTGGATTGTAAGGCGGAAAGAGTGGCCTCATTTCTTCAGGTTTCATGTTATTACAGCAGTATTGCTAGGGAGTTTGGTGCAGGCGATTGGGATATCAAGCAGTTGGTTTCCCTCGCGGTTCTTCCCTCCACATTTTTGGTCTGCTGCCACTTTTTTCTTTTTGGTTACAGTGTTGGAGAGCATGAGATGTGCTCTTGCTGGTGAATATTCCAGTATCCCTTTTGTGAAAGACGCTGCTCTTCTCCATTCAGACCTGAACATCAGATGATAGCTTCAAATTTTAATCTGAACTGTTTGTCTGTTTGGATACATCTCTGACGTTATCAGCAGACTACAAGTAAGGCCTTGGAAGGAAGGACTTCATTCAGCTTAGACATGATGAGTGTTCCATATAAACGGCGTATCCATTACACTACATCTGTTAGGATCCAGACTACTCACGAAGCAGTAGATAACGAACAGGAAGTGTTATTACGATCAAAATATAGTTTACATTTCAACATATTCAATTTGTATCGAAGTTCACTCTGAAATTCTTAATCATAGGGAATTCATATTAGCAGTGATTGCATTCTATAGTGTTACTTAAAGTTTGAAGGGATCCTTTGAACAGCAAAGTTTCATAATACAGTATAACCTGCATAATTGAAAGTTATCATGTTGTATAGTATCATTCTTAATTTTTTTTTTTTTTCCCTAAAGTATTAAATTTTATGATATGAGAATTTCCTTGAACTTGACTCAGAGACAGCAGGGGAATGCAGAGTATCTCAATTTTGTTTTGAATTAAAGAATCATAGAACAGGAGCTTCTTTCGAAGCATTAGCTATATGAATAGCTTAAACATCACAAGATAAACGGTTATTTCTTGTGATACTATTTGATATTGATATCAATACTCATCTTCTATTATTAGGGGCCTAGACGTTGTAACAATTATTTCCGGACAGATGGGGTATACACATCGGATGTATTATACACAGTAAACAAAAATTCGGAGTGCCTTGTTGTATTAGATGAAAACACTTCACCCTAGTCAAGCATCACAATTTTTGTTAATTTAAACAACCAATGCAATTAGACTACCGTGTTAAAAATCCTATCAATAATACTTTTCTTTATAATGAGCAAGTAGCCAATTGATCTAGGAAGAATCAACTATCAAATGCCCTTTTTCATTCATTTGATGGTGTTAATCTATTAGCCATTTACGTGACTGCATTTACATAATCTTTCCTCATTAATCTTCAGCTTTTTGTCATAACAATTAACAATCATCAGTAAATCAATTCTGGTCACCTGAAAATTTCCAGTGAGTTGTATGCAAGGTCGCGTACCAGATAGCAGTTATCACGTACTTTGGACTCATTTACTAATTGAACAAGTTTCAAAGGTTACGTTAAGGGCTCATTTGTCATCGTCTATGTAGTGATTTTCTTCCCCAAGTTTCAAAACATACACGGATACACCCCTGTGTGGACATACACTTACTTTATTGGCTTCATCATCAATGCATATAGTTCCGTACTACCATCCTACTTGTACGACTAAGTGATCAAAGACTTCCTATAAACTTTATTGACCATTTTCTTCACCCCAAAAAAAAAAAAAAAAAAAAAAAAAAAAAAAAAAAAAAAAAAAAAAACTAGACTTCACTAATAAGTATTCCTTTTTCTCCAACTTTGGTAATTTATGATTTTTTTCCTTTTATATAGTACGTGTGTATGTGCCTTAAACTCGACATATTTTTTAAAAATTACAACCATAATTTTACTAAAACAATTTTTTAATAATTGTATCATTTTCGACATGGAAACATTTCTAAAAGAGAAATGATAAATACAAATAAAGATAGATCGATAGGGTAACCATGATGATAACTAGTACGGAATATTGACTAAGACAATACTAAAAAAATATAACTTTAAGAGACCATATATCTTTACATACTCTAATTTTTGTCCAAAGTTTAACTCTAGGTATAAGTTAATTGTTAACTTGGTCTTCATCGAGTCATAGTAATAATATATCACGTCATTTTAACTATGATGCAAGCGTAAATTTATTCAATGTACAAGAATTGACTGTTTTATTTATTATTTCTTCAAATTTCATGTTGATGCATTCAAATTAATGTTTGTATTAATGAAAGGACATCATATAAAACTAATGAGATTTATGTAATATGTAATAAAATGTTGAAAATTGTATGTCATCACAAAATTGTCCAACCAAAATACAAGTACGGAGTAATTAATAAGAATTTAAGTACGTACTTAACTTTTTCCTTAATTTAAGTTAAAAGTTCCTGTTCAAAGTGGTGTGAACTGTGGTTATAAGTCTTATAATCCTTTACAAAAGCTAAAACATGTACTAAAAGTAATAAATAAACTCGAAACTTTGTAAGTGTTAGGTCAGGCATCAAGTAAAACTTTTTCCTTTAAAATATTTATTTAAAATTTTGATAAACCAATTAAGGGTCTGTTCTCTTACGTTGAAATTCAGTTCAGTTCAGTTCAGTTCAGCTCAGTTCAGTTCAGTTCAGCTCCTAATTTCCTTCATTTATAAAATATTCATTTCAGTTCAGTTCAGTTCAGCTCCCTTCAGTTCAGTTCAGTTCAGTTCAGTTCAGTCAATGAGAACAGGCCCTAAGTTGTCGCAAAATCGAAGGAGTCTGAGCATAAAATCTCAATGAACAAAGCTCTAATAAACCTACAACCAATTGACAAGTTCATTATAATTATGCTTGTAAGTTAGGGTTTGTTCTCATTGACTGAACTCAGCTGAACTAAACTGAAATAAATATTTTATAAGAGAAGGAAATTAGGAGCTGAACTGAACTGATGAGATGAGCTGAACTGAAAATAAACGTATGACTGTAGGGGTATGCAAAAAAACTGTAACCGTTTACCGTAACCGTTAACCGGTGTAACCGGCTCATTTAAACGGTTAATTTACTGAACCGTTTAAATTAAACGGTTACGGTTAACCGTACCGCTAAATATAGCGGTTAACGGTTACGGTTACAAGTTTTAGTAAATCGGTTAACCGTTAAAATAAATAAATATATTTTTTTTTTGAATTAGTGTACAAATCAATTTGGGGAAATTGGGTACGAATTAAAAAAAACTTAGTATGAATTAAAACTTTGTAATGTATTTGGTTTATGGATTTGTAATCTTAATTAGAACATGAATTTTATTGTTTATTACTTTATTTTTAAGTTTGTATTAGAGTTGGATGTTTGGAACTATTGGAAGTCATGCGGGGTTTAAAATTTATTAAACGGTTAATGGTTAACCTGTAACCGTACCCGTTAAGGAACGATTAACCGCTAGCGGTTAACCGTTCTTTAACGGTACAGTTACGGTTCGAAATTTTAAGTAACCGACATAACAGTTAACCGTACCGTTTAAGCTAAACGGTACGGTTAACCTATTGTGCACAACCCTACTTATGAGAACATGCCCTTAGTCCTCCTTTATGTTACTCCGTATTTTTCAACATAGGATATTTTTCTTACCTTACGTAAGTGTTTTTCATAATTTCTTTATTTTTTGGCTTGTGCAATAAAACTCGCAAGTTATAGTCTACTATCTTTTCTTAGTGAAAAAAGTGGATTAGCTAACCTCCTGGCGTATGACAATAATGTAACACTACTTAACTATAATCTACATTTTAATTAATCGATATTTGAATTTGGAAATTATGTTGCTTTCAACAAACAATATTAAGAAATTAAAATTTGCGTTCTTGATCATCATCATTTCTTTTACTAGCATCTTTGTACAAAAGTCCAAGTAATCGCTTCTTTTTCAGTTTTTTTTACTCTTTGTAAAAGCACTTTTTTTCATTGGATCATGAAAGCAAGTTTTTGTATTAACTATTTAACTTCTTAATCAAGAAAATTAAAGGCTTGTGGGCTTCACTAATGATAGTTCAAGTCTAATTCAATTATTTCAAAGGACTAATGTACTTTACATTCGTTTAATTTGTTTCTAATAATAAGCTCCCACATGATTTTTCATATCCTAACCTAAAAGTGTTATTTAGAAATGAAGAGGATAATTAAAACGACTATTATAAGATTTATAACGATCTAATTGACTTGAGTGTTAGTTTTTGGTGAATACATTGAAATTGTTCGCATAATTTTGCAAAAAAAAAAAAAAAAAAAAAAAAAAAAAAAAAAAAAAAAAAAAAAAATAAATAAAAAAAAAAATCTTCAATACATAATATTAGATCCATATTTTTATTACTTCTAAAGGTCGAGGCAAGAGGTCATGCATATTCTGAAGCTTAATCAGTTCGACTAGAATCATTGCGGTCTTCTAAACAAAAAATCAATCAAATAGTTAATCTAACAATTAATCTAATAATTCATTAATACGGACGTTCTTATTAGAAAGTTGATTGACAAAACAATTAATCTGCTTTATTTTTTTAAGTCCTTTAATTTGAACTTTCCAACTAATTAGTCACATGATGAACATCTTGTGGACTAGCTGCAATTCATCAACGACAATATATCGAACATGATATTACGTAGTATGCCCCTCATTAATGTCACAAATCACTGCACTATTAATAATTACCTCAATGTTTCAATTCGTACTACCACAATAATGTACATCAAATCATTAATTAAAATCTCTATAAATTTTTTAAAAAAAATTGCAAATTTTCTCTACATTTCGATTTAACTAAAATTGTAATACGATATTAGATCACAGCCATAAATTTATTAGTGTTCAAATAATACAATATCATAATTTAAGAAACGCATAAAAATAATGTATTATGATACTTTTAGATCAAATTTTGTTGACTAAAATTACTTTATATAATTACGAATCAGGGAATAATGGATACTTTAATACGGAGTAACTAATTAAACTTCCAACAATATTTTTTTTAATAAACTTCCAACAATATATATATTCTATAGTTAAATGCCTAAATTAAGCAACGAAAGGACAATGTCTTCTTAGAAACTGGCTGGCCATGTGCTTTCCATAATCTCCAATAATATTATTGGCATGGTTTTTGATTGGTTTTTCCTGAACTGTAATATAATCTAATCAAATTCAATTAATTTGTCATTTAATTCTTCTTTTTCTCCTTTCTAACATGCGATCACCGGCCAATCAAATCCAAATTATCAATTGATAAAGTTTCATATGATTCATACCATCTCATATCATATGATAGTATGCATGTAGTAGTAGTAGTGTACTTGTCCTTCCATTATTATTAAATTCTTCGGTCGTCTCCCTCCTTACCAATTCTTTCTATTCTGTAACATTAAAATGACATCATTATAAGGAAAACACGACATATCACATATGTTAAGAAGAATTGAAGAAATGAATTACTTTCGTAATGATCAATTGAGGAGAAAGCGAGATGGAAAGTCATCATAAGATTCATAACTTTATCGAAACTTAAATGTTGCACTTAATTTGCGCTACAGAACTAATAAAGGAAGAAAAAACATCAAATTTGTACAAGGTTTTCAAAAAAAAACAAAAAATCAAATATGTACGAAGTACTTTGAAGAAACATACACAAATTAATTTATTTATTTTTAAAAAAAATGCTTTGTACATACTATACTATGTACTAATAATACAGTACTTGTAATTTTTTCGGTTTTGTATTTGGTGGCGTAAAAGGTAAAACCATGACGTGAAGATAATTACAAAAGAAAGGGTGTCACCTGGCAATATAATGTATGTACAAGCGTCAACAAATAACTAGACAATTACATGCACAATGACAATTAATGATTCATACAATAATACAATTTTAAGGTTCTCCCAACCAAGGTTCACCCACTAGCACAATACCCTAATTAAAACGCTTTACTTAATTTTGAAGCTAATCAATGGAAATTCTTAAATATGGGAAAAGACTCAAATTGCACCCGTAAAAATAAAATTGCTACGTTTCCTCTATCTTCAAGTGGGCTAATTTCTTCAATTTTGGCCAACTTTAAGCATACGACATCATCTTTTTGTTGTCTATACAAAGTAGACGACATTAATCTATTTTTAATTGTGTTTTGTGATTTGTGAACTCATCAAACTCAACAATAATATTATTTGCTCTCTTATTTGTCTTCAGTCTAGAAACAACTAATATATTGTACGACGTTAACATACAAACTAACCCATCTAAATTGATTGTATTGTTGTCAAGCATCCAATTTTGACAGATTATCTATTTTGGATTAATCATCACTAACCAATAAGTTTTATGCGGCAACTTGATACGGTGTGAAAATTGATGAATGCCCTCGCTCTTAAGTTTTAGCTTCCATTAATTTATTACAAAATCGTAACGTCATTATACATATTTTTGGTGTAAAGAGGGTCATAAAGCACAAATGATGTAGACGAAAAAATGTTACTCATATGATTTTTAAGATTGATTGTCCTTGGATAATTTTTAAATTGGTGATAAGTTCTTAAGCTATGTTGGTTTTTTGTTTAATATGTTGCCTTATCAAGAGTTGTGAAAGGTGTTCAAACCACTTATTATTACTAATATAGTCTTGTTCATAAATAAACTATTATATATTGCTAGAATGAGCTAACTGATTCTTTTGTCATGATTTTAGTGGTGCTTCCCCTACTTAATTAGCTTGTATTTAATTGAATAAATCTTTATTGCCAAAAGAAGGCTACAAAAGCCAGGCAAACCACTTGTATCAAGAATGTACAAATTTATAGCAGAATTTCTTTGTAAAAGAAGGAGAAGTACTGTACTAAATCAACACCTTTTACTAGTCAATTCAGTATATGGAGTATTAGTAACTTTATTTATAGATCAAATTTACTGGGAGTGAAAGGATCAGTTAAAATGTTCCTTCCCTACTCAAACAAGTTCTAGTAGGATTTAAGGCCTATTTTGATTTGCTGAACTAAACTAAACTGATTGGTTGGAGATGAACTGAACTATTTATGAGAGAAGGAAACTAGGAACTGAACTGAATTGAAATTAAGCTGAACTGAACTGAACTAAATTGAAATTAAGCTGAACGTACAGAACAGACTCTTAATCTCATGACATTAATTTTAAATCTTGAGACTCAAAACATGGTGAACTTGAATAAAAATTCTGAATATATATATAACAAAATCGAAAGTGAAGGAATGCTATGAAGTAGAAATAGTGCCCTTAAAAGAGTAAAGGATAGCTAATTATAATGTACTGTACTTGTAACAATTATACATGTGAGAAAAATGGAAAGGTTATACATTCATGCTAAAAAACATTTGATTCAATATTTAAGGAAGTAATTTTGATGATTGATTAGCATTTAATAATTATGTTGTATGTAATAAATACAAACCTGTCAAAAATTATGGGCGGTGCTGCAGTTGATCGATCAGTATTCATTTATCAATATTTATAAATTAAGAGGAGACAATTTTTTTGGAAAATATTGGCCTGATTGATACTCTATATCATGGTACATTGAACTTAACAAGTCAAACTTACACTAGTGGACGACAAGAATATCCTGTAAAAAAATATTTTCTAATGGTTTTATTTATTTCTTTTAAATTTTAAAAAAAAATTAAAAAAATAAACAATACTTTTATTAAATAAAGAAGAAGAACAAGCCAAATAAATTCTTCTAAAAAAATGCAAACCACACAAATTATAAAAAAATTACGGAGTACAAATCAAGTGCATTAACCCAAAAAAGTACGTACACTCGATCAAGTCACTCAGTGTGATTGTGCATTTGCGCTTTATTGACGCTTTTTATTTTTAATTAAATATTTATCTAACCTAATACTGTATTATTTTATCTTAACCTATTAAGATAAAAGTTTTGTAGCTCATATCAGTCATATAAGATATAATTGGGACGAGTATATACTGTATAGTGCTTAATACTTTCCATTTTTCATTGATAAAATAGAGCTATTTAAGTGATTTGCATGCATGGATCATTTCGTTATACATAAAGTTTGGTTAAAAAGGTTATGAATTATATTGAATAAACTCCACGCACCATCTTCAAAAGGGTGTATCGTGTTAGTATAAGCACTCTTTTACTAGGTTATAGTTTGATACCTATCTTCTTCTTCGGGTATGATTTGTAAAATAGAGTTCATTGGTTGTGTTAAACAATGTATGTCGTATTCAAAACTACCTAAATTTTAATAATGATAACATACAATGAGTTCATCGATTAGGTAAAGTTTAATTTAGATTTGTTCAATGTCGGGTTTAATTTGGATGATCTCTTGTTAACTACAGTTAGAATTGTATTATTATCAAGTTTGACATGGATCACAATTCTTATATAAATAATGGGGTTAAAAAAAGTTATGAACGATTGAAAGGACTTCTCCCAAAATTTATTGTTATTACCCCCTCTTGATTTACATAGGAGTAGTGTAGTTAACTACGATCTATGCAAAGATCCTTGTATAATGATTTATTAGGGCCTGTTCTCTTTGGATTATTTTCAGTTCAACTCCAATAAATTCAGTTTAATTTCGTTCAGCTCAGTTCAGTCAATCAGAATAGACCCTTAGATCCAAATTCCACAAAAAAAGGACATTTGCATTTGAAAGCACAATTCTATCAATTACTTGCCATCTTCGTTGATTTCAGCTGGAGTAAATGAATAATTGCAGCATTTTTTTCAATGTACTAATGCTTCATGGCCTGGATTTTAGCTTCTATTTCCGACCCTTTTTCTTTAATTCAATTTAGTTTTTTGTTTTTTTTATGTTTTGGTTTATTTGTTTTGTTTTGTTCTCTCCATCTGTGAGAGTCTGTCCCAATTTTCTGGGTTTTTCCCAATTTTCTGAGATTTTGATTCTCATCTATGGATGAGAATTTTTTATTTTTAGGGTTCTTATAATAATTGGGAAGGTGATTTGGATTCCTATGGGTCTGGGATTTGTCATCAACCAATCGATCAAAACATCAGCGCAGATTGCGGAAGTCTCAACTTGGAAAGATGCAAAGACATCGAAAATCATTGCTCGCGTCAAGCTTGAAGCGGTGGAGTATGAGCTATGCCAAATATGCAAATTAGTTATGATTTTGATTGTAAAAGTTATGATATTTTCTCTAAATCTGTGGTTTACAGATCATTATTATTGTAGATGCCATATGGCTTTTATTTAATGATATTATTCTTCCCGTTCAAAAAAAAAATGTTAAAATTGTTTCCTGTTTTTTTTCTTTTTCATAACGAACCAATGGTTATGTACTTATGTTAGATTGTATAGCTAGAGCCTAGAGTAAGGCCAATTGACCAGATTGGTAAATAAAAAAGGCCCTTAGCGACAATTTGGTAAAAAAAAATAATTCCGACGACAATTTGGTAAAAAAATTAACTCTAAGCGACAAATTGGTAAATAAAATAATCACAGGCGACAATTAACCCAAAAAATACAAAAATTTCTGACAAGTACTCCCGAATGCTTAATTAAGTTCGTTTTTCGCGGTTTTTTTATCAACCCTTTTAATGGAAATAACAATTTCAAGAAAAAAAATTGTTGAAATATCAATTTCACTTAAATTTCATACCCCTTATTAACGAAATTCTTTTAAAAAGGGGTTGAAAATAAATTTGGTATTGGGATTTAGCAAAATAAAAAGGGGATGGCATAGTAATTCAAAATCTTAAATGGGATAAATAAATTTTAAAACACAAAAAAAAATTAAATTAAGATTTTTAAAGAGTGTCGACAAAATAACATTTTTTGGGCTAAATGTCGCCGGAGTTAATTGTTTTTACCAAATTGTCGCATATAGTTAGCTTTTTTTTACCAAATTATCGCCGGAATAAGTTTTTTTTTACCAATTTGTCACTAAGGATCTTTTTTATTTACCAATCTGGTCGATTGGCCCCTAGAGTAATTGACCGTGTCCTTGTACAAGTTACTCCTTACACACACACACTTAAAGCCAAAAGAAGAAGGTACGGTTAATTTGTTTGGACTGATTGAGGCAAAGCCGGTGTCATTATCTCCCTAAAATAAAATGCCAATGCAAAAATATAAATGAAAATTAAATATTTGGATATCAAAACACATGAAAATCACATACTTTGGTGGTATCAAATTCACTCCTCACTTTAACTAGCGTTAATATTTGGAAATACTCCGTACCTTTTATAACTAGACTAGAATCAATTACCACACGCTTTAATTTTAATTTGAAAACAATGTTTTTGAATATTTGCGCTAAACCCTTTCTTTGCCTATAAGAAATGAATCTGTCTCATTGTCTAATGAATAGGCAACTACGAGTACTATAAACCAATATTGCCCTAAATTCATGTCTAACTATGGTTTATTAGTTAACGGTAATTAAAATCATTTCATCCACTATTAATTACCTAACATAATACACAATAAAACACCGGTATAACAAATACACCTGGAATAATTGAGAGTAAAGACAAAGGATATGCGACTTTTGAGGTAAAGCTAAACATCAAATAATTAGGTAAGCAACAACAAAAGCTTAAACAAAGCAACATGATTAAGGTCGCTAATATGATCAATAATATAAAAATCTTAAGATTCCAAATTACATCATCAATATCATCATCCCCATTGATTGCCCTAGCCTAAAGCTATAATGGAAATCAATTCTTACATCACAAAGTTTTACTCATGTAAACCTCGTCAAAAAAGGCTTCCAAGGTAAAATTTACATTCAACAACTTAAATACATCATTCTAGAACACCATAGAGCCGTCATTTGCACGTGAATATCCTTTTAAACAACAAATTCTTCCATCATAAAATGGACCACCTACCCCTTGTAGTGTCACTTGATGATATATTGATGATACTAATTATAAAGATTTAAAAGAAAAAATGGAATTAGCCCTCCACTTAATTATATCATACCCTCGCGGAACTTGATTTGCAATAATAACCCGCGCCTAATTTTTATCTCCAACAAATACTAAAAAAAAAATCTAAAAATAATGAGAGAGCTTTTTTTATTTATGTTTTTTTTTTAGAGTTTTTTTTAGTATTGGAGGACATCGGCTGAAGCCATGATAGGTTGGTTGAGATAACCCAAGTTCCATGGATTATTAGCACCAATAATAACATTGTTAGTATTATGAGTAAAATTACCATAATACCCATTGATAACACCAAAATCACCCAAATCATCATGGCTAAAAATGTCCAAAGAATCATCCTCAAAGGCGGTGTTTCCGTTACCGTTACCGTGACCGTTACCGTTAACCCCAGTAGTAAGGGTATTCATGTAATTGAGGATATCATTGAGGGATTGAAGTCTTTGGTTAAGCTCATTCATTTGAGCTTTTAAAACAGAGTTTTCAGCCTCAACATTAACAAATTGTTGAGTTGTGAGATTTGTAGTTTGAAGAATCTGATTGTTTCCTCTCTTTAATTGATCAACTTGGACCATCAGATCTTCAATATGCTTCTGTTTTCTCATTCTTGATCTTCTTGCTGATTCTCTGTTTGATGCCATTCTCTTCCTTTTCCTCTCATCCATCATTTGCTGTAAATCTCCTTCAGATCCTGAGTTCTGAATCTGACTGCTCGTCGCCGAATTGTTGCTCGAACTTGCCATTTTTTTTAATCACAATTAAAAGATGGGATTTTTTTTTTTTTGGTAATCTATGAATCTATACAATTTAGCAGGACGCAGGACCCAGATGAAGAAATTTTGAAAAAAATAATAAAAATAATAATAATAATAATAATAATAATAATAAAAGGGTTTTTTTTTTGTTTGGTTTTATGAAATTATAACTAAATATAAAAGATTAAAATCAAGCTAATTGAGAGGCTAATTTATGAGAAAACATAGAACCAGTAAAGAAATACAACAGAGAAAGATTGAACTAAGTGGGTCCTGCGCCTTAAAGAGGAATTTATCATAAACCCAGAACGAAGAATTTCACTAAGAACTGGAGACATTAATATCATACATTAAAAACCCAGATTTTTCTTTAGCACAAACTGCAAATTAGAGGAAATAAAACAGAGTTTCAGATCTCAAGAACAATAAAGATTGGATCTTCATGCAAATAACAAGAAAAGATTGGATTTTTATAAAGGGGTTTCTCTTTCAAGAGAAAAAAGCTCGGATTTTTGGACTTTAATTAAGCCAAAAACAGAGCAGAAACAGGGGAACAGAAACTAGGGGCTTTAGGAAGAATCTAGAGAGAGAAAGAAGAGAGAGAGAAATGTAGAAAGAAAACCAGAAATCTAGAAGTAGGAGGAAGAAGAAAGGAGGAAGAGGTTTTTGATATTATTGAGGGGAGAATATATAGAACAGAGGTAGGCTTGAAATTCAGAGAAATGACAAGAAAAATAAAGCTAAAATATAAAGTTTAGATTTTTTTATTTGGGGCTTTTGAAGAAAAAAATAAAAAATAATTAGTGGCATGTGATTTTTTTAAGGGAAATTTCCACAACCGTTCCCAAATCCAGCTGGTTTGCAAAAGGAAACAGAAAATGTTTAATACAGTACTGTAGTAAAACAGCAAATAAAAATGGTAACTTTTTCAACTTCAGATCTTTTTAGTTAAAATTCTTATGTCAGACATGTGTACTAGTAGTAATATAATGTTGTTTATATTTAAATTTATTTTTGTTTAAAAAAAAATTACCAGTATTGAATTTTTAAGAGTATATTGTTCTATAAAAGTAATGAATTAATTTAAAGAATAACGAAAATTTATTTCATTGAATTATATTGTAGATTCACCAAACTCATTATAATATGAGTATCCGTATATTTGTAATTGGGGTGTTTAACATATATAATTTGAGATCAACTGACATCCCATGTGGTTTCAAATCTTTGCAAAGTATTCATTGTTATAAAATTTGATTAGTTAATTAAATAAGAGGTTTTATGTAATATGGAATATTTAAATGCAATATGTAATTTTGAATTCAAGAAAATTGGCAATGCAAGAGTTTATATTAACTTCATGTCGACGACAATGGCCTATGGCCATATACATAAATCTATTGCTTGTAAAGTTCCCTTTGAATGAAGAAAAATTTACTACAGAGTATTACGCGTGGCTTGATTAACTTACAAATATAGAATATGATAGGTGAATCCTAAGGTAATAAATATTTATATTTCTCTATCAATCTCTAAGGAAAATTCAAATGTAGGTTGTTATATGATAATCAATCTATACACTAAAAAAAAAAAAATTTGTTAACAATCAAAATCATATATAATTAATGAAAATCAATTTAAATTAATACCTATTATGAAGTAAATAAATTTTACTTTAGTAAGTAGCTTTAAACTCGATTTAGATCGATAAAATACTTGAATCCACAAACATGATCAAAGGTCTAGTAAATAAATCAGGTGAAATGAATAAATATTAAGCTCATGTACAATCAAATCATTTTTAAATGCATCAGACTCATTGACTCATTTGAGGGTGAATCTAAGTTAAATTCATCAAATGAGTCCAATAAATTTGATTCTTAAATCTCAAAGACATGATATATGATAATAAAGCGATGACACTACTCCACCATATTAGTCACATCACACATGCATTCAAACAATATACATCCACATAAATTTAGATAAACTCTAATTAATTAAGCAATTGCTTAAAAAAAACTCCGCAAGAAGAAATGAATAATAAACCTTTGGCACTGGGTACTTGTAGCCTTTAATGGCTAAAAATAATTTTCTTGACCCTCAAAAAATTATTGGTATTGGCGTTTAGCCACGCCTTTGACACCAAAAAAAAAAAAAAAAAAAAAAAAAAAAAAAAAAACGGTGGTGATGAAAGTGTGATATTTAACAGTGTGAAAGATTCAGTGTCAATCACCTGAATTTCACCGCCCCAAATAAAATTGTTTGGTTAATTTTACCGTTACAATTCAGTTGGACCCGCCTCGCTACTTGTTCTAACACTTTTGACACACTTGCCACTTTTTGATCGCTGGTTGGTGGAGCCTAACTCCATGTTTTTTCAGGGGCTCAGCTCCTATTTCACCAACTTTACAAGCCTATTTTTGACTTTCCATAAATTAATAACTAACCAATAACCATTTCAACAAATGTCATGTACTTTTTCATACATTTCAACATTTATAATCGTATTAATAATGAGAAAATACAAGTTGATCATCTCAATGAATAAAAATAATATGATTAATAAGAATAAATTCTCATTATTAATACGAGATATAATTACAAAAATGACATGTTGATTGGATTTTTTTTTTTTATTACGAAAATGGCGTGGTGAAAATGGGGGGTTCCTCATTAATAATATCTTCCTCGAATGAGAAATGTTGTCGTATAACTATGATTATAAAGTATTTCCGATTTACTTACAAGTTACTCCATATAGGGCATGCCAAAAAAAAAAAGGTTTGATTGTTCCATATTGTATGTGTCGTATATTGAACCGTAAAAAGTGCCCTTAAAAAGTGCCTTTATATCAATAATACAAAAAAATAATCAACAAGATTTTGACTTGATCGTTAAGAATGAGGCTTTAATTTGTATGATAGGTTGCAGGCTTGCCGCCTTGCAATAGTCACAACTTCTAGTTTTTCTACCCCCATATGGTCATATGTAATGCTAAGTACGTAAATATATTTCCTTTGTAGCTCATTTAAACCAAAAAAATAAAAATAAAATAAAATCTGCACAAAAATATTTGAGCAAGATTTTGCTCATTCCCCCCAACAAAATAAGTTTTTTAAAAAAAAGCAAGTTCATGTGCTTCTTTCCAACATTGCCCATGCCCCTCAATCTACTAAAATCAATAATCCATGTATCAAAATGTTCATTCCTACTTTTGGCCATGTTGGTTGTCTAAGCTATATACAAAATTGGCAAAAATTGATGCACATTTTGAAGCTCCGCAAAGGCCGCAATTACCAACTTCGATTCACTTTTCTGATTTACCATTCCACCCTCAGAAAAATAATAATTGCCTTATTATTTGGTGATTAGGGATGTCAGTGGGGGCGGGTCAACTAGGAGACCCGCCCCATCCCCGCCCCAATGGGGCAGGGATGGGTCTTGATTTGGTGGGTGGGTGGGTGGTGGGGCGGGGATGGGGATAAAAATCATACCCGCCATGGGTGATGGGGCGGGGTGGATTTTACATTGTACCCGCCCCACTTCGTACCCGCCTTATCCCCACCTCACACCAACATCTATATATTTTTATAAAACAAAATTATATACTTTTATACTATTTTATATATATAAAAAAAATATGTAAAATAAAATAATAGATATAATAATTTGTAATACACTAATTTTATAACTAAAAAAGTGTGTAATATTAATAATAATTTTATTTGTTGTAATTTATACGTTGTATTAAATATGTCGGATTGTGTATTGGGAGGTGGGTTTTAGGTGGGGATTAGGCGGGTCTTAGGTGGGGATGAATATCCAAGTGGGGGTGGGGCGAGGATGGTTTTGGAATTGTACCCGCCGGGGCGGGGATGGGGATGAACTTTGGACCCGCCGCGGGGATGGGGATGGGGATGGGGATGAAAATTTTAGGTGGGGATGGGGATGGGAAGGCCAACATCCGCCCCGACCCGCCCCATTGACATCCCTAGTGATTCATTACATTTTATTATTATTTTTTAATAGAAATATATTATGGCGAGATTTCCCAACTTCAAAGTCCCCAAATCAAATGAAATTATGAAAAAATGAAAGCTACAAAATGATAATCAACATAACATAATTCTTATAAAGTATTGAGATTTAGGGCCTATCTCTTCCGTTGAAATTCAGTTCAATTCAGTTCAGTTTAGTTCAGTTCAGTTCAGCTCAGTTCAGTTCAGCTCAGTTCAGTTCAGTTCAGCTCTTAATTTACGTCTAATGATATTGCTAATGATATAAAGCCAAATTTCATTCTTTTAAGCTCTTAATACAACGACGATGACGACAACAACAACAACAACAACAACAACAACAACAACAACAATAATAATAATAATAATAATAATAATAATAATCAATAAGTAATAAATAATAATAATAATAATAATAATAATAATCAATAAGTAATAAATAATAATAATAATAATAATAATAATAATAATCAATAAATAATAATAATAATAATAATAATAATAATAACAATAACAATTGAAATAATAATACTAATAATAATAATCAATAAATAATAATAATAATCATCAATAAATAATAATAATAATAATAATAACAACAACAACAACAACAACAACAACAACAACAACAACAACAACAACAACAACAATAATAATAATAATACTAATAATAATAATAATAATCAATAAATAATAATAATAATAATCATCAATAATTAATAATAATAATAATAATAATAATATTATTATTAATAATATGTACATTTGTATATACACATATGTATAGTAATAAATAATCAATAAATAATCAAAGATCACTAATCCGTAGTTAAAAATCACTAATTAATAAGTTCAGTTCAGTTCAGTTGAGTTCAGTCAATCGGAACAGGCCCTTATTGAAAAGAAAAAAAACCCTAGCCTCTCTTCTCTCTTTAAAACCCTAGCCTCCATTATTGAATTTTGAAGGGGCTTCCATCGGATTTACTGGTGGAAAGCCCCAATCATTGTTTCTTTTGTAGCTTTAGGTTTATAATAATTCTTCCTCTTCTAGGAGGAATATTTCTCCCTCGAAATATAGGGTTTTTCTTCTTCTTTAGGAGGATTTGACTCTTTCGAAAGACCGGGTTTTTCTTCGCTCTTTTGAGGGAGGATTTGCTTTTTTATTTCATGGATTGCTATAGAGTTGTTTCATGGGTAAAATTTTGTGCGGTATTGAAAAAGAGATTAATATTTCGACAACCAACGAACGAATCAGACGGAAATTTTCTGCACGGCTACAACAGATCCATAGACCCCCTCGCCAAAGAAGGCTTTAAATCAAAGCGATATGAAAGAGGGTATGAAGAATGTACAATTTGCAACAACGATCGTAGCTTTGATCACATAATGTTTTTATTTGATTCAATTATCATGTATTTGTTAGATCTAAATCTCTTTGTAGATGTCGTATGACTTATTTATGAATCAATTTTATTTTAAAAAAAAAATATTGAAGTTGGGGGTGGGGTGGGGGGATATTCAGTTGGAAAATACAATTAGGAACCAACAAAAAGGCAACACTAATTAGTCTACTCTCAATCTCTCATAGCCATGTTCTTGTTATATCATTTAAAAGTGGTACAATAAATTAGATATTACCCATGTTCATTCAATCAAAAACTAATAAGTTCTTTAATTTGTTTGAAAATTCAAACATGACAACGCAATTTTCTATCTTCATTTTGTATGTATCATATTTCCATAGCTAAATGCATATTAATATACTACTCCGTATTATATATATATATATATATAGGGGAAGACTCGTGAGAATTTTTCTTATATGAGAATTTTTCTTATGTGAGAACACTCTTTATGTTCTAAATTTTTACTCGTATGTTTTAAATTTTAAATCTGATGTTCTAAACTTTTTTTAGGTGTTCTAAATTAAATCAAATGTTCTAATTTATTACTCACATGTTCTAAACCATAAATTAGTTAAGTTTGATATCATAAATTTTAAATAACTTGTTCCAAACTTTTAACTTTTATGTTCTAAATTTTAAAACGTGTGTTCTAAGATTTTTAATTATATGTTCCAGATTTTCTAAGATTTTTAATTATATGTTCCAGATTTTAAAGCGTATGTTCCAGATTTTTTTTACTCGTATGTTCTAAATTCTTTACTCACACTTTCTATATTCAATATCAGTTTGTTCTAAATTTTTATTCACATGTTCATAATCTTAAATCAAGTGTTCCAAATGTTACTCATATGTTTAAAATTTTATAAAGCAAATTTTATAAATTTTTAATCACTTGTTCTAATTCTTAAATCAGATGTTCTAACATATTACTCACACTAATGTTCTAAATTATTACTCATATGTTCAAAATTTTAATTTGAGTCACATGTTCTAAATTTTAAATCAGTTCTCGTATAAGTATGAATTCTCACATATGGATCTATTCTCACCGGATCCCTCCCCTATATATATATATATATATATATATATATATATATATATATATATATATATATATATATATATATATATATATATATATATATTCAATAAATAAAATAAAATTAAAGTAATATATTATATAATGAGTTCATATTAGGTAAAATAAGTTAACTAAAACAAGTATGCAATGTAAATTTATAATATCCGGCTCGTATTTTCAAAAAACAAATACGAGTAATAAAAAAAAAGAAAGTATGGTAAAAACTAAAAAATAAAAATACTCCTACATGCAGATGAAATACTCTACTATTCCGTACTCCGTAGTCCGTATGCAAGAATTTACGTTCAAAGTAATGGAAGCATCGTACACATGAAAGTGCATTAGATGCAGGCTGCTTGCACGTGGCCTATGTAAGGTGCTGATTAATTATTGTATTTGCTGCCCGCCCTTTTTTTTAAAAAAATAAATAAATTAAAGAGTTGTCTACCCTAAAATTAGGGCTAGTTAAAGACTTGAAAGTACTCAACATTTCAAGTTAATTTCTACTCATTTTCTTATAAAATTACATATATGTACCACTTAGGATTAAAAGTAAACATTTAATATAAATTTAGTAAAACAAGACAAAATTGTGTGTCAATCACTCTGATTATTAATGTTGTATTTTATTTATTAATTCGAATTTTATCTCATTATATGTATAGTATAGTGATGTATAATGTATTGCATTCCACATAGCTTTATATACAATACGGAGTATATAATTTTACATATGGAGTATATTTATCATTGCTATTACGTACCACTTATTATTGAGAATAAGGAATAACTCAAGTGGGTATAATTTTTCTCCTATATGCGGCCTCTAAGCTAAGGAGTAATCACACAACCAAGAATTATAGGGTAGCCTCTTCTATTAAATATATGTTGGTCTTGAACATCTGCTGCAAGAATTTCAACGTGCACCTTTGATTAAGAAAAACGATCTACTTTATGTTACTATTTTTCCAAATTGCAAAAAAGGTTTTAAGCTAATTAGATTTTATTTTTTTTAATTTTCTTTTTCTCCATTACTTTTTATTTTTGGGGTGTGTGGAAGCTTCAGCTAAAATTAACAGTAAAATAGGCTAACCTAGCCCTAAATTAAGCACTTTAGCTTGTAATACTGTTAGAGATGCCATAAATTAGCTCTTTAGTCTTTACGAATATGAGAAAGGCTATGTAACACTGTAAAGAGATGCCTAAATCAAGCACAATACTGTAGATCGATCTGCCATGAATTACGGAGTAGCATTCTATTTAATTTTGTCACACTTTTGATCAAACGAGCTTAATTATTTACTCTTTATTTTACAAAATTTTATTTAATGTTGTTGAACTTATTTAAGTAAGGGTAAGGCTATATGTAGCCCTTTGAATTCTAAATAAACAGTTAAGATTTTTCCTCATTTGGAATCAATTTAGGATTTCATGACAAAATCACGCACAAATAGTATAATTAATATATTTTTTTTCTTCATAATTTTTAGCTCCTTATACTGAACATTATTTATTTTGCACGTACTCGTATTTGACATCATATTATGCTAATTACTATAATATGCATGAGATAATAATACTTAAGGCAACTCAATAGTATATTTCAACTAACTTTTAGTTGGATTTTTGGATGCAACTTTTAGTTGGTTAAATAATAGAGATTATATAATTGTATTGGCAGTTTTGGCACCAAAGACATAAGATTAAATTTTGTATAAATCTTGTCTTTAACTTGTATAAACCAAAATTAAATTATTGACCGACCAATGACCACCCAAAACCAATTAAAAGAACGCACATTAATAATTGATGATAGGCAGAAGAGAAAAGAGTGGTAATGCCTGATTACCTCTGACTCTTGTAAACAATTTGAGTCTTGAAATTGAAATCACTTGATATTGTGGTCCCTTTTGATATAGAACTACTCTCTAGCAGAAATCAGATAAAAAAAATTAGTAATGGAAAACAACTTTACAAGACAATTAATTGAATGTGTATGGTACTTTTTGGCAATTTTTTGATGATTGATTATTTAATGGGTTAATGCCTTAATTAGCAGTGTTGTTGATGTTATTATGTTAATGAGTGAAACGATATAAATATAAACAAATTCGTAATGGATTTTGATCAACCATACAAAAAATGTCAAAATTATAATTATATTGGTTTAACATTCCTAATTACAATAAGTGTACGTTCAAAAAGTCACAATTGAATTCAATTTTATCATGCCATTGGCAATTTGTATTTGTGTTAGTGAATCATGAATTCATGATTATAATGAACCTCTATAATTAAGTGCTAAATACAATATATTAAGTACTCGTATGTGTTTATTCATCATCATCTTAATTACGTTCACTCTTAATCTTTAGTTTTTAATTTACAAAAGATATGTGCATTATTATTGTTTAGGTTTATGTGCTTAGTTCAAGCGCTAGAATGCTTCCAAAAGCTCATGCTATACAACACCCTAAATGTCACTTTCTTATCAGCATTTTTCTTATTGCAAATCTATTTATTAGTGTAGTTTGTGATGAAAAAAAAATAACACACGTTCCCTTATTCACCATCTAATATATACAAAAGGATATTATTTAAAATCACGTCCTTTAATTCAATGTGATTTGATGTATCAATGTTAACAAAATTGCAATAACAATTCACTCTTCCACTATCCCCACAAAAGAAAAGAAGCCAAAAATTGAGAGAATAATACTTTGAAAATCAACATTATTAGGATATGATGAAAATTATCTCTCTAATGAAGGAGATCATACAATTTCAATTAATATGTAAGTATTGATAGTTTTCAATCATTCACGTTATCATCAATGTGATAAACTGATGGAGATGTGAATATCATTTAACTCCACAGTTGATGAAATCATTTACATGTTTATGTTCATTCATATAATGACATTTTCAATTAGATCTCCCCTATACGACTATACTTCCTCATTTATCTCTTTATTGCAACGTATGCATGAATATCTGACCCTCTCCAATTATTGAACATTAACTTTTTCTTTTTAAAAGATTATCCTCCTATATCAATCTATCTATACTATATACTAAAGTAACTTGAAAGAGTCTCAATTTATTATTATTATTTTTTAGTTCACCTTGTGCACCCGCCTCTGTAGTGAGGCTAGGTTATACTCCCTGTGTGTTGTGTCCACTACTTTTTAACTTGTTCTTTCCGATCTGGTCTTTTGGACATCCAAATACTCTAAATGTGATGTTTGTTCGATGACAAAAGTAAAACTACTTGATTAATAAATGCTAGTAAATACTCCATATAAGTAATGAAGAAAATGGAAGAATAAAAACAAATGACACATGTCACACACTCACACATAATGAACCCACAATAATCTAGCAAATCACAAATTCGTTATCATATAAATTGATTTATTGCGGACCTAAAACACATGGTGGATCGGATCATGATCCGTACCTCTAAAATTAACTTCATCGGATCCATACATTCAAATAAAATTATATAAAGATGAACAATATTTTCACATAAAAGTAAAGAAAAAAAAAAACATGGATTTGATTGAGCTTGATTTCACCTACAATGAACATGGTTGGATAAATTGTTGTGGTGGGGTGGAAGTTTAACCTATAGAAACACTAGAAACATCTCGACTTTTTTTTTTTCTTCTTTCCCCCATCTATTTTAAAAACTTTTAATTTATATTTTTAAAAACAAAGAGCATATCACATGGGGTAGGCAAATAAGGGGTTGTTGATAATTAGGGGTCAATAGACACTTTTATGCTACGAGTAGCTAGTAGTAACTACTACGATCGAGTAATAATCTTCTATGAATGAAAAGAAAAAAAAGAAGGAAATCAATGAGAATATCCTGTTAACCACTTTTCCATGCACAGAACGTGTAGTAGTGTTATGAAGTGACTATCTATGTGGGCATCTTAATATTTTTGTATGTCCATTTTTTGTCAGAAATAAGAGATCATGTTTTTATGCAACTTAACATTCTTTCTTCCTTATTCTTCCTTATTATTGCCTTCATCCCTAAGGTTCCATGTCAGCCTATACGTAATCATTTCTAAAGGGAGCCAAGGGGATTGCTATGTGTCTTCATGTTTGGGTCACTAGGACGATCGATTGAGTTCCGTTTACAGCTAAAATATATAAATTGAATTCAGATATCGACTGATAAGTTTTAATTATATTTAATTAATTTGTATGTTGTATTAGATTTAATAAGTTTAGATATTCGTGTTTGAATGATTGTTAAATAATTAAGATCATGATTCAGGGATGATTCATTTTTCTAACTTAAATTTAAAACCAATCGTATATCATATATATAAGCCTCTAAGGTTGGTACTTTGCCACGTGACATGTTTTTTTGGCTCTTTGTTTCCGATCTGGTGAGACAAATCAAATTGTCTTCATATTGTGTATGTCTCACCAATAAGTTAATTAGTCAATGGTATTTATCAAGTGGCAGATCGTAGGCCAAAAAATTTGGAGGACCAAGATTGATCCTTCAACCTTTTGTTCAAAAATAACTATACTTAACCACTATATCATGCAAGAAACTTTTTAAATACTAATATAATTATTAGACATTATATTACTTATAACCAACAACTCAGAAAAATTTAGAGGGGACAGACCCGCCCTGATCTGCCGTACGCTTGTAACAAAGGTCCGCCCCTCCCAAATGTAGAATCATGTTGTCGGCCGGTCCTAGCTAGGCGGTGCTAAGCATTTGTAACGAAGCTTGTGCCGTCCCTGTCATATATATTGCAACGGGTCGCCAGAAAAAGAAGCCCGAGTCTAACCCACCACGCCAACCAGGCACAATATTCTGTTGGGTCTTGCAGCTCGTGCTTGGCTCATGCATGCATCATGTACATGTCGGTCCACCGTACCATACATAATTACTAACCTTAATCTTATAATATTTGCATGGTTGGTAGATTGAGCAATATATATCTTTCTATAATCTATATTTCTTTGTTCCTAGTAAAAATTCACCTTTATATAACTACTACCACATAATACTACCTACTTTAGTATTTACCAATTACCGTTAGCATAGTTTTAAAATAATCAAATATTCAATAAATCAAATATCAATTCAATATGCTTAGTGCCGAGAATAAGAGGAGAACTAACCACCTTTCTGAATTTAAAGAGGAAATTTGTAGGTTTTCTTTTGGTGCGTTGAGACATTTGGACATTTCGTGACATCTTATTAGAGTAGTGGCTTCTATGGTCCTCGCCCTAGCATTGCAACTTATTATTGAAGCTATTAAGAAAATTAACGATATGAATGTCAAACAGTTTAGTTAATTAGCAGACTTAACACTCATACTTCTTACCACAAAGTTATTTGATGGGGTTATGAATCTATTATGATTTGTCGTTAAATTACATGATTATATGGTCCCGTCTCTTGCCCACCAATCTTGGTCTAGTTAAAGCTACTTTCATCCCTAAGATTAAACAAGAAACTATATCTACCAATGTACCACATTACTACTATAAAGGAAATTAAATTCTCATTCACTCAGACTAAATTAATCTGCAAATAAGGATAAGTTACATGATAATAACATTCTAAATTGGCGTCTTACCATAAACTAATACACTTAAATCTTAAGATGCATGGGGTCCAAGATTAAAGCAGCAGATTGACTACTGGAAGACTTTAATTAGTAGAAAGTTGAAGATTGAAAGAAAAAGAGGAAGATTTAAAATACAGTAGCTAAGATACATTCCCCTTTGATATTTTTCATCTCAATCAACAACAGCTAGCAGCCTAGCTAAAATACAAATTTGACTATGCAGTTGTATTCACTGCGTTGTTTTATATTCTACTCACTTATATACAAGTACATTTGTTTTTTGAAGGATTATATACAATTACATTTTATACAATCTTCAACTGATATGTTTCTTTTATCAAATTAATACGAATATATGTTTAATTATATACTAATGAAAATTATTAAAAAATTAATATTTTTAAGTTGTATTTATTAAAACGAATATAACAAGTATAATAAAGTATTAATTTTGACCCCATAAATAGTACGAGGGCATTGTATCACAGTAACAATCCTATAAAATTGAAAAATCTCAAATAAAGTTAATATATCTACCTAGGGTCCAAATTTATCAGCTCTTCTATATCTTAATCCAATCATCAAAGTTAAGAAAATAAGCATGTGTGCTTATACAATTATAAAGTAAGTAAAACTTTAGATTAAAAAAAAGGGGTCTAGAAGCAGACATTAGCTAGATTCCCACAAACTCAACATGCACTTTTTAAAATTTATTATTATTTTTTTAAATATTGACTTCCCTCTTCTGTGATCTATGGAAAATATCTTAATTTTGAAGAGTATATATGTAGGTCAATTAGTTAATTAGTTATAAATATTAATATTATTAAGTAAAAAGTACTCTTTTTGAAACAAAAAAAAAAAATGCGCGGGTTTTGCGGTAATTTGCAATTTATTGGAGTTGTTAGGTCAAGTCCAATATGATACTAAGCTCCAAATATTTTTTTTGGGATATATGCACGTTAGCCTTATTAGAAATCATTAGAATTTTAGAATGTTAGGTGCATGGTTGGTCCATGCACTATTGCTTGCTTGATTATTTAAGGAGTGATAGTATTTTATTTAGATGGGTCAATTTATACTTCATGGAAGGATATACACCACACCAATTTACATGATCTTGTTATATTTAAACTTTTAAAGTCACGAGATGTTTTGAATTTCTATTTTGTTTGCCTTATTATATCTAATTAATAACATGCTCAGATCATTATTTTGATATGCCGCTAATAATCTAAACTTTTGTCTACCTAGACAATAAGAATATTATGATAGAGTATAAAACATATTCCTGGGCCTCAACCTTCAGCTTAAGCTTTTGGTTGAGTTGGTCCACTAACATATTATTGATGCTTATAATATACAACAACTCAATCTAGTAGAGTGAGCAAGAAACCCTGAGTAAACGTGTGCAAGCAATAATGTATATGCATTGCTTGTCTTACGAGCATCCAAACGACTTCTTGATACACACAAGTTACATGACATATGAATATATGATCTTATTTGAGCCTAAGAAACCAGGGTAATCACACATAAGCAAGAAAGCAAAGGCGACAAAGCTGAAAAATGTCAAAAGAAAGATTATGAAATCAACTTTGAACTCCTGGATATATATAACTTTACGTACTACCTAGTATAGATAGCTTGATCCCGACCTTAATAAAAGACATAGTATAGTACTCGTAGTAGTTGTAACAAGAGAAGTATCTTTGTAAATTAAAGCGCCAAGTTTGAAATGCATTGCATGCAATGTAATTGTAATGTGACCACTTTAGCAAATTGATCAAGCCGACGTCGAGGCAGTAAAAAAGGGAAACTTAGTGGTACTGGCGGCCGGATTGTTACCGAGTAGATGAAACATCATTTTTGTCTCATTGGTATTATTATTATAACGAAATATGTTCGGATTAACCATTACAAAGGGACGCGTTCAAAGGGCCTGTTTTCTTCAGCTTACTTTCAGTTGAGTTCCTAATCTCCTTCTATCATAAGTTCATAACAATTCATTTCAATTTAGTTCATCTTAGTTCAGTAAATCAAAACATGCCTGTGTATGTCTAAATTCTAGACTCAAATTTTAATAATATGATTTAGTCAATTTATGTAATCAATAATTATTGATAACAAGACTTTAGGTGTAATTAATGATGATTGATACTTGATAGAGTATATGCTAATATGTATAAACTAATTTTGGGATTCAACCATTTAAACTTTTTGTTATGATGAACCTTTAACATGGTATCAATTATCAATAGCTAGGGTCACAAAAGTCATGGGTTCAAATTAAATCTCATCTAGCCCTCTCCTTTCAAGTGGAAAATCTAGCATGACAGATTATAGAATTCAATTCAATAATGAGCTACAACCCTCTTAATATGAATTACCTGTACAGTTTAAGGAGGTAATTAATATATTTTTATCAATTGGTTGTAGCAGTTGCATCCTGAAAATAACTGAATTTTCATAGTTGAAGACACTTTAATTTGTCTCAAAAACAGTTGGTGATCAAAGTAGAACTAATTATCCCAAATTATCCAAAATTTTAGGCACATGATCCATCCATAAACACACATTTGGGCCAAGTTTGGTTAAGGATGGTGCTTAAGCCGGATCCTGGATAAAAGTTTGGAGATTGGCCAAATTAATTCTTCCTTAATTAACTTTCTATTCCTTATTGCTTATTCAGTTATGTTCCATTAATGTATGCCATTCTAAGATTAGTATTTCCTAGAACTTTGATTCTTTATATATCCTAATTATCACATATATACACAAGTTCGTTAACTTTCTCTTCATTTGTACTACGAGTAATATTTTATTATACATAGTATATATTAATGGTCAAACTCATGCATATATACATGACATACATATATGTTAGATTTGAATGTGTCAATCATCTTGAAACAAACAGAACAGTGAATTGTTGTACCAGAATTTTCACCCTAAATTCTTATGTTCTACAGGAAGCTAGGTTACGGGTTACAGGTTAACGTAATATAGGTAGATGATAGCTGCATAGCTAGCATCCAGGTTCCAAGCGGATTGAGAATATTCCCAAGTAATATTCCTGAGAATCCTCGAGTGAGAAAGAGTCTAAGATTCTTCCCCAAAGAAATAGGAACCACTTTCAGCAGTTCAGTCGTTGAGGAAGACTAATTCAAAACTATAAGCAACAGACCTGGAGACGTGGAGAGAAAATAGGAACAGCTCTGGTCCTCAACTCCAGATTCTTAGGGATTGAGGGGAAGAGCCGTTGAAGGTCTTTTGAATATTTTCTCTGCTTATAAATACATGGGCGTTCATTGTAAAAGGCATCACAAATATAAGAGCCTAACTACTAAGCATAATCCTAGTATTCTAGTTGCATTATAGTCATTCAATCATCAATCTGTAACCTACATTGAAACCTGTTCAGTATAAAAGTACTTAGTGGATTGGTGGACTCATAGCCACACGTAGTTTTTACCCTTGTTCTTGGGGTTTTCTGCGTCATCATCTTTCGTGTCTTTTCCCTATTCCCTTTCATTCATTCTCTAAAATCCCATTTTAGTTACCTTTGCCTTCTTAATCTAGCTGTTAATATCGCAACCCAGGTCGAACCTGGTATTCAGTTTTTTTGACCAAAACATGAATCCTTTCATGACAATCTAGGTTATGCATTGGCCTAATAACAATAATGGACCCACGTGATTTATTTTTTAAAAGCATAATCTAACAGCTTTAGGCTTCTTCTTCTTCGTTCTCTTTTTTTTCTCCCCCCCCCCAATGTATTTGTTGTTGATCTTTTTTCATTGAAGTTGAAGGTAACTTAAATTGGCCCTTTACTATTCTTTTTATATTTTCAACAAGATTAGTTTCTTTTAGAATTGAGTTGAAAATAATGAATCATATAAATTGCAATAATACAGATAGAGCTGTCAAAAGTTGACCCGACTCGAAATACCGACTCAAACCCGATTATTAACTGACCCATCTGATCCTGAAAAAATGGTGACCCAAACCCGACCTGACCCGACATGAAACCAACCCTAGACCCTAGTTGACTCGAGTATGTGAGATCTGACCCCGAACATGAACAGACCTGGAGATGACCCGACCCGAATGTAACCCATAAATTATTGACCTGAACCAGACCCGACTTAAATCGAAATTGACCCAACCCGTTTTAACCAGTCGAAACCCGAACTTAACCCGACTTGTTACTACCCCTACCTGAATTTAACCCGACCCGTTCCTAACCCGACCCGAATTTAACACAACCTATTACAAACCCGACCCAAAATCAACCCGACTTGTTATTGACCCGACTCGAATTTTACTAGACCTATTACTAACCCGACTCGAATCAACACGACTTGTCATTGACCCGACCTAAATTCAACCCAAATTGTTCTTGACCCGATTTCGAACAATTCACTTTAAATGCAATTAAGACCACCTTATCATTATTGATTAAAGCATTTTGTCTAGGGAGACCAAGTTGGTCCAGGCCAGCAAAAGAAAGGAACATCATCCTCAAATTTAAGAGTTAAATATAGTATATATTTGTTGTATGGTCAAAGAAGATAATTATATTCCTAAATTATAAACTTTAGTTCCCTAATATATTGTCATTATAGTCACAGGAAATAATTAGCTTGACAAAATGATAATTATCTATTTACAGTGAGTTGAACCCGAATATGACCTGAATTGGAAATGACCCGACCTGATTGTAAATTTGTAACCTACAAATTATTGACTTGAACATAACCCGACTTGAATCCGAGAATGACCCGACTTGGAAATAACCCGACCTGATTATAACCCGCAAATTATTGACTTGAACCGAACCCGAATTGAACCCGAGAATGACCCGACTTGATTATAACCCGCAAATTATTGACTTGAACCAAACCCGACTCAAACTCGAGAATGACCCGACCTGATTCTAACCCGCAAATTATTGACTTGAACCGAACCCGACTCAAACCCGAGAATTACCCTAATCCGTTTTAACCCGTGAAAACCGGAATTAAACCCAACCTATATATTGTTCACCCGACCCGAATTTAACCCGACCTGTTATTAACCCGACCTAAACCCGACCCAAACTCGATAAGAAGTATGACCCGACTAAAGCATGACCCAACCTAAACCCGACCCGCATAGGTTATGGAATTAATCCGTATTGACCTGACCCGAGTTGACCCGACCCACTCTTATCGACCCAAACCCAACCCGTTTACCCGAATTGACAGCTCTACCCGAAACCTCCAAAATTTCTCAAAAAGTGTGGATATTAGCCTTCAATTTTGGAATTTTTTTGACTTTTATCACCCAAAAATAAAAACTACCAAAATGTTTACCATGGTCCCTAATATCCTCCGGGGGTCCAATTGGGTGGGTGGAACCATCCAATTTGCCTTTAAACGACCAATTTACCGGTTTAGAACTTACACCGATTTCATTAATTCAAGCCTACAACGAACATTTATGACAACAAATAATGATTATATATGGTTCCAAACGACATTATATGGCCCCGAGATGTATTCCCTATAATTTCAAGACTTTTCGACACAGAGCCCCGAAACCTCTAAAATTTCTCAAAAAGCGTGGATAATTAGCCTTCAATTTTGGAATTTTTTGACTTTTTTTCACCTGGAAAATAAAATTGCAGAAATGTTTACCATGGTCCCTAGTACCCTCTGAGAGTCCAATTAGCTGGGTGGAACCATCCAATTTGCCTTTAAACGACCAATTTACCAGTTTACAACTTGCATCGATTTCATTAACTCAAGCTTATTACGAACATTTATGACAACATATAATGATCATTTATGGATCCAAACAGCATTATATGACCCCGAGATGTATCCCTACAATCTCAATGCTTTTCGACACCGAGCCCCTAAAAATTCGAAATATCTCAAAAAGCGTAGATATTAGACTTTAATTTTGGAATGTTTTGACTTTTTTTCGCCCGGATATAAAAATTGCAGAAATGTTTACCATGGTCCAAAATACTCTCAGGGAGTCTAATTGGGTGGGTGGAACCATCCAATTTGCCTTTAAACGACCAATTTACCGGTTTACAACTTACACCGATTTCATTAATTCAAGCCTACAACGAACATTATGACAACAAATAATGATTATATATGGTTCCAAACGACATTATATGGACCCGAGATGTACTCCTTAGAATTTCAAAACTTTTCGACACATGGCCCCGAAACCTCTAAAATTTCTCAAAAAGCATGGATATTAGCCTTCAATTTTGGATTTTTTTTGACTTTTTCCGCTCGGAATTAAAAATTGCCGAAATGTTTACCGTGGTCCCTAATACCATCCGGGAATATAATTGGGTGGGTGGAACCATCCAATTTGACTTTGAATGACCAATTTACCGGTTTACAACTTGCATCGATTTCATTAATTCAAGCCTAACACGAACATTTATGACAACTAATAATGATCATAAATGGTTCCAAACGGAATTATTATGACCCCGATATGTATCCCATAGAATTTCAATAATTTTCGACACCGGGCCCCGAAACCTCCAAAAATTCTCAAAAAAGTGTTGATATTAGCCTTTAATTTTGGAATTTTTTTGACTTTATTTTTGCCCATAAATTAAAATTGCCGAAATGTTTATCATGGTCCCTAATACCCTCCGGGATTCTAATTGGGTGTGTGGAACCATTCAATTTGCTTTTAAACGGCCAATTTAACAGTTTAGAACTTGCACCGATTTATCGGTTTACAACGACCAATTTAATTAACTTGCACCGAACTCGACTTGAACCAAAATTTACCCAAATCCGTTTTAACCTGTCTAAACCCGAATTTAACACGACTTATTACTAACCTAGCTTGAATTCAAACCGACCCGTTCCTAACCCGACCCGAATTTAACCCAACTGTTACAAACGTGACCCGAAATCAACCTGAATTGTTATTGACCTGACCCAAATTTAATCTGACTTGTTATTGACCCGAACCGAATTAAAGAAAACCTATTATTGACCCGATCTGTTACTAACCCAAAAATTAAACCCAATCTGTTACTAATCCGAATTAACACGACTTGTTATTGACCCGACCTAAATTCAACCCAAATTGTTCCTGACCCGATTTCAAATCACCTTAAATGCAATTTAGACCACCTTATTATTGTTGATCAAATTATTTTGCCTTGGGAGACCAAGTCGGTCGAGACCAGCAAAAGAAAGGATTATCATCCTCAAATTTAAGAGTTAAATTTAGTTTATATTTGTTGTATGGTTAAAGGAGATAATTATCTTCCTAAATTATAGACTATAGTTCCCTAGTATATTGCCATATATATTATATTTAAAGGAAATAATTAGCTTGATGAAAATGATAATTATCTATTTATAGTTTGTTGAAGCCGAATATGAACTGACCTGAAAATGACACGACCTGATTGTAACCTGCAAATAATTGACTTGAACATAACCCGACTTGAATCCGATAATGACCCGACTTGGAAATGACCCAACCTGATTATAACCCGCAAATTATTTACTTGAATCGAACCCGACTTGAACCCGAGAATTACCCGACTTGAAAATGACCCGACCTGATTATAATCCGCAAATTATTGACTTGAACCGGACCTGACTCAAACCCGAGAATGACCCGACCTGATTCTAACCTGTAAATTATTGACTTCAACCAAACCAGACTCAAACCAGAGAATTACCCTAACCCGTTTTAACCCGTGAAAACCTGAATTAAACCTGATCTATTGTTCACCCGACCCGAATGTAATCCGACCTGTTATTAACCCGACCTATATTCGACCCAACCCCAAAAAAAGTATGATCCGACGTGACCCGACTAAAGCATGACCCAACCCAAACCCGATCCGCATAAGTTATGAAATTAATCTGAATTGACCCAACCCGAGTTGACCCGACCCACTCTTATCCGACCCATTTACCCGAATTGACAGCTCTAAATACAAGTACAATACTCACTATTCATATCACCAATTTTGAGATTGAAAACTATGACAAAAAACCTTAGATTATACGTGTAATATATAAAACTATTTTTCACAATTGTCAACCAAACAACACTTGTGTTACTACTCCCTCCGTTTTTAAATACTTACTCCACTTTTCTTTTTCGGCCGTTTTTTAATACTTACTCTGTTTCCTTATTTGAAAATCTTTTACAATATTTAATTCATTTCTCTCACATAGTGGACCCAACATAAATTATATTTTATTAATTTAATATTTACCCTCCTCTAATTCTCTCCACTACTTTTGCTTTTTACAATTTTTTATTCTTTCACCTATCCCACTACCTCCATATTCTATTACTTTATCTTATTTCTCCTAAAACTCAGTGCATGGAGAAATAGGATAAGTATTTAAAAACAGAGGGAGTATTATATTAACCAAATCATACATTTTATTCATTCAGTTAAAAAAAATTATCACTAACTAAACAATAATTTCAAATTTTATATACCAAAAACCTTGATTACTGCGGTAGAATCATACTCATCACTCAAATTCTAATTCCAAAAGCTTATCACAATTAATAACTTCGTACATGGAACTGAAAGTGAATTCAAGGCTCACATCAAAAGTCTCTATCCCAAATTACCAATCACAATTCATTAAACTTAATCATTAAAGCAACCAAACTAATTTAATGCAACTGGCCCATAATTGGTTGTGTGAGCCCATACATTTAGAAGCCCTCAGCCCATAACCGCAACCTAGGATTTATTGAAGGTGACAACAATATATTTTGGATTTTACAACAAAAATTTAGGTTTTGTGAGTTCTTAAAATTAAACACGACAAGACAAGAAACAAGCTAAAATATTTATCACACATTCATACCCTGCCTCTTTAGGTTCGTTCTATTGGAGCCAGGGGTTATGCTTAGACTTGAGATTTATGTTATTTTGAGCATGATAAACTTTTATGACAATCTACTCAAAATTTTTTGACCTAGAGCATGGGTGTGACAAATTTTCCACCCTTGATAGTTGATACATAGACTTGCAATTAAGTGGGTTCAACTGTTCAAGCTAAGGGCCTATTTCGATTTCCTGAAAACAATTTAACTGAACTGATTGGGGTTGAACTGAACTACACTGAATAGAGCTGAAATGAGTTGTTTATGAGATAAGAAAATTAGGAACTGAACTGAACTGAAATTAAGCTGAACAGAACAGACTCTTACAGGCTTACACCGTATACCTTACAATGACAGTACCCCCCCCCCCCCCCCAAACCCATGCAGCAGCAACAAAAGTTTCTTTACCATAGAGCCGAATTGATACTCTTCTGGCAATAATAAAAGTTGTGTACTTTTCTTTTCTTACATATCACATTGCTATGATATGCTCCTTCATGCTTTAAAATACTGTAGTAATGGGGTAATTGCCCTACTTCTTTACCCAAAAAAAAAAAAAAAGAAAAAAAAAAAGCGGAATCTTCGGTGATAGCATAATTTTCTTACAAGGCTTCTAGGGAAAAAAGAAAGCAGCAGCAGATCTTTAACATCAGCGTGCTGACATCCACAAAAAAGCCTCAGTAAGGAGTAATTATGTTTCTTCCATCGACTTCGAGAGGAAGAGAAAGAGAACATACATTAATACAAGGTTAGACTTACATCTTAATTTACAGTGGAGGTTGAAGAGAAGGGGGAGAAACAGGTTACAACAGGAATTCGTAAACACGAATATGTACAATTCACATTACAACAGTCAACAAAAACACAACAAATGAGAAACTCTAGACACAGAAGATAAGCCTCAGACAGTCGGAACATGCATCAATAGCACAAACTATTCTTGCATATTTCCTTAATAAGATTATAAAAGCAGGTAAAATCTTAAGAAAGAAACCTAGTTAAGGATGAAACTCCTACCGAAAATAAATATTCTTCATAGGTCTCGATCACCATACCACAGAATATAAAGAGCTTATCCGCATAATTCCATATTTTGGTTGACAGCTTCTGGATGGTAATGCATAATCTCCTGCCACATTGATTCCCTGATCATTTCTTCGTCTAAATCTTCATCAATTTCGAGATCAATAGGGAATTGTGCAGGAGGGTTAGCTCGAGGGTCATACAAAGGAGACATGTACGGGTGTTGGAGAGCCTCAGTCACGCTAATTCTCTTTGTTGGATCAAAGACGAGCATCTTTTGTAGCAAGTCAATGGCTAAAGGATTGGCAGTTGGGTAAAGGCGAGACAAAGAAGCAGTAGGAGAATAGGGGAGCGATTTTATGAACCTTTTGGCCTTAGGATTGTCAATAAACTCAAGATCAGCATCTCTTTGGCTACCAAGGATGTTAACTATCAATTTTAGTTGGTTCAAACACTCGGTACCTGGGAACAATGGTTTACGACCAAGAAGTTCAGCAAAAATGCACCCAACAGACCACACATCAATAGAGGTTCCATACTTGTCACAGCACAACAGAAGTTCGGGAGCTCTGTACCAACGTGTCACCACATACTCGGTCATAAATTGACCCTTGCCACTACTTGTACGAGCCAATCCAAAGTCACAAATTTTTAGATCACAATTTGCATTTATAAGAAGGTTTCCAGGCTTCAAATCACGATGAAGGATGTTAGCCGAGTGGAGATACTTCAGACCTCTCAGCAACTGCATTCAAACATGTATGCTAAAGTTTGTCAAACAGCAAGCACATGTACTTACATCAATCTTAGCATTGAATGATATGACACAAACCGACTGATTTAGGAACAGATTCAATCAAAATTTATAAGTCCCATTTTATTTTTATTTTTATTGCAATTTCTTTATTTTATATAATTTTGTAGCTTTCTGTAAAATCACCCAAGAGAGCATATTGCTAAGGAATAGCATGATAGAAACTTCTCAGCAAATTAAAGCAAGATCTGGAAATCTGGAATCATGCTAGCAGACTTTACACACAAGCAATCAAGTTGGTAAAAACAAAGTAGGATGAACAGAATCCATATGAACCAATATATGAAGTACTTGCAAGAAAATATTGCAATATACATAGATGGACAAACTACTGTAAGCCTATCATAAGAGTTTCCGGAAAAATTGCAATGAATTGCTTTGAGCATGGGAATGTGAACTCAACAAGAACAAAGAGAGCAAGAAGATATAGTCATATCATCATTAAGCTGTCCAAAAAAGGAGTGAAGTTTCTACTTAGAAATTTATGGTAGTAGTAAATTTCATTGTCAAGCACTGATGTTTGGGAACATTTTCATATGAACATAAGAAAGGATGGCTCAATGTGAACATGGAAAAAGGGATACAGTGATTAAAATACAAGAAACTCTACAAACAAGTAAAAGCATGCTTGGTTTATTAAAAACTAAAGTTCAAAGACTTCAAACATAGATTAGTACATTTAGATTGAAGGAAAGAAAAAGAAATTTGCGGCTTTCATAAAGATAAGCAAAGGTCCAACATAAAGATTATTTATAAAGATTTTATTTAAACTAGATTTCTTGAAGATTACTGCTTCTCAACTTCAGAATGCTTTCCCATATAGACTTCACAATAGACAGCATTTTCTTTCTCAATTTCGTAATGATCATCATTCCTTTCTTTAATAAAAAGGAAAAGAAGGCTAATAAAGAGGATCAATTGGAAAACAGAACAAAACATAATACATAACAGGATATAACAAATCCAAATCTATAAGTAAAAATAAGCAATGAAACTTTTAAACTCGAGCATCTTGATAAAACAGAAAGCACCAATGAACTCAAGAGTTCAGACAAATATGCTACAAGACAACCACAGCCAAAAATCTAAATGATAATGCCAACAGACTCATGTTCTAATTATAGACAGTAAAATTCATTAAATCTTCCCATAGAAACACAGACATAGAACAATTGTTGAATGCTACAATAACCGAGAAGTGACACCATAAAATATACCTGAAACAAGAAGTACTGACAATGATCATTCGAGAGAGCCTGAGAGGACTTAATAATCTGATGAAGATCTGTGTCCATAAGTTCATAGACCAAATACACATCCTTGAAATTCTTTGGATGGGCTGGCAACATGACATCCTTTAAAGCAATCACATTATCATGCCTAAGGTGCCGAAGAAGTTTCAATTCGCGCAATGTCCTCAGTGCATCAACACGATTCTCAAAAGCGTTATGGATCTTCTTTATAGCAACTCTCTCATTCGTCTCTTTGTTTATGGACGAGCAAACAATTCCATATGCACCCCGACCAATGGGTTTAATGGGCACATACTTTGTATCAATCTCAAACAAAGCTTGCCACATTGAATAGTAATGCTTCCCTGGGCATCTAACACCATTTGGAGGCTCGACTTGTGTTGCCATTACCTTCAAAGTCCCAACATATAAAATCAAGTAAAATTAGAAAAATTCATCCTTCTTTTCTTGCAAAATTATCTTCATTAACAAATTAAGTATAATAGAATGGTAGATAAACGGCATTATTAAGCATAATCCACACTATTATCGTAGATTAACACTAGTTAATTAATCATAAACTTCATAATCCAAATTATTTTCATATTAACATAAGTTAGTTAAACATAAACATTACACTCCATTTTTTTTGTCATAGATTAACAACTAGTTAATTGAAGCATTATAATTATAATCTAATCTAAATTCATAGATTAAGACAAGTTAACTAGACATGAACATTACAATCCAAACTGTTTTCATGGATCAATACTAGATAACTAAACAGAAAATCATGGCCCACATAACATTGAAACACATCAATCACATCAAGTACAAAAAGAGCATGTGAATAACGTTTCCATTTCCAAAAAAAAAAAAAAAATCGAAGCAATGAAAATACATTAGCAAATTTTATGAACAACAAAAAAATTGTAATTAAATTTCAAAAATTGTAATTAAATCTTCATACTATTAAAAAGTTTCTAATATTTGAGCTTAACATAGTAGCGAAAAGATAAAACGATAAAAAAAAAAAAAAAAAATCATCATTAGGTGTTGTAGTTTATATAGTTTTTATTTATGATTGCAAACAATTTAAAGAAAAAAAAAATGAAAATTATTCATACCTTTGAATTAAAAACCCCAGAAAGAAAATTCAGTAAAATTGGCAGCAAATATAGATAGAAATTAGAATCAAAGCGTAGCTTTTATCATCAATCCCCAGAAAAATTGCATCCTCGAACTTACTCCAAATAGAAACATCTTCAAAATCCCACCTTTTTAATTCGACTTTTATTTTATCTTTATTCACCAAATTTCACTAAACCCACAAAAAAAATCAAACTTTATTCTTTAAACCCAGCTAAAAAATCGATCAAAAGTTTGGAAATTTAGCAAGAACAAAGAGCAAAAAATGTCATCAATTGAGAAAAAAGAAAATTGATGAACAGATCTGAAGCAGGGGAATTGATAATTTGGAGGGAAAATTGGAAATTACAAAGTTGGTAATGATGAAATTGAGGAGAGAGAAAAGATAGAAGATAGGGATTATTGGATCAGATCCTCGATTACAGAGATTATATTATTGCGTCACGATCAGTTGAACAGAGGAGAGAGAGATGATGGGAGAAGAAGGGGAGGTGTTGCAGGAACAAAGAAAGAATGGATAGGTGACAAAATAGATCCATTATATCTTTTTTTTTTTTTTTTTTTTTAAATCAGGATTTTTTTATTGTAACCTTTCTTCCCTAATTTTCTAAACTTAGCCTAGTTCTAATTTACTGGATTGAACTGTACATAGAAAATAAATTAGGAGTTGAACTGATTAGAGTATAACTAAATTGAACTGAACTGAAATGAAATTAAACTGAAGAGAACGCACCCTTAAAGATGGTAAAAAAAAATTAAAAATTTAGGAGAAATTTGATGTTTAAAGCTAAAAGAGTTTAAGAGAACAGACCTTTAGACAACTAATTAAACTTTCAAACTTAAATAACAATTTAGATCTCACACTCTTAGCATGTATTTGTTCAAAATATTGACACACTTTTAGGTTCATTAGTGTAACACTTGGACTTATTTAAGTTTAATTAACTACGATTAGACCTAATTAGCTTTAGAGTATTTTTTTTATTAAGGTGAAATAAAACCCATAACCCCACCCTTAACTTTTCATTCTATTTCCCATCAAAAACACAATGGAAAAAGTAAAAGAATCGGAATGAGTCCTTAAACATAGATTTAGTTAGCACCTCAAAATCAAAGATTATTTTTAGTAACTTAGCTTTTTACATGCTTGTCATTTGACTTATGATTTCAGCCAATTTAATTGTAAAAGTTTATGACATCAAACATCAAGTATAAATTTCATTTACGAAAATGCACTACAATTGAAATAATAAGAAATCTATTTTTGATATGTGTATTACCTAATGCAAATAAAGATTGATTTTCTAGTTGAAAAAGATAATCTAGATATTGGATTAAGAATAAAAAAATCGTATAAAATCAGATATAAAGAACATGATTAGGATTGTTTGTTGAGCTTCCACTCTAAGAACGACAAATATAGCATTGGGATTGATTGTCTAAACTTCAACGCAATTAAGTCAAACTTTGAAATTGCAAATCTTATGAGAAATTCCTTAAAATGGAAGGAAGTAAAGTTTTTTTTTTTTTTTTTTTTACAAAGTAAAGTTTTTTTTTTACAGTACAATAATAACTAAGTATTTATTTGGGAAAGAAAGGCTTTTGTGCTTTTAATCCGATACATCATACATGTGATTTATGCCAAGGGGATGTTGATGTTAGGTTCTTTTGTCGTAATTAATATCTCACTTTTTGAGGGACCTAACCAAGAATTTTAGAATATCCCCTTCATTTTGGGTCTACTATTTTATCTTTACTCGCCAAATATCTAACTATAAGTAATTTTTGTGGTCAATAATAATGTAATATTCATCCTAAACAATTAAGAACTTATTTAGAAATGCATGATAAAATCAAATAATTTTGCTTTATTTTATTTAAACTATCCATTTTTAGCTTACACGGGGTATATCAAATTTTTTATTTTTTTTTAGACAGGTGTGGAAAGGAGGGATCTCCTCCACCTTACCCCTGCTTCCTACAGTAAGAGGCTAGCATATGGGCTTTATTGACCATAATTCTATCTACTTTGATACAAACAACATAATCTCTCTTCCTAGCTTCGAGGAATATATCTTTGACAATATGTTTCAGCTCCTCTTCTGCATTCACTGGATTCTTCAAGGCCTTTACCAGTTGCAGTGAATCCGTTTTTATGACCAGATTCTTTATATCTGTGTGCGCAAGTTTTAAGGCTTCCAGTACTGCAATTCCCTCAGCCTGAGTTGGTGTAAGAGCAAATATTCTCTTACTCCCTTGAATGTGTTGTAGATTCGCATTTTCTGTTGTCCATGCTATGGCTGCTCTCCAGTTTTCCCCCTGTTTCCCTTTCCGCTCTTTCCATGCTGCATCCACACAGACTGACTCAAACGAGTAAGTTGTAGCATTTCCTGACTTCCATATAACCGGAAGTGCTGTTATCTTTGGATTTTGGTTTGAATCCTGACTCTTTTTCTTCCAGGACTGTATCTCCTCCCATTTCGCCGCGTGCAACTGTGCTAACTCCAAGATATTTTTAGGATTAACACTCACGCCTCTAAAGATGATATTATTTCTGTGCAACCAAATGGCCCAGAGGGTCGCCACGAAGTTATGCATTAACTTTGGGTTGCTCTCTAGCTGTGTCATACAATATTGAATGAAGTTAAATACCCAATCCCTGCAAGACAAAAACTGGGGTTTAGCTGAGTTAATCCCAAGAGGTGAGGACGCCCACACCCTTTGAGAAATTTCGCAAAACCGAAACAAGTGGTTCATATCTTCTGGTGCTTTGTTACAAAGATTACATAGACTACTTAAACATATGCCTCTTTTCCCCAAATTCTCCCTTGTAGGGATGATATTATGAGAGATCTTCCAGATAAACATCTTGACTTTTGGTGGCAGGGACACTTTCCACCACATTTTCCAGAATGATTTGGATGTTGGTCTCCATATGGTCTCTTTCTTTTGGTTTGCTGCCATCCAATACCCCGATTTAAAACTGAATTCCCTTGTTTTCTTTGGGATCCATGTGAACTCATCCTCGCATTCTTGTATTGGGATGTGCACTGAAAGAATGTCACGAGCTATATTTTCCTCAAATGTGCTCCAGATTAAGTTGGCATTCCATCTCCTGTCTGAAGTCATAAGGTCACTTACCTTCTCCATTTGTGATCCTTCTAGCTGGTTACTTACCTGTATTTTATTCTTCCTTACCCATATATCATGCCTTATACTCGTGTCCTGTCCATTCCCAATTCTTCTCCCAATCCCTTCTTTCATGGTCATAGCAGCTCTTATTAGACTCTTTCCTGCCTAGGATCCCTTTCTGCATCGCTTGCCCTTGTAACCCAACTTTATTGGATCCCCCCCATACTTAGCTTTTAAAAACTCTGCTTGCTAGAAGTCCTGGATTCTTGTATAGTCTCCATCCCTGTCTCATGAGCATACTAGTATTGATGTGCTCCAAGCTTTTTAGACCAAGACCTCCATCATTCTTATGCAGTTGAAGAACGTCCTGTCTCCTCCAGCAAATTGCCCTTTTTCGTACTTCGTGCTCCACCAGAATCAAATGAGGGTGCTATTTGCTTTTTTAACTACAACCTTGGGCACCAGTACAGAGACAAGATATGTTGAGCCATTGCCACCAAAATTCCATTAATCAGAACTAGCTTACCTTCTTGGTTCAACATTGAGAACTTCCACGAGGAGATCTTTTGTTGGATTTTATCTACAATATTACTAAACTTTGTGCTTGATCTCCCATCCACATCCATGGGACAACCCAGGTATTTTCCTAGTTTTTATATAACTCTGAACCTTTAGCGATTGTCTTAGGATCCTGATAAACCTCACAGGGGTGTTTGGGCTAAAAACGATAGAAGACTTCAGTGCATTCACCACTTCCCCTGAAATGAGGCAGAATTCATCCAGTATTCTTTTAATTGCTCTGCATGAAGAAGGCGTTGCCTTGAAACAGAGAAGGGCGTCATCTGCAAAAAACAGATGATTTATTTCAGGTGCTCTTTGTGCTACCTTGATTCCTCGAATAACCCCTTCATTTTGGAGTCGTATCAGTTTCCTCGATAGTACTTCCATAACCAAAATGAATATATAAGGAGATAGGGGATCTCCCTGTCTTAGGCCAGCTTCAGGCTTGAAAAAATATGATGCTTCTCCATTGACCAGAACCGCATAAGAAACTGTTTGGATGCAGCTTCCAATCCACTTTCTCCAATCATCGGGAAACTCCATTTTCTCTAATATGCGATCCACCAGGTCCCAGTAGACTCGATCATATGCCTTGCTTAAATCTATCTTAAGCATGGCCTCAAAGAATCCTCCTTTCCTTCTTGCTTTTACCTTGCTTAGTAACTCATGTGCCATATAGCAGTTTTTCATCATAATCCTACCCGGTACAAACGCGTTATGGAATTCCCCAACTATTTCCGGGAGAATATATTTGAGTCTGTTCACCAAACATTTCGAAATGATCTTGTGCATGGAGTTGCACAGGCTGATTGGTCGAAAGTCATCTATCTTCGACGGTTGCTTTATCTTCGGGATAAGAGTGATGAACGTCTTGTTGCATTCCTTTAACAAATTTCCGGTTCTGAAAAAATGCTGAACTTCTTTGACTATATCTGACCTGATAATGTTCCAATTTTCTTGAAAGAACATTGGTGGAGCCCCATCTGGACCTGGTGATTTAAGAGGTTTTGGAGCGAAAACAGCCTCTGTGATCTCTCCTTCCGTGAATGGCTTTGAAATTCAGGCCTTACTAGCCTGATTTAGTGCTGGGATATCTCTCAACCATTCCTCAATTAAGCCCACACGCTGTTGGGCTTGATCTGCCGAGATTGGGAGCCCTTTGTATAGGTCCTGGAAATGGGCTTTGAACTGTGCTTTAATTTCGTCTGTGCTAGTAATCTAGGCCCCACTGGAATTTTGCACAACTCTTATTTCCATTCTTACTGTCCTTTGCTTAACACTCTTGAAGAAAAAGGCTGTAGACTGATTCCCATATTCATCCCATTTCGATTTTGCTCTCTGTCTCCAATACCACCACTTTTTGGTGGCCTCCTCCTCAAGGTGTTTCCTAGTTGTTATTTCTGATGGTGAGGAGAGAAGGTCACGATCCTCATGATTTTGGTGCGTTTCAAACTGCTCCTTAATAACCTGCCAATTCCAACTATTGTGTCTATGCTTGACGTCCAAACACCACTGTTTTAAGCCCTGTCTACATTTAGAGACTTTCTTTTGTATCTTATACAATGGAGATCCATGGGTGTCCTCCTTCCAAATATTTTCCACCATCTCCTTCACTTCATCCTTCTTTAAGCACCAAGCTTCCATTTTATACGCCGTGCACTTTGATCCTCTTGTCTTGTGGAGCTGGAGGACAACTGGGGCATGATCAGAGAACATAATTGGTAAATTCCATACCAAAGCGTCAGGAAACATGGATTTCCAACCATCGTTTGCATAGGCTCTGTCTAATTGTTCGTAAATTGGATCATCCACTCTATTATTGCAACATGTAAATTTTAGTCCCGTGCATGGGATTTTAATTAGCTTGTTTTCTATAGTCCAATTTACGAAATCGCTCCGCCCCGGGATAATTCTACTGCCCCCTATTTTTTGCTCTAGGAACTCTACTTGATTGAAGTCCCCTATTAGCACAATGTTACCATTATAGGTTGTCATGAGATCATGCAATTTGTTCCACACACTAGTACGATCAGCCACATACGGACTACCGTAAACACACGCAATGTAAAAGTTAAAGCCTCCTACTAGTAATATATTACACAAAAGTACGTGGGGATGAGTTTCTATCACCCTCACTACCACCCTATCTGACCAACAAAGGAACATTCCTCCTTTGCTAGCATCTGCATCGCAGCCCGTACTACCATTAAAACCCCATCTACTGAAAATTGGAGTTAGAGAGTCATAATTACATTTAGTTTCACACAAGAAAATAAGATCTACATTAAACCTTGCCGCAACTAGTTTAGCTACTGGGAAAATTGGGGAGTTTTTGTCATTCGCTCCCCTGCAGTTCCAGCTGAGGATGCTCATTTTCCCTCCTGAGGCTGTTGGCCAGCCGCGCCATCATCACAGACCTTCCTTGTTCTTCCCTGATCTTCACCCTTGCTAGTCACCTCCTCATCCGAGCTGACTGTATCTTCTTTGACTGATAACCTCAGAACTTGAATCCTCGTGGCTGAATTTCGTCCTTCCTCTAGCTCCATGAACTTCTCCCAGAGATCATCTTCCTTGCTTAGCCCATATCTCACCTTATCACACATCCTTTCGACCTTGTCCAGGCTAATGCTGTTTCCTTTTGCTCTTTCCAGTCCTTCCAAATTCAGAGCTCTATTCACCCCCACATCCTCCGAGTTCAGCACCACCTTCAGATCACTCTCCACGTTGGAGCTCCAGACCTTTTTCCTTGGACCTTCCTCTGTAAATCTCCTCCCCTTTATCTTTTTAAATAACACATTTTTCTCATCATGAGAGTAGAACTCCAACTCAAATTCTGACGACTCCTCACTCGACTGAATGTCCAGTTTACTCAAGTTGAGCAAGGGGTTCATGGAATCTGAGGAAATTGAAGAGGGCGCAGTATTGAAGGATTCTATGGATGCAGGGGAGTTGGGCGGGGTATCCTTCAAGGTGGAAGGAGAACCAGGACTGTCACAAGTGTATAAGGCCGAACTTCCCTCAGGGCCTTTTAACTTTGGCCATCCATGAGGTGGATTTCCCTGGGGGAGGTTGACAGAAGGAGTGGTTTGGTTCTTTGGCGAGCTTGCCATCAGAGATTGGAGGGAAACATAGGAGTGAGTAGCTCGGTACTCATGGTAGGTTTTTAGCTCTTGTTCATTCATCATTTCCTTTGGGAAAAAGAATTCTATTTGCCTAATAATAGGGTCAACAAGAATGCTTTTTGGTCTGAATGGATCCAATAATGGGTTGAGAGTATAAACTCTATCTGTGGGACAGAGGAGTACTTTATACTCACCCTTTTTTTCCATTTTTAAAGTCGACATGTGGGAGAAGGGAAAGGTAGTTGGTGGTTGGGCTATAAAAGGTAAGTGAGAGTGATAGTTCCAGGTAGGACTAACTGAATAAAACGGAGTGATACCCTTAAATAACAGAGAATAAACGAATAAATCAGGTAAGCTAAGCACTGAGTCACATTCATTGCCAGTGGTTGGATTAACTAAATGGAACAATATATCAGGAGGTAAATACGGGGGGATTACCGTAGCTTTATTTACGGGGGTATATCATTTTGTAGCTTTATTTACAACTTAAAACTTGGTGCAATTACCGTAGCGGGTTAATTATATTTCTATATGGGGGGGGGGGGGGGCAGAACTTGTACACATCTTTTTACACATTGGCGGTGCAAAGTGAGAAAGATTGCAATTAAGGGTCTGTTCACATTTACTGAACTGAGCTGAACTGAACTGATTGGAGCTGAACTGAACTGAACTGAACTGATTGGAGCTGAACTGAACTGAACTGAAATGAAATGAGCTGAAATGAATATTTTATGAGAGAGGAAAATTAAGAGCTGAACTGAACTGAACTGATTGGAGCTGAACTGAACTGAACTGATTGGAGCTGAACTGAACTGAACTGAGCTGAACTGAACTGAAATTAAGTAAATGTGAACAGACCCTAATTTAGAACAAAAGAATATGATAAGTGTGGAGATAATCTTTAAACAAAGGAAGTATTGTGCACGTTTGGGATTTTTTTTTTCAAATAAAAGCCATGTTCTTTTCACATTATTCAAATATATCAAGTAGAAATAAGGAAATTTTGTATTTTACTACCTTTAAAATGCTTACTTTTGAAAATAACTACCTGAACAATTTTTTTTTTTATTTAACTACCACTCAAACTCAATTTCTTTTTATTTTGCTACCAACTTTAGTATTCTGTAACTGTAGACGTTTGTGGGGCCCTGAACAAAGCCTATATCTGTCAAGTTGCTTGCTGTAGAGGAACTCTTCTCCTTTTAAAAAAAAAAAAAAAAAAATCAACTACTTGTTCTACAAAATCACGAACTACATCCAATTAATTCCCAATTGAAAATCAAAAAATCTGAAAATTGAAATCCTTTAAATCAAACCTTAAAATCGTCATACGCAGGTAATTGGAAGGCGAAGTACTGAAATTTGAAGGTAATTGAAGCACGAATCAGGTTTGATTTCTGCATTTTAACAATTTTATATTTTTTCCCAATTGTGCGTGAATGCTAGAGTAAGGGTTCTGCAATCCATTAATTAGGGCAATTGACTTGTTTTACGACTTTAAATGGTTAATTAACATTATAATTGAGTGAAATAGCAGTAAACTTGTTGGATAAAAAAATCTATGGTTCATAAGTAAATTGAATTGGGGTTTTTTTTATCGTAAACTAAATTGAACATACCATGGTTTGTGTATGCTAATTACAACATAATTGAGTCAACATCTAAGCTAATTGCTATGAATTGCAGCGTAATATGGCTTTCACTAGGCCTTCGAGTGGGTGGATGAAGAAGATGAGAGTGTATGGCAGAAGGATATTAACAAACCAACTTCTTTTGGACAAGAAACTAATGAAGGGTGAAATAAGCTCATTGCAGAGAGAAGTGGAGGACCTTATTGGCAAAAGAAGGTGTCTCTTGAATGAAAATGATAATCTGAAACTCAAATGCAAAGCTTGAGTTCTGACAGGAAGAAAAACAAGACTGCAGGTCAACAAATTCATCCTGTTGGAGTGAAATTCATAGTTATCATATTTGATTTGGTTTTTTTTTTTTTTTTTTTTTTTTTTTTTTTTTTTTTTTTTTTGAAATAAGCTCTTAGGGATTTTTGTAATCCATAACAAAGTTTAGGCTAGTAGTTAACATTAGCTTTATGATGATGTTATCTTTCAGTTGCAATTGTAAGACTTTGATTAATGAATGAATGAAATTTCAAGCATATGATTAATATTTGGTTGTCTTCAACATATATCAGCAATATGTGTGCAAAAACATGTTCATTATCATCACCAAAATGTTATACGGCCTATTACACATTATTAGCTGCAATGTTTCAAAAGATGCCCTTATTTTAACTTGTGTAGAGAATACAAGTTCACAAAAGACAAGTTCACAAAAGACTATCAATGCAAATACATGTTGCCTATTTTTTCTTGCTCTTTGGTTTTGTTTGCTTTTTAGTAGAAACTGATGTTGTAGTTGATGAAGCTTGACTGCAGTTATGACCTTGGACAACTTGTTGGCTTTTCTCTTGAGGAAACTTCCTATTTGCAATGCTTGATGGCCCTGCACCCTCAGCTTGCTGCTAAAAAAAAAAAAAAGTTCATCAATTACGTCAAAAAGCAATCAAAGGCAAAGAGTCTAATTTAACACTTAGATAAGTTCTTACCACTCTAATAGCTCTCTTTTCTTTCTTCCTCTTCTGATCATTCACCCAAGCAGTTTGCAATGGAGGCCTGCCACCCTTATTGGGTTCCGAAGGGGCAATTGGAGGCGGTGGTGGTGCAATGACGATAGTTGCATTGCCACATGTCTTAGCATAATGGCCATATTGACCACAGTTCTTGCATTGCTTTTGCTTTTTTGGCTTCTGTTGTTTTGGCATTTTAGGAAGCTTGCCAGTTGGTCCGGATGAACCCTCCCCCTTTTCTAACTTCCTTTTCTTTGATTTGGGCCTACCAGGCATAACCCTTATTGCTGGTGGGTGAGGTTCCCTTAGTTAAACCTTACCCTAGTACTTAGGACCAGGCATAGGCTCAATTGCATCTTCATAAGCCAGCATGTATGTGTCCCTGCTGTAAGCATGATCCACAAAATCTTCTGGGTCTACTCTCTTGTCCATCATGCATGCAAAAGCATGCACACAAGGAATCTCAGTCAACTATCAGTGATAGCAAGTACATGACCTTTGCCCTAAATCAACTAAAACATGATCACCATTAAGCTCCACCTCATATGTATCTCCCCTAGAAACCTGAACAATACAGTATCTTGCAGCTTTCTCTATGCCCTGAAAAACCTTGTTCACATATGGCATAAATTTTCCATCCATTTTCAAAACAGCTTCCCATTTGTCATTGTTTCTTTTCATCATATACCTTCTCATCCACTCCATTTGAGTGAGGATGGGCTTGTCCCTTGCATCCTTGATTACAGCGTTAAATGTTTCACAAATGTTATTCAAAAGCATATTAGATTTGCAATTTGTTGAGAAAGCGTGTCTTGACCAATGTTGTGTAGGAATATCATCCAAGTACTCAAATGCATCTTCAGACAAGAATTTTATTGATTCCATAGCCACTTCAAAGTCAAACTAACCAATTTGACAACAACATAAAAATCAACAACAATACATGATAATCTTGAAAGCCTCTTACAATCATGATTAAAAAAAAAAAAAGCAACAAGCATTCAAATTTTTTTGAAGCATACTTACCAAAGTTGTGGCTCTAGCTGCATTCCAAAACAATTCTTTGAATGTAGAACCACTAAATTGCAGCTTGAAGTTGGCCCATATGTGCCTAACACAAAATCTCTTCTCTGCCTTGGGAACCACCAGTTCAAATGCTTCCAACAATCCCTAACATACAAACTCCATTATTGTTATATGCAATTACATACCAATTACATGTGAAAGATGAAAAAAAGTTAAGAGAACGAGAATGAGAATATACCTTTTGTCTATCTGACATAAAAGTCCATCCGGCTCCATCAAATCCATTCAAGTCTTTCATAATCAATTCCAAGAACCATACCCAACTGTCCTTATTCTCCACCTCAACTGTTGCCCAAGCAAAAGGAAAGATATTGTTATTGCCATCTTTCCCTACATCAACCATAATCTGACCAGAATAAGACCCCTTCAAGTGACATCCATCAACCCCAATGATGGGTCTGCAACCTTTCACAAATCCATCTCTGAGAGGGGCAAGGCAAACATATAGTCTCATAAAAAGAGGGGGCTCTGGTTGCTCTACACCATCAACCACAACACTACACCCACTACCCCGGTTATACTTAATAATAGCCTTGGCATAGTCCCAAACTCTAGCATATTGCTCAGCCGCTGAGCCATAGATCATGAACTTAGCCCTAGCCCTGGCCAACCAAGCTTTGGAATAACCTATGCTTATCCCTAGGTCATTCAACACCCTATATCTAAAGCTCTTAATTCTCCAAGTAGGGTTGCTTCTCCATTCCTCTAAATACATTTGTGCTAGGTACTCTGCTGTGACTTTTGAATTCATCCTTGATCTAACACACCTATGTTTAAGCCTCAATGTTTTGATTTGCCAAGTAGAACTATTAAACAACCTTCTAGCATTCACTTTATAATCACACCTCTTTACACTATCAAGACACGTACAAAGTGGCAAGTTACTTCTCTTTGAATTCCACTCACAAGCACACCTTCTCTTACAAAAACTAGTAATCCTCTCAGCACCATTGTGAAAATAATAGTATTCATACCTATTTTCTATGGCACGAGTTCTCAAAGCTCTCCTAAGGACATTGCTGCTCGTGAATTTAAGCTTGTTCACTAACACTATTTCCTGTTTGAAATTAGTTTCCTCTTTGAACCATGGTCTGCTATCCTCCTCTTCATCTGATCCATGCAAGCTTCTTAGGTCATCTGAGTCACCATCAACCTCTTCTTGTATCTTCTGCTCTTCACATCCAACGTCTTTGATCAACTGTGACAGTCTAACAGCCTTAATAGCAGCAACCTCTTCACTTTCATCACCCTTACCCTGGTAATACTCCACATCCAAGCTTCTGTTCACTTCATCTACAAGTAATGGACCAGTATCATATATTTCTTCATCACTCAAATGCCCTTCTTCCTCTCCAATTTCCCAATCTATCTCCAAGTCTGTGTATTCTGATGAGGAAGACCCTGATTCTGAATCAACATCACTAAAAAGCTTTCTCCTAGCCTTTCTCTTACCCTTCCCTTTTTGTTTACCACCGGATCTATCCACATGTTCAGGTTGCACTTCATTACACCTTGGGCTCCTTCTGAGTAAAGGTTGGTTTTTTGGTTTTTTTTTGTGGTTGGTTTGCAGTTTGGATAGTAATCTGTTCTTGTGTTTGGGTTATGGGTTCATTAGTCAACCGCACTGTGCAGAATAACTCAAGATGCCCATCATCATGGACTGCCTCCAAAAACCCTCTCACTACTTCCTCATTAACTATCTCTCTTCTGCCAGAGGTCCAAGTCTTGCCTATTTCCTTATACCAAATGTTAAACATATGTGGCACAGGGTTGTCGGCATATACAAACCCTTCAATACATGAGTGTCTAAGATACTCTACTGTAATGTCCGATAGTCTTGCATTCCTTTTCCAATAAACCCAACCACCTTCATAAACCCAAATTGTTTTACCCTTGTGGTTTTTTTTAACAAATCCTCCATGTATTCTAAGCCTAATGTCACGACAAGCAACACCACTAGCCATCTAAATAAGTTATAATTATTTTTTAAACATCAAATATAAAAGAAAAGTAGTAAAAATAATTTTTCATAACCAAAAAAATTTCAGTTCAGCAAATACAAGGGGAAGAGAATAAAGTCCTATACACGGTAACACGGATAACATAACTCTCCAAGTACTAGTTGTTGGCTTGTTGCCCTTGTTAAAACTATGCTTAGTATCAATATACTTTGTTCAGTACACATTCACACATTGAAATGTTTGACCATAAGTTAATTAATGCATTATTTTGTTTCCATGCCTCTTTTTTTTTTTTTTTAATTTTTTATTTTTGATTTTTGAAAAATGACCCTAAATATCTTTACTTTTATATTCGTAAAAATTGTAACAATTAAATATTAGTAGTCTACTCATTAAAATGAATCAAATGATAAGAGCCGACATGACTGTGATATATTTTACATATTGAGAGTAATTAAATTATTTTCTCACCTTATAAATAATGCCAAAAATTCAACTGAAAAGAACTTTTAGAATTAAACATAGATCATGTAGTAATTATTAAAATTAGGCTTTGTTAATTAGCTGATTAGTTGTTACAAACTAGCAGAACAAAAAGCAATAAAAAAGGCAATTTTCATATTTACTACCAGCCAAAGCAGGGTATTTCATATTTGCTACCCCTTTAAAATTTTATTTTATGTTACTACCACTGAAACTGACTAACTGTGGAAATACAACCACCTGTGTTAGGCCGTTACTGTTTCTGTCAAGTGGGGTCCACTCCAACGGATACTTCTTAATTGCTCCCATTTAAATACGATTGTTCATCCTTTGACTTCATCAAATCTTTCTTCCATCAATTGGAGGAAATTAAATCAGCAATTGAAACAAAAAATCAAGCAAACACACAAGAGCGAATTCATTGACTTTGGGCAATTGGTGTTTCTGGGTGGAGTTGCTGAGAATTGCGAAGCACGAAAAGATTAGTTGTTTGGTTTATTCGAGCAATTTAGGCGAGTTTTCTTCAATGATTTGGTTAATTAGTAGAGTTAGTAGTAAATAGTAATGTTTTATTGGGTTTAATTGATTTGAGGAGGCTATAATTTGAACTAATTTTGTGGAAAAGAAATTAGGGTTCTTCAATGTAAGGTAATTTGGGGTTTTTTTTGTTTGGTTTGAAAACCATGAAATTGAAATTGTTGGTGGGCAATTAAAGTATGTAATGTGGTAATGAATCATTAATTATGTGTTTTTGCAGTGAATTGTCTTTGGTTAGGTGTTCACCCTTAAAATACAAGAAGTGTGATTGTGGTGTACCCATGGCAAAGCTAACCTCATGGACTAGAGAGAATCCAGGCAGGAAGTTTCTGAGTTGCAAGTTCTATGATCCCAATACTGAAACAAGGGGCTGCAAGAGTTTTTTGTGGTTGGATGAAGAAGATGGGATTGATTGGCAAAGGGATGTGATCAACCAATTGATCCTTGACAAAAATCTCATAAAGGGTGAGATAAGCTCACTGAAAACAGAAGTGGATGATCTTACTGGACAGAGGAGGTGCCTCCTAAGTGAGATTGACAGCCTGAAGGTGAAGTGTAGAGCTCTTAAGGGTGACAGGAAGAGGTACTCTGAAGAAGGGCAGCAGAACAGGAACTGCTCTGGATTTGTAGCTTTAGGTGTTGTATTTTGCACTGTTTTCTTGATGCTAGGGCTGTTAGTTGTGGTGAAGAAGGTTAGTGTAGGGTAATTGTAGTAGTGAAGAAAGCTTAACTTTAGTGTGTCCTTGTTGTTATGATCTTGATCCAGTTATCAAGTGTAATTGTAGTAGTTTAGTCTGCTCTAAAATAGTGGACATTATGACTGTGTAAACTCTCCACTTGTAAAGTAGTGGACATTATCAATGGAAAAAAAAAATTTAATTTTTCGAATAAACAAGTTATTAACCATTGCAAAGTGATGTGCTGAAATAACAGTTCCAAAAGGATGCAAATTACAGGCTCAAATTTGTTACAGAACCATAAGTCACAAACATTGTTCATAATTCAAGAACTTAAAAAAAAAAAAAAATTCCTACAGTTTACAGAAGCCACATAAACAGTAATTTCAGAGTGCTAAGTTCTTTCCCTTAACCTTTGACCTTGTTGTGGTGGTTGAAGCTTGGGTGTTTTGGCTGCAACTGAATGGTTGTGAGGTTTGATCTTGCTGGGACTGCAAGACCTCCTTCTGCTGCCTTTTCTGCTTCTGCTGCATCTGCTGCAGCTGCTGTTGTTTCTGTTGCTCTTGTGGAGATGTCTTGTTTCCAATACTGTTTGGCCCCGCAATAGCTCCACTCTGTAAAAAGTGACATCACACAACAAACTGAGTCCGTTGCAAGAAATAAACTGCAACATTGGTATTTAAAAAAAAAAAAAATTAAAATTCAATTACAAGCTGACACTTTTCTTACATTTGCAGCAGCCCTCTCAGCTTTCTTTCTCCTTTGTTCATTCAGCCAAGGTGTGTTGAGGATAGGCTTGGAAGAAAGGACAGACTTAGAGGACAGGACAGGCTCAGTGACTATTGGGGCTTCACTTTTAGGTGCAGATTTACAACTCTTGGCATAATGACCAAGTGTTCCACAGTTTCTGCACCTTTTTTGGAATTTAGGGCCCTTCTGTTGTGGCTTGTTGCTTCCTGATGTCCCTTCCCCCTTCTCTAGCTTTCTTTTCTTGGATTTAGGCCTCCCATGCATCACTCTCACTGCTGGTGGAAGTGGTTGTCTCAAATCAATCTTCTCCCAATGCTTGGGGCCTGGCATAGGCTAGATGGCATCTTGATATGCAAGAATGTAGGTTGCCCTACTGTAGTAAGCATCCACATACTCATCTGGGTCCACCCTTTTGTCAAGTATGCAAGCATAAGCATGCACACAAGGTATGCCAGTCAACTGCCAGTGATAACAGGAGCATGCCTTCATCTTTAAGTCAACAACCACCTTATCCCCATTCAATTCTACTTCATAACTATCCCCTCTAGACAACTGCACAATGCAATATCTTGCAGCCTTTTCAATCCTTCCAAAAACCTTACTCACATAAGGCATGTTCTTTCCTTCCATTTTTTGAACTGCCTCCCACTTCTCACAGTTCCTCTTCATCATGTAACATCTCAACCACTCCATCTGAGTGAGAATGGGCTTGTCTCTTGCATCTTTTATAACAACATTAAAAGTTTCACAGAGATTGTTTAGCAACATGTTGGACTTACACCAATCAGAAAAGGCATGCCTTGACCAGTGTGATGGTGAGATATTTGCTAAATACTCAAATGCTTCTTCTGATAAAAATTTAATAGACTCCATTGCAACCTCAAAGTCAAACTATATGACAAAACCAATAAACTATGATAAGACACTTACTAAAACAACACAAAGCATATGCAAACTTTTTTATCACAAAGACAGAGCACACATGACATAGCATAATTGTAAGAGAAATTGCCTTACCAAAGTGGTTGCCCTTGCTGCATTCCAAAATAACTCTTTGAAAGTAGATCCAGTAAATTGGAGCTTAAAATTAGCCCAAATATGCCTGACACAAAATCTCTTCTCAGCATTTGGGACTAATTCATCTAAGGCTTCTAGCAGACCCTAAAGATAAAATTAAAATAGAAACACCTCAAGTGTTAGACATACAAAATTGATAAAAATACAAAGTAAAACAGATTAAGTTGAGTGAGAGAAACTCATACCTTTTGTCTATCACTCAAGGTAAACCCCAATCCTTCATTGCAATCACCAACATCCTTCTGCAAACACTGAATGAACCAGCACCAAGTGTCCTTATTCTCCACCTCCACTGTTGCCCATGCAAAGGGGAAAATCTGATTATTCCCATCCTTGCCAACAACCACAAGTATTTGACCAGGATAGGCCCCTTTCAAGTGACAGCCATCAAGGCCAATGAGAGGCCTACAACCTTTGTTAAAACCTTTCTTTAATGCTGCCAAACAGATATACATCCTCATGAATAGAGGAGGTTCTGGTCTGTCTGCTCTCTCAACCACCACATACACCCCACTTTCAGGATTATACCCAGCCTTGCCATAATCCCAAACCCTTTCATATTGCTCTGCTGCAGAGCCATAGATCATGAACTTTGCTCTGGCTCTCTATAGCATGAGTTCTAAGTGCTCTCCTTAGCACCTCACTATTGCTAAATTTCTGCCTATCTAAGAGCACAACTGGCTTCTTGAAGTCAGTGTCTTCTCTGAACCATGGGCTTGTGTCTTCTTCTTCATCTGACCCATGAAGACTCCTAAGTTCATCCGAGTCACTTCCTTCAACCTGTAGCTGAAGATCTGTACACCCAATGTCCTTTCCTAGTTGCTTTACTTTTTGTTCTGTGTACTCAACAAATTTGCTGGAACTTTGACCAGCTGTCACAACCTCTAAACTCTTCTCCACTACCCTACTAGACCCCTTTTTGTCTGAATATGCCACTGTTCCTCTTCATCATCAGTGACTTCCAAATCTTCCTCACCTGCCTTCCAGTCAAGATCCAAGTCACTCACATCTGTAGAAGATGATCCAGTTCTGATCCAGAATCTTCATCTTTGAATAGTCTCTTTGTACACTTTCTCAGAGACTTGCTCCTGTCTTTCACCCCTCCCTATTCATTTTGCTCAACAGCTACACCCTGTCCCTTCTCTTTAACACCACTCACACTCTCTTCCTTCTCCCTGGTAGCAGTCTCACCCTCCCCCCTTTACAGAATCTTTGTTAAACCTAGGGCTTCTCCTACACACAGACTGAATGGGTTTCCTAGCCTTTAATTTTTTTCTAGGTTGAGAAGCTGAAGGTGGCTTTATGTCAGCTGAAAGTGGATTAAATTTAGCTGTAGGTGGCTTTGACTCAGTTGTAGGTGGATTAATTTCAGTTGTAGGTGGCTTACTCTCAACAGGTTTAGCATTCCTTGGGCTCCTCCTACTCACATGGGCTTTGTTTGGTTTTGGGGTCTTTGTTGCTACAGGGTTAGATTCTAAATTAGAAAGCTGATTTGTTTCAGATGGTATGGATTGAGAAGGGTGTGAATTGGGTTGCTGTGATCCAGATCCAGTAGCATTTAAACTTGGGCCAGTTGGATTAGAATGGGGTGGGTGTGATCCAGATGCAGAAGGGTTGGATGTGGGTGGGTTATCTAAAATAACCTCAGGAGGGTGATACCTATCCCACTCTTCTATCCCCACAGTTTGAAACAGCTCCACATGTCCTTCACTATGTTTGGACTCTAAGAAGCCCCTAACATCATCATCATTGTCAATCCTCCTCTTCCCAGTTGCCCAAGTCTTTCCCCTCTCCTTATACCACAAACTATAAATCTTTGGAGCCTCACTAAACCCTAAAGCTATTAACCCTTCATTACACAGAAACCTTAAGTACATCACACTCCTTACATATGACACTGGAACAGCATACTTCCAATGAACAAAACCACCTTCATAAACCAAATACTTTTTCCCCCTACGCTCCTTCTCCACAAACCCTCCAAATAGCCTAAGCTTAAAGTCAATAGTATCATTCTCACCATCCATATTTTTCTCTACAATTAAATCAAGTAAACCATACAAAAATCAATTTTAAATTCAACCATAACAGAGCACAAACTGACAATGTAAAACAAATACAGCATAAACAATGATTGTATACCCAAACATGTTTAATTAATTGCACAATTACTGATTATTTTAAGTTAGCGCAACAATTTAGGGTTTAATAAAACAACAATGTTGTCTAAATTGCCCACAATAACAGTATTTAATTGCTAATTCACCACCATTGATGCTTTGTTGGTCCACTACAAGTACGAAAAGGAGCTCTTACCTGTCAATTGATGTCAGAAGATTCTTCAAGCTTCCACTTCAGCAAACAAGATGACGTTGCTTCCAGTTGGACCTCTTCCTTCAATCCAGTTCTTCCACGCACACAGAACCCTAGATCTGAAGATAAGTTAGAGAGAGAATCAAGTTGACCAAGTGAAAGAGAGAGAAAGAAATAATCGAAAATAAAAAAGGGGGAAAAAAAACTTCACCTTGGTCAATTATGGAGGTTGAGAAAAATTAATGGAAGAAGAGAGAGAATGAGAACAGAGTTACGGGGAGAGAGAAAGAGTTAGATGGAGGTAGTTAATTGGGTGGGCTCCACTAACGATTCTTTACCATAATCCGTTTAGTGGCAGTTATTTCGACAGTTAGTCAGTTTCAGTGGTAGTAACATAAAATAAAATTTTAAAGGGGTAGCAAATATGAAATACCCTGCTTTGGCTGGTAGTAAATATGAAAATCCCCATAAAAAAAGCTTGTAATTTGCATACTTTGGGCCTCTTGATTGTTGGTGGAGACCATCACACAATAATGGAAGTGCAACATAAAATCAAAATTACCTACTTGTATATGCTACATTGTCCTCTTACATGGCTTACAATTATTGGTACTCCGTAGTATTTAAGTAGTTAATATCATTCTTTATGTAAAAACCCTTCAAAAATTCACAACTTTACTTATAATTTCATTGGAGAAGACATTTTGTGTACTAATGTAATGTGCTTTAGCATGGTTATTAAAGGTTGTACTTGAATACTATAGTACATTACTACCTAATCAGCAAAGACAGTCGGTAGACTAAAACTAAATAGACCATTACATTATTATAATTCAATTCATATTTCCTACTGTTGTTATCAATTAGGAAACTGGAATGTTCTGAAATAAATTAACACACCCATGTACATATTTTGCAAATCTTAACTCACACAAAATTCCAATTTGATCACTGTCTAAACAGCTGAACAACACACAATTAAGCAAACAAGCTAGTGTTTGGGTCGAATAATGGCAGCTTTGATGATGAGCCCGGACTTCCAGTGACCGCCATGCTCAAAGATATCGAAACACACCTCTTCAGATTCATCAGCTTTTGCTTGAAAAGTGCCCAAATTCAGCTCAAACCATTCTCCTTTTGGTTTCATTAACAAGCTGACTTGCCTTACCTTAACTTCATTACCTGGTACATTTAATCTCAGCATAAGTGGAAGCTCCCACCCAGATGCTGATTTTGTCAGCTTAACAACGTATACAACCTCATAAGTTACTCCTGGTGAGAGCTCTGACATAGCCAATTTACCTCGCACATCTAACCAGCACACACTGATCAGCTTCGCGACTTCAATATTATCATCACTGTCGAATTGACAACAAAGTTACCAATGTAAATAGTTATGATGCAACCAATTAGAATTATTAATAGCTTCTCCAAATAATATAATACAGTAGTAATTTGAGCTCTTTAACATGAAAGTATGCAAATGAGATAATAGAGAACTTACTCAGTGTCTTTGAAGCTATTCCAAGACCAATACCAACTTTGACCCCAAGTTATAAACAGGAATCGTGCATATAACATAAAACCATAGCTTCCATCCTTGGTATCTACCCATTTTTTCTGCATATAGCATAACATAAAGGAAACCGTATGTTAGACGACACAGTAACATAAAGGGGCGAAGCCAGGAATAAAAATCTATGAGGGCCTAGAAACGATAAAGTTAACACAAAAAAAAAAAAAAAAAAAAAAAAACCAAAGCGGGGAAACAAATTTGAAACCTCCCTCACCTCACCATGTAAAGCTCCAACAAATCAAGTGGGCTATCAGCCTATCACTAAGAACATGATATGCAAGACAAATATTAGCTATTTATTAATTATTTTAGTGAGGTTAGACTATATATTACATATATCACCAGTTGGACCATAGTAAACATACTACAAAAAGAAGAATATTGAAAAAAAAAAATTACACTTCATCCGCTTATTTATACATACAAGTTGACTTTATTAATATACTCCTTAATAGTCGACTAGTATGTATTGAGAAATAGAGGAAGCATAACATTTTATGAATTTCATCCTTTTCCTTTTAGAGATTTCCTAACCTTTCTCTTGTGCTCGAGGAATAGTTCCTCTGTCTTCAATAATTTCTTCCCCATTAGTTTTGATGAAAGTTTTTGCTTTTGCCTTGTGAGATCATCCCCGTCTTTGAACCACATATATAAGAAGCTGCAGGGGTAGTCATACTAGTCATTGTAGCAAAGTCAGCTGATCAACGCGATTAAGCATTTCTTCCCCATTAGTTTAGATGTCTTTTCATAGATTTTCGAATTTCCGACCCAATTCTGAATCATCTTCTGGAATCGTATAATTGTCAAAAGTCTTCCGCTCCTAATCCCAACATGAACTACATACGTAGTATATTAGAAGCTGCAGAGGTAGTCATTGTAGAAAAGTAAGCAGATCAACGCGATTAAGCATTCTGTTTTGACCAATTACAGTAAGACGCGTTTACTAATAACCTCATATGGAAATTGTTCTGAAACTACACTTTGTTACTTCTAGCTTCTGTTAAATTACGAACTTTTTCACTATAAAATATGTAGTTGTTTAACATCCGAGTACCATCTCACAAACAAAATCAGATCATTTCATGCTTCCTCTGAATTTATACCTCCATAATTTCCAGTTTCCAAAACTTTCTTGTTCCATATTTAATTGATTCTCTATTAGAAAGAGAACATCAGTCCAATGTCTGACTTGGTCTCACCTCTAATAGAGCCTATAATCACAAAAATCATAGAGTTAGCATTTTCCTTCAGCAAGAACAAGTATGATAAACTCTATGGAGTTGAAGGCGAGATTGAAAAGCTAACGAGCAACTTAAGCTCCATTGCAGCGGTGCTTAAGGACGCAGAGCATTGCTGTTCAGATTCAAAATCCGAGCAGCTAGTTGATTGGCTGACGAAGCTTAGAGATGCAGCTCTGGATGCAGAGGATATACTGGAAACTTATGCTGCTGAGGTTGCTATGAGAGAAAAGCAGAGGTACCCTGCCCCACTTGCCTGGATTTCTTCTCGATCAGAAGCTGCAAATAAGATCAAGAAGATTGCGGCAAGGATCGGCACAATCTCCCAAGAAAAGAATAACTTCCATTTCAGGCCCAAGGACTATGGTGGAACAGAATGGACACATCAATCCACTAGGATTGGCCTGCGCGAAAGGGATTTTCTAAGGGACACATCAGACATAGTTGGCAGGGACGAGGAGAAAAATGAGGTTGTTAGATGGTTGCTCTTAGAAGAAGAATCTGACAACAATGGGCGTGTCCCTGTGTTTCCCATCATTGGGATGGGAGGCCTAGGAAAAACAACCCTCGCTCAGCTAGCCTATAATGATGGGAGGGTCTATAAAAAGCGAGATGAGTCGTGCCATTTCAAGGTTGCTATGTGGATTAATGTCTCAGTGGATTCAAGTGTGGATAGGATTCTTCGGGAGATGGTTGAAATCCTCACGGAGATGAGGCATGATATGGTTCCTCAGAGCTCAATCAAGTCTCATATCTTGGAAGTCTTGGATGGAAAACGTTTCTTGCTTGTTTTAGATGATGTGTGGGTTGAGAAATTAGACTGGGAACCACTTCATGATTTCCTCAAGCAATGTCCAAAAGGAAGTAAAGTCTTGGTTACCAGTAGAAATGGGAATGTCGCAAGGATTATGGGCGCAACTCATTTACATACCTTGGGACATTTGCCAGAGGAACGCTGCTGGGACCTGTTTGTAAAACGGGCCTTTCCACCAAATGGGGCATTTTCAACAGATTTGGAAGAGATAGGGAGAGAAATCATCCGCAGGTGCAATTTTCTCCCTCTAGCAGTGAAGGCAATGGCAGGCCTTTTGCGTGGGAATAATGATGTTAGTCAATGGCAGAGAATCCTGCGAAATGGCATCTGGGAATCAGAGCAATACAGCTTTGGAAATGGGGCTCCAAACATTCTGCCAGCTCTGAAATTGAGTTATGATCATCTCCCTTCTCAACTCAAGCAGTGTTTTGCATACTGTTACATATTCCCAAAAGGCCATATGTTTGATAAAAATGATCTGGTCAAACTGTGGATAGCTGAAGGTTACATCCAACTGAGAGGAGAAAACAAGCTGGAGGAAGCTGCAAGTGATTATTTCAACGAGTTGCTAGCGAGATCCTTCTTTCAGATCTTAGACATTGACAGTCAGGAACAGTTCAAGATGCACGATCTAATTCACGATTTAGCGAAATCTGTCTCAAGTTGCTGTCAGCATGTTGAAGAAAACAAGCCTTGCTCTATAGAACAGACACTGCGGCATGTATCACTTAACTGTAAAGATGTTCAGAAGCCTGCACAAGAGATTCTCAAAGCTAAGAAGTTGCGCACTTTACTGCTACCGATCAGTTACCCCAGAGATTTTGGTCATACCCTTGATAAGATGTTCCATGCATTGAAGTACATGCGGGTTTTAGATCTCAGTTCAAGCAGCATAGTTGATCTACCAAAATCAATAGGGGAACTGAAGTTGCTGCGGTATCTTGACTTATCAAGAACTGAGATCAGGTTACTACCCAACACCATTTGCAATCTCTCCAATCTGCAAATACTAAAGCTCCTAGGGTGTCTTTGGCTTCTGGAATTGCCAAAGGACCTTGGGAACCTTAGAAATCTCCGATATCTTGAGCTGGATGAGATGTTTTGGTATAAGTGCTCCACATTGCCCCCAGGTATAGGAGGCATAGCTAATTTGCATAATTTGCATACTTTCCATGTTCGTCGTGAGAATGGATATGGAATTGAGGAGTTAAAGAGCATGAACAGTCTAGAAGGTACACTACACATTTCTAAACTCGAAAATTCAACAGATGCAAAGGCTGCAGAGCTCAAACAAAAGGAAGGCATTACTAAGTTGATACTTGAATGGAGCAAGGAGGTTGCCAATTCACAAGATCAAACAGAGCAAGATACTGTCCTTGAAGATCTTGAACCTTATCAAAGTCTGCGAGAGCTCCACATACATCAGTACATAGGAAGCAGACTTTCAAGTTGGATGGGGAATGGAATGCTCGAGAACTTATACAAGCTCTCCTTAAATCATTGTGCAAGTTGTAGAATTCTCTCTCTTGGTCCATTGCCGCGCCTCGGGGAGCTTTTCATTAAAGGAATGCTAGAGTTGGCTGAATGGCCAGAGACACTATATCCTTCTCTCACGAGAGTAACGATTAGTAAGTGTCCACAGTTGCGGGAGCTTCCACGCATCTTCCCAAACCTCAGGGTCATGAAAATCAAGCACTGTGATGCTCTGAAGGCTCTACCAGTGATGCCAACTGTGGAGTTTTTGTTTCTCAGCAACAATGCCTTGCTAGAAGAATGGAGAGAGGTACCTGTCTTTATAAGGAATCATGGAGGTCAAGATGAATATATACAGCAAGTTTCATTCATGAAACTTCTCGAGTTGAGTATTGTCAATTGTCCAAGGCTGCAGGGCATGCCACAAATCTTTTTTCCTCAGAAACTGCAGATAAGTGGGTGCCCTTTACTAAGGACACTCCCACAGCTCAACCAACGTCTTCAGTGTCTGGAAATAGACAACTGCAATGGTTCAAGCTTAATAGAGGCAATAGAGAGTACAGGCTCCTTATACTCGCTGATAATTTCTAATATAGCCAACCTTGCCTCGTTACCAAAATTGCCACATCTTCCTCAACTGAAATCTTTGTACATCCACAACTGCCAGGATCTGGTTTGTCTGTCTTGTGAAGATAGTTCACTGCAAAACCTCACTTCCCTGGAGTTTCTGTCTGTTTCAGGATGTCAAAAGCTGGTGGTGTTTTCAGAAGAAGGGCTTCCAACATCACTTGAATGCTTGAGTATCGAAAACTGTTTCAAGCTGCAATCCTTTCCTACAAGAAACTATCTAGCAAGCCTCACATCCCTTAAAGATCTATACCTGGAGGACTGCCCCAAACTTGAAACATTGCCAGAAGACGGACTTCCCATCTCCCTCCAGCACTTACGCATTCGAGGATGCTCTCTACTCACACAACAATGCAACAAGGAAGTAGGTGACAAGAATTGGCAAATGATCAGCCATGTTGCAGATTTGGAACTTGATTCTATTATGAATCATGAACCAAAACCATCTATTGGTCCAAGTAAAGGTTGTCTAACTTGCTTTACAGGCAAATAGAGATTTTCTGCAAATAAAACAAGCCAAAGTGCCAATTAATTATAGAAACTCAAGGGAATGGTGAGCTCTAAAGAGACACATTGCATACTTTGTCTGCAGAACTATTCAGTCAATTTGTTTCATTTATGCTCATTTAGATATAAAATAAGAAGACATAAAATAAGTATTGTACTGCCATTACTGTTAATTGTAGATAAAATATACTCCCTTGTACTTTTCTTCTTTTTATTTAACAAATGCTCCAATAGCAGAAATCAATACAGCAAACTTCGTCTGCTTAGATCTTTGATACACTACTTCACAGCATGCCATAATTACAACTAGAAAGATTCCAACATGTGAAGAGAATGTCTGAGTAGCCAAAACTTACATTTTTAGAGGAAAAAGAGCAGATTTGTATAAAAACATATTAAAATTTATAAAGTTCCAACAATTTTCACTAAACTCATCACCATAGACGACTGTTCCCTCACTTTGGGTAGCCGCTCTGAGTAGCTCCACATTGATTGAACACAAATGTTATCTAGATATAAAATTTGGCTGCCAATTAAGTGTAATGTTTCATCAAATTTATCATAAACTTGAGACCTACGATGACATAGGACTACTAAATCTCAACAATTGGTCTACAAAACCCTTACTTCATCCATCATTCAGGGTTTAATATTTACACAGATAAATTGTCACCGGTCTTGAGCTTCATGCATTAGCCCAACCTTAATATCAAGTTCATTACGGTTTCTCCATTGGGATTTTTTTTGATATGAACTGTTAGAAAAAGAGAAATGAATTGGGATTTTACTTAATTTCCATTTGTTAGAGTTGAACTAATAGTTTACCGATGTAGTACAGCCAATTAGCCAATATAGTTCAACCCCATTTGGATCATCTCAGTGTAAAATCTTGCAATGGCAGGCAAACTTCTAATGCAAAAACCTTGTAATATTTTGAGAGGTTCAGATCTCCAAGCTCTTAACTTTTAACAAGTTTGACCTCAATAAGTTCAGAATGATAAACGGGTCTAGGTGTTAGAATCCAACTCCTTTTGATGTATTAGATTCCATTTAAGTGCTTTCCTAGAGTTTAGGTTATGTTTTCTTAGCTTGAGGTCTCATTATTGTGTTACTGTCAGATCAGTGTTCACTAGGGATTCTTCTTGTATGTCATTTAAAGCTCTTTAGAGGGCGAATGATTAATGAAATCTTAAAGCCTTCTACCAAGTGTTACCTTGCTTTTATGCTTGTTTGTTGTTAGACCTTTATAGATATTGTGTCTTACTTACATATTAGCTCCCCTCCAACCAAACTTGATGCGCTAAGGACTCGTGGTTCGGACCCGCTTGTGCCCGCTTTGAAGTATCGGCCGTCACAAGCCCCGACCACCCGCACTCCGTCGCCCAGATAGACGTGAGTGCTCCTGAGATTCTATTGTCCGCTTGTGTTGCTTTGTGCTCACAAGCCCCTCTTCCGCTCAAGGCTAGCGTTCTTGCCGCCAAAAGGCTAGAGCGCGCCGCACGTTTCGGGGTCCAAACTCCCGGACCGTGACAGTTGGTATCAGAGCCGAGGCTCAAACCTCGTCGCAAGCAACCCGTGTAGGCACCAAGGAGGGCTACACGAAGATGAAATTCGTAGAAGAAAGGCTCGCTTGGCTCGAGGAGAAGGCGGACAAATGGACCGAGCTCCAAGTCATTGTACACGAGCAAGCCGAGCAAATTGTGAAATTGATGGCAGACATAGATGCCCTCCGCGAACAATTGCAATTTGTTCAAGGAAAAGCCGACGAAGCACTTGAGAAATGTGCTACCTTAACGCACGCTGTGGGCAGAGACGCAGTGGGTCTTGGTGCGGCGAAGATAAAGCCGCCCAAACCTCGCGACTACAGTGGCGCTAGAGATGCGAAAGAAGTTGATAACTTCCTCTTCGACATGGAGCAGTACTTCCGAATATGTCAACTAAGTGACGATCAGAAGGTGGATACTGCCATCATGTACTTATCCGAAGATGCTAAGCTGTGGTGGCGCACCAAGCACGCAGACATCGAAGCAGGAAGGATCAAGATTGATACATGGGCGGAGTTCAAAGAGGAACTCAAAGAACAATTCTACCCCGTCAACACAGCGTTTGTTGCACGGATGAAGTTGCAAGAGTGCCGCCAGAAGGGTTCTCTTCGCAACTATGTTAAGGAATACTCGGCGATAATGTTGGACATCACAGACATGAATGAGAAAGATCGTGTGTTCAACTTTGTCAACGGGCTAAAGGAATGGGCGCAGTGAGAGATTTTGAGGCAGAATATTGATACCCTTGCTGCTGCTATGTGTGCTGCTGAGAGATTGATGGACTACTCAGTCGGGAAGGGTCGTCAATCCGAGAAGGATTCAAGTGGGACGTCAACACGCTCTAACAGTCCGTCTCCAAGCTCTCCAAAGGGTACAGAGAACGGCTCACGAGTATCGTCCAACACCATTAATACATATCATAGAAGAAGTGGAGGAGGTGATGCCCAGAGACAAACATCTACCCCCTCCCACAACTCAGGAAACTCGAGGGCCGGCGCATCCTCGGCAAACACAAGGGCAATAAACTGCATACTTTGTCGAGGTCCACACAAATGGTGGGATTGCGAGCATAAAGAAGAACTTGACAAGATCCAAAAGAGATTGCCATCCATGTCCGTTCAGGAGGCCACAAAAGAGACTAGCAGCGATGAGGAGCCCACATATAGGATGGGTTCCATACGACGCCTGAGTGCTATGAGAATGATAGCACCTCAAGAAGAACCAGAAGTCCGATATCTTTCGGCAATGCGAGTGATGGAGCCTGAGAAGAAGGCAACATCGAAGAAACAAGCTCGCACCAGAAACCCAGAGAAGCGGGAGATAAAGCCCGTGGAGTTGGCAACATCCCAGATACACACCCGCCAAAACCAGAATCAGTCACAAGGTTCGAAGCAAAGAGCGACGAGCCCAGAGACACCAAAGAAGAACCTCCCAAGAGGGAGGAAAAACAGTGGTTGAGCAAACAACGCAGGGCGCGTGCAAGGGATTACAAAGAAAATGGTCACCCAAGAGGCACCAGCCACAACTTGAAACTCTCCACCACAGTCTCAAGGAAACAGCTCCCCAACAGATGATGGTGGAAGCAGCTGTCCCCCTTAATTCAACAGATTCCACTCCCAGGAGGAAATTTAGAGATGAAGCTCTCAACAAGATGTTCGAGCCGAGCGACTCCAGAGACAAGCTCCTCGTCAACAAAGAAGATCCAGCTCAAGAGTCAGATAAGATTCCAGAAGATAGCCGCACCAACGGCGCATCCGAAACTTGAGATAGTTTAGGGTTTTCTAATTTTGATTGTAACTTTTGTAAGTCGACGAGGTCGTCGACAGCTTAAGTGGGGGAGGATGTTAGAATCCAACTCCTTTTGATGTATTAGATTCCATTTAAGTGCTTTCCTAGAGTTTAGGTTATGTTTTCTTAGCTTGAGGTCCCATTATTGTGTTACTGTCAGGTCAGTGTTCACTAGGGATTCTTCTTGTATGTCATTTAAAGCTCTTTAGAGGGCGAATGATTAATGAAATCTTAAAGCCTTCTACCAAGTGTTGCCTTGCTTTTATGCTTGTTTGTTGTTAGACCTTTATAGATATTGTGTCTTACTTGCATATTAGCTCCCCTCCAACCCAACTTGATGCGCTAAGGACTCGTGGTTCGGACCCGCTTGTGCCCGCTTTGAAGTATCGGCCGTCACAAGCCCCGACCACCCGCACTCCGTCGCCCAGATAGACGTGAGTGCTCTTGAGATTCTATTACCCGCTTGTGTTGCTTTGTGCTCACAAGCCCCTCTTCCACTCAAGGCTAGCGTTCTTGCCGCCAAAAGGCTAGAGCGCGCCGCACGTTTCGGGGTCCAAACTCCCGGACCGTGACACTAGGCCACACCCGTTACAACTGTCCACTTTATACGACCAAGGAGGTTCCACCTCAAAACCATATGGCAATGAGGGGAGTAGCCCCTTAGCCTTATAAAGTGGACACGACTTTCTCTTTTCTTCAATGTGGGATACACATCCCAATATTTCTCTTCACTTTTATATTCTTTCAATGTGGGATAACAATTTCACTCACATGTGGGTTTCTCATGGGCTCAACACTCCCCCTCACATGTGAGTTGTCCATAATACTGGCCCAGATCACAACACAAGCCAACTTGGCACTGATACCAATCCTTAATCTGCTTCTCCCTCAATTCAACTCCTTCGGTTCTTCTTTTCAACCAAATCTCATAGAACTCCAATTTCTTAACCCTAATTTCAACCCCCTTTTTGAAATTCTGAAGCGATGTTCGAATAAACTGATTTTCTCTCTCCTTTGACTCCACCTCCTTGACTCGCTCCTCGATCGATTTGTTCACCCTTACGAAAGATGCCTGCAATGTTCACCATTGTTCTGAAAGAGCAAGCATTGGAAATGGAAATCCTGAAACGTTTCGCCGAGTTTCAGCATTAACAACTTCGCAACTCGAAGATCGTTCGTTGTTTGATGTAATTTAACAGCTTCGCAACTCGAAGATAGTTTGTCGATGGAGTTGGAATCAAGCAATACAAAAAACCATTCTATTCTATATTTCTCTCTAATTTATCATGGTATCAAGAGCAGGTTAAATCTTGGGACCGCTCACAAAAATTTCCCCCCTGCCGGTGGGTTAGAAAGTTAAACCCACCGGTGGGATTCAAAATTTTGCTTCCGCTATGCAATATTAATACTCTTTAAATTTATTTTTTTTTTTTGGGTTGGTACACGTTAATCATATGTGTATGTGAATTTTTTTTTTTGGGAGAATTTTTTTTTTTTGTGGGAGTATGTGAGTGGACTTCCTCCACTATAACACATATTTGGAGATGAAGACATTAAATAGCGTTATGCTTGACGCAATATTTAAAAATAAAAAAAAAATCGGCTCTCTTGTTGTCGAGAGACGAGAGCGGGAGGTGGTCGTACGCGAAGAGGCGTGTAGTGTGAGGGAGAAGGAAGAGATGGAGGATATTGATGAGTTGTATAGTGTGTTGTTGGTTAAGGAGAAGGAGATTAATGAGACAAAGAGGGTGTTGGGGTCGAAACGGAAGGAAATCAAGGCGGGTTGGGAAGTGTTTAAGGAGAAAGATAAGGAGTTTAAGGAGCAATGTTTGTCGATGGAGTAGGAATCGAAGCGATTGAGGGAGGAAATTGAGGTGTTGGAGTTAAAAGAGGAGGAGGTTAAGGAGCGATTCTTGTCGACGGAGTCGGAATTGGAGAGATTGAGGGAACAAAGCAAGGCGTTAGAGTTGAAAGAGAAGGAGGTTAAGGAGCAACGCTAGTTGATGGAATTGGAATCGAAGCGATTGAAGGAGAAAAGCGAGGAATTGGAGTTAAAAGAGAAGGAGCAATGCTTGTCGATGGAGTTGGAATGGAAGAAATTGAAAGGAGATTAATGAGCGATGTTTGTCGATGGAGTTGGAATCAAGCAATACAAAAAGCCATTCTATTCTATATTTCTCTCTAATTTATCACCTCATTTTCACCTATAACTATTCAATCTTCATCTCATATTCTCATCTAAATTAGTTTCTAAGATTTGAATCTTCATCTCACCTATAATTTTCTGGGTAAAAAGATTTGAATCTTCATTCCACCAATAGATAGATAGAAATAGAACATACATCAGTAATGGAGCAATTAAACTTAAAGGATGAATCTTTGTCAAATTTTCTCTGTGGCATTTTCACAAACAGTTGGTATACATGTAAAAAGTTGGTACTTCTTTTACCTCCATTGGATATTAAATATTGTGAGATAATAGGTTGAAGCATCAAATTTCTAAGTAATAACAAAGATTAATAGATGGATAGAGAACAAACCTCAGAAATCTGGAGAGTGGCTAATGATGTAGCCTCCATAAAGGCTGATTGTGCGCCACCATCGGAGGAGGAAGTATGGAATTCTCTTACTCCTAAAGTCCTAAGCAAATGTAAATAGTGGGTCTCGAACTTGTGACCTTAACTGATTGTTTAACTTAATTGTTATATCGACTAGCTGAATGTACTAGCTGTCGGACCATTGTCTGTTTAGAAATTTGTTTGGTGAAATTAAATATTGGTTATTGGCGGTAAGAAGGTAAAATGATATTTAAGGAGATTAATTATAAACTACTCTGAATGGTTTGATTATTAATTTTGAATAGTGAACTATCATTATTAATTATAAAAAATGATTTATCTAGTTATTAATTATTTTATGAGTTATTAATAAGGAGTAATGTACAAGCCAAAAGCCAAAAAGAAAAAAAATGATTTTGGCTTAAGACCTGTTCTCATACGTTGAAATTCATTTCAGTTCAGTTAAGTTCAGTTCATCTCTTAATTTCCTTTTCTTATAAAATATTCAGTCTAGTTCAGTTCAGCTGAGTTTAGTCAATGAGAATATGCCCTTAAATATCGTTTCAAAATAAAAAATTAAAAAAAAAAATCATTTAACTATATTGTCCCATTAGCTTTTTCATTTTGGCTTAAAAGCTAGCTTTTCAACAATTAAAATATAAATAAACATGTTAATGACTGTTTAAAGTTTAAACCACATAAAAAATAAAAATAAAACCCAATAGTTAACCAAAAAACCTCTTAAAAGCCATTAATCGAAGATAACAAAATTAGAAATATGAAATTAAATCGCTAAACCCTTGTACACCCTGAGCATTCAAAGTTTCAAACTAACACTTTGTGATGTATGCAGATGGAGCTATGCTATGTTATGCTTGAAAAGTGAAGACTACTATGTATTCAACAGCTTATCTCCACAATTATGTGGTAATCAAAATCTGATTGTGATAGCACTGCACTTAACCAACTCAACTAACTTAAATAATATATTTGCACATAAGCATGCTAATACCACTTCCAATATATTCCATCAACTTTGGATTGCATAACAACTAAACATACAAATATACTCTATTATATAATCAAATTAAAGGCATAGATCTTATCTTATTCTAGCTTTAAAAATAATATACGAGTATATAAAAATCAATTTCTTTCACATCAATAAAATTTTCTTTTCAAATTTTTTCTTGAGGAATTGGATTCCAACAAACTTATTCCTATATTGACTTAACATAAATAAGAAATATATATGGGAATGATACCAATTGCATCACCCAAAGCATTTGAGCTAACTCTTAATTAATTATTGATTTGAAGTATGAAAATAAATACTCTCTCTTTATAAAGGTATTGTGGTTAGAAACTATTTGATAGAAACTAAATAAAAGTAGGGCTAGCTTGGGAATGAATTTATTGTTTTTCTAAGGAGAAGTAGTGACAGAAACTTAGAGATTAATTCAAATAGATTGATGGTCCATTCACATTAACTTAATTTCAATTTAGTTCAGTTCAGCTCCAATCAGTTCAATACAGTTCAGTTCAGCTCCAATCAGTTCTGTACAGTCCAGTTCAACTCCTAATTTTTGTCTCTCATAAAATATTTATTTCAGCTCAGTTTAGTTAGTTCAGTTCAGTTCAGCTCAATTTAATAAATATGAACAGGCTCTAATTCACTCAAATGAGAAATGAAACTTTTGCTAGGGACATACATATAGAAAGAAATAATGAAAATTTTCCCTAGATACAAAGGGAGTAAAACAAACGTATATTTTATGCCACCTTCGTTATCAAGAAATCTAATTAGACAGGAAGATGTGTTATATACCTATGTATATGTTAAAGACATTGTATATTTCATGAACATTATAATCTTAATTAAACCATGCATCTCTTGTATTGGAAAGGCGGCTGTAAAAGTGACGTTGACATTCGTTATTGGAGATGAACAGCATTCGACTTATTATTGGTCACGATGTATTAATTTAAGAGGGAATTCAAGTTTATCTCCTCGATAAACTTGAATCGTTTATCTGGGGGCCTATATGTCATTTTAAGGTGTCGGGTCAGAGGGCATTTTTGTAATTGCACGTTATAATTGATAAGGATCGTTATCCCAGACGTTAACATCCTTTGACTGCAGTCTACACCCCCTGGCTCTGGTTAACTAATTTAACTCGTCTTCCTCAATAACATCCATTTCCCAAACCCCTGTCTATGAGGTTATTTATTGACATCAGCGGTATCCATATCAATTCTATTGTGTTGGATAGATTGGAGGGTGATTGGGATGCTGATGAAGAAGAAGAATTTAAGACGCTTTTCCTCATGGTTGCTCTTCAAATGGTCCTATGTCCTACTCAGTCACCAAGACTAGCTGCTGATCTTGTCCCTGCATTGACGTGTGCTCGTGAATGTGCGAAATATGATTGGTGTGGTCTTTTATTGAACAAACTCATGGACAGTGTGCTGAATTTTGCTTGTCGTTTTTACGGTACTGGGTTTGCTAGTGGTTGTGGTGGATGCACCATGTTCTTAGTGGTACATACTTTCAAAAACCATGTATATTTATTAAAGATGTTGGATGTGGTGTATGGTGAGCAACATCCTCTGGCTGCTAGAGACACAAATGGACCAACACACCAAACGGAGGTTGGGTTTGCTATTGAGAATCCTCATGACTGCAAATTAAAGAAAAAGAGGAGGGGTGCTACAAGTAATAAGTCTCCCCATGACCGTAAAGCTGAAAAGGCACTCATATCACCTAAACTTGGTTCTTCCAACTGCCCTTTACCTGTTATGGATTGGTGAGTTTTGAGTTAGTATTCCATGTAGTTGTTCAAGTATGATTGATTTAGCTATCCTAATTTTGTGTTTTGTTGCAGTCTGTTTGTGAGGTTACTGTTTTTTCTGGTATGAATGAGAGATTTTGGATACCGATACAAATTCACCCGTCATGTAGAAATCTGTTTAGAGCACGTTGCACTGCACGATACAAATTCACCCGTCATGTATAAATTGTGTTATTTGACCTGTCCTGGTTTTGTAAATACTAAATATGGACTTCTTCATTGTTTCAGCTGATGAATATCCGGAATTTGTTGGGCGAACGATCATTGAGTTTTTTCGCGAAGTTGACAGGATGGAGCATTACGATTTTGAATAATAACCCTGTACGTGTGTCGGAGAATCCTTCTGATGCAAAAACTTCATTGAATTTGAAAAATTAATGATCACAACCCCCATGCTCTGTACTCCGTATATTCCAAAGGCATTTAGTTCTCTGCATATAACCCGTGCCATGTGAACTGAGACACGCGTTTCAGTTAAGAATATAGTGTCCGACATATTCATTTCAATGAGCTTGGAAATAATTGGCAGAAATGAATCACGTGCCATGTTCCTGCAGTTCCACACAACGTATCTTGAATCCTTTTCAGTGCTTGAATCAGTACGTACATAGAATGACATTTTGATATTCGCGACCACCATTCTGATTCATGTGTAACAACAAACAAAGAATAGCCACAGTGTGTTTGAAACAATTTCAAGTCGTGTGAGTAGTTGTTAATAGTTATACGGTTTTCCCCTATATCAAGGACACAACTTTCATGACAAGCTGGGAGTATTGAAGGAGGGTCTATCATTGACATGATTGATTTAGGGACGATGTGATGCACTTTTATCCCTCCCAACCCTCCTTCTTTCCTCAACATATGTCTCACGAATATCTTCAAAGGCAATGGAAGAAGTGCTAAATCTGGAATGTAGGAAGGACAAACCTTGTTTCCTTTTGTGATAACAACATCTTTATTGCAGTGCAGTCCTTCAGATATCCAACCTGCGACAGCTCGAGCTTCTACAATCTTCACAGCAACCTTGTCATCCCAACTCAAATACGGACTACGCAATAACCCCAACAACCCCTTGTGAACTGAAAAATTACCGACAACCGGGTTTGGTGGTCGGTAGCTTAACTGCAATTTTCGTGTTATCGTTATTGGTAATGGTCGTACGATGAATGTGGGTTTTAATTTTTTGTCGTATTGATCGTTGTTGTTGTAGCTAGTTTTCCTCTTCAATGGTTTGATTAGAGAGGACCTTATATGTAGATCGTATTCATCCATAACTGAATGCTCTTGGGAATAGGGTTAAAGATGGTGTGATATGTGTTCTTGCTGAATCAGGTCCACTTTATAGCAACCCTTTGTATCCTAAAATTCATCTTTGGCGGGAAATGAAACCCTTTTTTGGCGCCCATGCACATCCTTGAGCCTGGATCACCCAAGTCAGAAATAATTTAATATAACAAGATTTCTGTTTACATTTTCACAAAATCGTCTGTTTTGTTAATGCTAATGCAATGCCATATTTTGTTGAAGTTATATTCTGTTTGTAATGTTAGAAGTATTGATTTATAATGTTAATATTACTTAGTTAATGCTAATCTTACACTGAAATACAGTAACCATAATCGGTATGTTAATGGTTTTGCCCTGCTTGTCATTATATTCTGTTAAGAATGCTAGAATTTACACATATGTTTCGGTTAAAACATTATTTTATCGTTATCTTCTTTTAATATTGAATTTAAATATAACATTTGCCATATAGACTCATAAACAGGGAAGAATACTAAGTTTCCAAATTAAGTTAAAATGCAACTACAACTTCACTTCAAAGCCCACAATATTTCATTCAAAAGAGCGCTAACACAACTACTGGGGTGAATACGCTTACCCTAATATCTAGGAAGTGTCTATACTGCTAATGCATCATAATCCAACCAATGGGCCACTTAAAAACCAGCAACTACTGTCACCCATTACAAGTTGTTAACAAGGTACTAATGCATCTTAAATCCAATGGGGCACTCAAAAACCAACAACTAGTGTCACCCATTACAACTTGTTAACAAGCTAATAATGCATCTTAAATCCAATGGGGCATTCAAAAACCACAGCAACTAATGTCACCCATTACACATCCAATCATTAATACATAAATACAGAAGCAAAAGGTGGCCGTTTCCCAGTACCACAGTTTTCAATTCCCACGCACCTTCATCATTAACACTTGCATAGATCTTTGCTTCACACTCACACTTTTTAGACTTCCTTTTGCCTTGTTTCAATTGTTGGTCTGCCAAAATCCCACCAACAGCCCCCGCAGAACCACACACCCCCATTGCTTTTGCTCTCTTCTTAGCCTCTCTCACAGCCCTCATGTCCGGCCTACCCCAACACTCACACCTCCAAGTAGTCCCCCTTCTCTCCCTTTCAATGCAGTCTTTCTTATTTGAAAATGATCCTTGCACCCTACTAACCCCAAAACCCATTTGTTCAGCATATTCCTTGTAATAGGCTTCAACATCCTTCCAAGTCTTAAATACCATCCCGACCGCAGGAGGCTCAATAACACTCAAAACACGGTATGAACAATCTCTGTAGTGCGTAATGGGGTCCTATGATTAGAACTTCCAACACCATCCACAACAACATTCCTAACTCTGTCGGGAGTTTTCAGTATTTCAGCATGCATTAATTGATTATGAGCACTTAATTGATTAGAAGTTAGAACCAATGACGACTTCCAATTCTTCAACTCCACTTCCCCTGTCCAAATCTTCCATCCCCCTGCCTCAATCACTACGAGCTAATTATAAAACTACAGCACAACATCACCTATAAACTAAGAATAGCATAATATAGAGAATAACCACACCTAAAAACTAAGGATAACATAACATAATAACCAATCAATCACAATTCAAAGACCATTTCCATCATTAATTTTTTGACTGAAAAACCATATAATCATTTTATAATTCAGAGAGAAGAAATATTAAGGAGAAGAAAATGAAGATAACTACATTCACAACATTCAATCATACTTCAAACAAAACGTAGAGAACTAGATTCACCGTACTCAATTGCATCTGCAATTCCCTAAAGTACAGACAATTACTCATTTCACGGTGATTGATGATAAACTCAAAGAATAATACATAAAAACGAAATCCAAAGCAAGAAATACAAACTAATCGACATACCTTGCTAAAAATTGAATCCTTAATGGAGATTTTACAACATGTGCGACAACCAGGATCGCTAAAGCTTCAACAGAACGACGAACATCGGTAAAGGAACTGAGAACTGAGAATTCAGTTTTAGGCTAAGGGATTGAAGAGAAAAAAAATAATACCAAACTAACTCACTCCTTCTAACCATGGTCAAAGAAGAACAAACGTCGTTGCATAACGTCTCTAAACACAGCTCTCTGACATAATCTTCCACTTCCCCCCATGTGCGCATACTGTTGATGTATTTTATACAATATTGAGGTTTACTTTTGCTATTATTTACAACATTGCCACTCGATTAACAAAAATTCTTTATCGTGGAGATTAATGGGGCCTCCTCTTAATTTAATATAATCATATTTCTTTGACATAATAATATGCCTTTAATATTCTTATTTGAAATTGAGATATATCTTTGCGGAAAGAAAATGCATAGTGAAGTTTCATTTATCATCTTATTAGAATCCCATATGCATAGCATAACATCGATTTTATGCGATTTTCATAAGATTAATTAGTTTGCGGTATATATGAATATCATAACACTACAAAAATAAATGCTTTTTAGCAATTAAGTTTGGCAATTTTTAAAAATTGCTAAATAGCAACGAATATAATTTTTTTTCATTGCCTAATTAAAAGCGACATTTTATGCTTTAGTTTTTTAATAATTAATGGCTACATATTATTTTTGATTTGTTGCTATTTAAAATAAATTGTCTTACTAGTTGTTACTAGATTGCATCATATTTTTCTCTTGTTGTCATGTAGTAACAAACTATGACAACAATTTTTTTATTTGTATTGATTTAGAAACAAACAAAGGCAATGAATTTTTGAATTGTTGACATTAGAAACAAGTCGTCTAAACTTTGGTTGCTAGATGATAACGTATTTTTTTATTTGTTGTCATTGGAAACAAATTGTGCTATATTTTGTTGTATGTAGTTCAGTTTTTGCTATTATGTATAAAATTATTTGAAGACACTCTTCTTATTATTTGTTGCTATAATGACGAATTTCAATTTCGTCTCTAATTTAGAGACGGATTTTTGATTTTGTCCCTAATTTAGAGACAAATTTTTCAATTTCGTCTCTAATATTTCGTTCACTTATTATGAATTATATGTATAGAAGTAAGCAAATAGTACTTTGTATAGTTGGTAAGAGATTCATCATGTGACTTTGAGGTCACAAGTTCGATTCCTACCAACCAATATTTATGATTTGTTGCTATTTTTATGAGCCAACTTTAATAATTTGTTGTTATTTTTAGGAACCAACATTAATAACTTGTTGTTATTTTAGGAACTAATATTAATAATTTGTTGCTAATTTTAGCAACAACCAATGGTAATCTGTTGCCAAAGTTGGCAACGAATGCACCAAAAATAGCAACCATCATGGAAACCGTATTAAAATGGATGCAATATTGCAACAAAATTGCTTTGCAACTGGTAGCCAAAATCCCATGGCAACAAGCCTTTTAGCAACAACAAAATTTTGTTTCCAACCCGTTGCTAAATAGAGTTGGCAACGAATTTTTTATGAATAGCAACAAATTTTAGTTGATGCTATATTGACTTAATTTTGTAGTGTAATACTTGTATGTGTGTTATGCATTGAGAGGAATCGCATAATATATTCTGAATAGGGCCTGTTCACTTTAACTTAATTTCAGTTCAATTCAGCTCCAATCAGTTCAGTTAAGTTCAACTCCTAATTTCCTTCTCTCATAAAAAATTTATTTCAGCTTTATTCAGTTCAGTTCAGCTTCAATCAGTTCATTTCAATTCAATTTAGCTCAGTTCTGTAAATGTGAACAGGATATTAAAAACAAATATTTGTAACATACATGAGTATTTAATTAACTAGAATAATTTTATTTAACATGGAGAAAATTATAGATTTATTTGGACAACGATTGAGTTATAAGCCTTGAAATTCAAGAGGACCCAACGATAATGTTGTCAACATACCACTGTACTGAGTTATTTGCACAGTTAGATGGTACGGTGCACATAATTGTACTGATTACAAAACATAATAAAACCGAAAAAAGAAAAACAAAAAATGAAGCCGAATTACATTCGCGTAGTGGTGTTACATCATATTATTGTTCATTTGTTCCTGCATTTGTTATGCTACCAGCACGGTTTTTGCTATTTCAGGAAAGAATGCATTTCTAAATCATCATGGTTCCATGAAGCTAATCAATAATAATAATGATGGTTTTATAAATATAATTATTGTCTATATTTAGTGTGGTCTTATCCCTCTCTAATAGTAGGGGTGGCAATTCAAGTGGACGAGTCAGATTAGAGTTAGACTTGAGTCAATTTCAGATTGTGTTAAGAAACCATCAACAATAGTGTAAAATTTATAAGGGTTATTCAAGTTCGGTTTAGGTTGGATTCAAGTTTCTCTAGTAACTTATGATCGAGTCGGGAATTGTCAACCATGCTCCCTAAAAGTCAATACATTCAATTTGTGTACGGGTAGGGGCTGACCTTTGTTTGGGCTGGCTAGGGCCCAACACCCCTAAGCATTTTGGAGTTGTTCAGTATAAGTAATATGATGCCTATTTATTGCATGTAAAACGTTGTGGCAAAGTGGTTTTATATTGTTATTTTTGAACAAAGGTTAAGGGATTAAACCTTGACCCCTCCTAACCTTTTTGGCCTAAAATCCGCCACTGTGTTTAAATAAATAATACAATGAGATCCCTTCGATGTCTAGTCGTGAGTCTACAAGGTAACATGTTTGGTTATTGAAAGAAAAATTATACTCTATATAGAAAAGACATGTTAGGCGCGTGAGAGTCAAACTTGAGTCTCTCATCTGAAATAAAGGTTTAAACACTTGGCGAACTTCCACAAGTATTCTTTTTTAAAATAGTCATTACAAATGTGGTTCCATTCGAACCGATAAGATAAGAAAGATCAAATAGAAAACTTAGAATGTGGTGGGCAAAATTATAGCCCCCTCAAGTAGTATAATGATTCAACAAACTCTAAATACCAAATGTGGCTTATGATTAGATGAGAGTGGTCGATCGCGTGACTTTGGCATGATATGGTATTAGATTTTGTTGTTTATTAAGAAGATCTGTCCATGTCAGAAATTAACCTATTTTTTTTTACTATATTTATAGGCTTCCACGTATTGGAGGATTTATAAAATATGATCAACCCACGTGGATTAGCAACAATTAACGATAATATAATCTACAAGAGTGCATATGTAATTATCAAAACATGTAATTAAAGTGATTATCATCATCAAAATAAAGAATTAGAAGACCACCCCATTTCAATTTGGACCACCATACTACTCTTTCACATCACATTCCTATGTTAGTTTAAGTAGTTTTTATATTCCCTCAAAAAAAAAAAAAAAAAAAAAAGTAGTTTTTATATAAACTTCACAAACTCATAAACTCTTAAGCGTGTAATAAATATTATAAGGCGGGTGTAAAATTACAGTATAGTTTAAAAAATGTTTAAAAGTCACTTTGATGTACCTAATAAAATAAAAGTCATATCTATATTTTATAACAAAATGAAGTTTCTCTCAATATAAGAGTTTGTTCTCATCTACTGAATTAGGCTAAAGTGAACGATTGGAGTTGAACTGAACTGAATATTTTATAAGAGAAGAAAATTAAGAACCGAACTAAACTGAACTAAAATTAAGCTGAAGAGAACAGGCGACCCTAAGAGTAGATAGCTATATTATTGCTTTTTAAAAAGCTACCCATTGAAATTTAATTTCTATTGCACAAAGATAAACAAAACTGGTTTAAAATCACTCCAAACTAGTTAATTAGGTGCCTTAATATATTGTATGATAAAGTTAAATAGTGTACACCCTAGACATATACAGCAAAGTTAAATCATTAGGTACCCCAAACACACACAAAAAACTTTCATTATTTTTTTCTGCAATAGAAAGCATGATTTAATTCAAGAAAATGTTCATTTTGAGTGCCTAAGTTGTTCCATTTTGCACACAAAAAATTTACTCAACGTGAATATACCAACTTGCCATCTTAATTTGTTAATTAAAGTTAAATTTTATAAATTAATTTGCACACAGCATTTAATTAAGCAATCAATTTATAAAGTAGTATAGTAGTTTAAGGTTTAAGCCAAAATAGGTTTGTGTAGTTAATTTAGTTGAAATTACGTGATAATCATATTAATAACATTGATGTAGTTTATTACTTTTTCAAGAGTGGACATCACATAAGATATTCGATACAAAAGTCCAAGTACTCAAAAATAATTTGAACCGATTTGTACTATCAGTTCAAGTACATATCCACTCCATACACGAGATCAATGCTACCTCAGTAATCACTAGTTTCCGAGCATTATTATTAAGTTGGATCCGATCCCCTACCCCTCCCCCAAGGTGCTCTCTAGTCTCTATCCCCGCCTACTTACAAGTGTCACGTAGTGGACTCTCATCGTACATGACAATGTCACTAACTATCTATAATATGAACATAACATAACATAACATGCATATCTAACCGTAGATTTCTTTCTTTCTTTCCCTCCTCTACAAATTCCCTCCTTCCTTCCATCTCTTCTCCAACCTTCAATCCCCTCTCTTTCTCTCTCTAAAAAACTCTTCAAAAAATAATAAACATGACAGCGGACACTAAAAAATCCTCAGAAATCCCAGATTGTGAGTACCACCCTAACAGTCCTTCATTAATCACTCCACATCTTTCTACACCAACTCATTCTCTCTATCTCTCGAATCTCGACGATCAAAAGTTCCTTCGATTCTCCATTAAGTACCTTTACTTGTACGAGAAGGGTGTTTGTGTTGAGAGTTTGAAGCTTTCGCTTTCGAGGATTCTGACCGAGTATTACCCTCTAGCCGGGAGGTTGAGAGCTACTACTACTCTTAGTTCTACTACTCATGAAAGTAGTGATTATCAAAAACTTGAAGTTGAATGTAATGGTGAAGGTGCTTTATTTGCTGAGGCTTTTTTAGATTTATCTGTTATTGAGTTTTTAGAGTTTTGTGGTAAGCCTAATAAGTCTTGGAGGAAACTTCTTTACAAAGTTGATGCTCTTTGCTTCTTGGATGTTCCTCCTCTTGTTATTCAGGTTTGCATCTCGACTCGTTTATCCATTTTTTATATTATAAATTCTTAGTTATTTTCGGGTATACTTGAGATACTCAGATATATATATACATATATATATATATCCAAATTAAATGATCAAGTATAAAATAACCTAAGTTAACAAAATAAGCGTGTTTGTATACTATAAATAGTACTTAAGAACATAGTAGTCGTGTTGATCTTCTGTACGTACAACTCCATAGGTGTGATTCAACAATTGATCTCCAACATAGTAAAATTAGTAATGGAAAAAATTATAAGCTAAAAATTTTAATTTTCAATTTTTGAAAAGCCAAAAAATAAAAGGTAAGAAAAAGGGAAGTAGAAGTGGGGGCATACTCGTTACTAAACAAAAAACGGATAAAAAATGATATAAGTCCACTAATTTGTCCTTTAACTGGTAATTAAACTCCCTTCAAAAAAAAACTGGTAATTAAACTAAAATAATATAATTTCTATAATGTTAACTATTTTTTGAAATAATGTGAAAATATTTTCTAATATAATTTAACAAGCGAAAGGAGTTATAACTCATTAACTAGATAAACTAGACGATGTTTTAAGTAAAATATACAAGTATATATCAATATATGGATGATGATAATGTAAGTTTAATCTTAACTATAAACGCAGTATTACATACTCTATTGAGAAATAAGTAAATAACACAAATTAGTACTTCGGATATTGTAAAAGTGTACATTATGAATAATATGTAACAAATAAAGATTCCAGATAACTTTCACACTAATATAAATGATGCAAAAGCTTTCAACTGTAAAGTTATTAGCTATTCTAATTAACATATATTCCAAGGTTACTAAATTCAACTATTCTAGCTAGGGAATTAGTTCCTTTTCTCTTTTTTCGATGGGAGTGGATTTGAGCTAGATTTGGTTAATTAAAAGATTTGTTACAATATCCTGAATTAAATTGAACAAAAATTATAGTACTAGTAGTACGTTGCATAATCTACTCCGTAATCCCTCAATCATTAATTTTGAGTATGTTCACTTCAGCTTAATTTTAGCTCAATTCAGTTCAGTTCAGTTCAACTCTCAATTTCATTCTCTCATAGTATATTCATTTCACCTCAATTCAGCTTCAATCAATTCAATTCAGTAAATATGAACAGGCCCTTAACATTTTTACTTCAAATTCTAAGTTACAAACAAGGGTTAATAGTTTGGCTGAGTACAAATATTTTTTTTTTCTTTTAAAAACGTACGGATTCTACTATATATTAGTACGAATAATGGGATATAATTTTTTTTTATTTTTTTATTTTTTTATTTTGTTTTCGCTTATACAACTAGCAAATCATACTATTCTTATCTAAGATATTTTACACAATAAACAAAATTCCAAACAATAATGAGCTTTTATGTGCTTTCAATTCATTTTGAATGATGACAACGTCAAAAAAGATTGGTAGGTTTTTTTTTTTTTTTTATGAATTTGGAGGTATCATTCCTCCAAAAACTTACCAAAGAGTGAAAGAACATACACAAAAAAACATGCTCCAATGAAACTAGGCTTATAATACTTAGACTTAAGTTTCATATAATACGTTATTGAAAGCAACCTTTTATTTTGACATGATTATTGATTATTCCTCTATTTCGTTAACTTCATATGTTGCATGTCCATTTTCTCACCTTGTTACTCTCAAATGTCCAAAACATCACATGCTTATATTCTTGCCAAAAACATACAAGTACACAAAACCTTTATCATAAAGTCACATACTAAAGTACATTTCAATATGGTTTGGGGCTTTCTTCTCATGCATTATTCCATTTTTTGAATTGATTTTCCAAAACATTGTTGTTTTCATTCAAAATCTCATATAATAATATTCACATTAAACAAAATATTATGTTATGAAATTCTATTTTGGCAACTTATATTCTACAAATAATTTATTTTTAATTAGACACGGATATCTTAATTACTTAATTAGAAGATTAGTAATAGGTGTTTGGAAAGGAAAATTGCCCTAAGGGCCTGTTCTCATTTACTGAACTGAGCTGAGCTTAATTGAATTGAACTGAATTGAATATTTTTTGAGAGAATAAAATTAGGAACTGAACTGTAAATAAGCTAAAGAAAACAAGCCCTAAGTTATCCACAAATCAATCTAGGTCACATGTCCTTGTCGAATCCTTAATCTCTGTCTTCACTTATATATATGATGTTCATTTTGTGAGGATTTATCTACTAATTGTTTTACTGTAAAACGAGTCTAATCTAACTACTTAAGAATGGATTAAGAGTTTCTACTTTTATAATAGTATGTCAATAATGCAAATTGAATTACATTGACAATTAGGTTATCTAAATAGAATAGTGAAAACACACAAAAGCAATTGAAATAAAACAGGTGAATCGTTACCACACTATCCCCACTACTTGAGCTGAACTTATTGGTAACAATTTTTAGCAAATTAACAAATTAAAACGCATACATGCATATTATTACAAAATAATTCATAGCATACATGTAAAGCAACATCTATATGGATCACTATCTAATTAATCTAATATATGAATTCTTCATCTTTCTTTCTTTCTTTCTTTCTTTCTTTCTTTCTTTCTTTCTTTTTTTTTTTTCCTTTTTAATTTATGACATAAGACGTAGCACATATGTATGTCAATCATCACTATAGACAAGTAAAATCCTTCATTGGCAAAGAACAAAATTTTTGAATTATCTTATGATTAGAATTTAATAAAAAATATATATTTATTCCATTGACAAGTAGTTAAAAGTACTATAATCCATTTAATTTATTATTAGCAAAGTGATGTGAACGGGAACAATGATTAACTTTTTGATTGGAAAACTAAAAAATCATTTGAAAGACCGATGAGCTCGCAATTTATGGGATGGCTTTCTGTTTCTTTTGCCCTTTTCTTACCCTTTGCTAAATCCTTTTTGATTTAAATATCATATCCTAAAAAATAATAATGTATGAATATCACTATATCTCTTTCAATTTTATTTTGTTAATTTTATTGCTTTGGAATTATTCAAGAAAATGACAATAAAGCCATGGATGACCCTACATTTCATGTGCAAAATTTACTCATTTGGATTTAGTGTCACTAGCTCCTCTATTGTTCTTTTCACTACTTGTTGGTTGGTGAATTTGTGTGTTTTTTTTTTCCATCCTCAATATAATAAGAAATGATTATTTGAAATTATACTTGAGACTAATCTACAAATATTTAGGCAATATTATAAATTTATAGTAATTATATAAGTTAATATAAGTATATATATAAATAGTGTAAAAGTAAAGTTGATATCTAAAAGATACTCACCTTAATAATTTAACAAAAAAATTTAAGTCTTTTATGAAGTATAGTATGTCTTAAATTCACGATAAAGAAGTGATATCTTAGCTTGTCTCATGTAGTTATCTCATTTTTACCACTTAACAAATTAAATAGTCTTTTCAAAATGTTTAACTTTAATTTATTTATACGGCTATATATTTGTGTCTCATATTATATGCAATGAATAAAAATTTGCTCCGGTCAATAACTAGTTTTGTGCTAACATACACACGTACCTTATTCTCTAATACAGGTAACTAATCTCAGGTGTGGTGGAATGATCCTGTGCACAGCAATCAATCATTGCCTATGTGATGGCATTGGCACATCACAATTTCTCAATGCTTGGGCCCACATCACTTCCAATCCCAATTCTGATCCACCAATCCAGCCATTCCACTATCGACACGTGTTAAAACCTAGGACCCCATCAAAAGTTACCTTTACTCATCCAGTGTTTACTAACTTTACCCCTAAGATTGGAGAAAATGGCCATTTTGCCCTCAACAAATATTTACAGTCTCAACCCCTTGTTGCTACATCCATAACATTCAACCCCTCCCAAATTCTTAAATTAAAAAGTAAAATTACTCCATCACAAAAATGTACCACATTTGAAGCCCTTGCATCTCACACGTGGCAAGCGTGGGTTAAATCATTAAACTTGTCACATTTGCTTAATGTTAAACTTCTTTTCTCAGTTAACATTAGAAAAAGGGTAAAACCAGAGTTACCACAAGGGTATTACGGGAATGGGTTTGTTCTTGGATGTGCCGAGACAACGGTAAAAGATTTGGTCACCAACAACTTATGCCATGGGGTGAAGTTGGTCCAACAAGCTAAGTCGTGTTTAAATGACGATTATATAAGATCTATGATAGATATGTTGGAGGATAAAAAGGTAAGAACAGATCTATCAGCAACATTGGTAATTTCTCAATGGTCTAAGTTAGGTTTAGAAGATTTGGATTTCGGGTTAGGAAAACCATTACATATGGGTCCAGTAGCTAGTGATATTTATTGTTTATTTCTACCCGTAGCTAAAGATCCTGAATCTGTGAGAGTTCTCGTATCGTTGCCTCCAAAATCTGCTGAAAAGTTTGAGTTTTACATGACTCAATTTTTGGAATGTGACCGAAATATCGAGTTGAATGGCTATCATAATAACGATGGAGATATGTTAACATATTAAGATGGTACATGTATTGCACCACCTTTTCCTCCTAACATGTAATTATTTTTATAAACTGAGTAATATAAGCTAAGGTTGCATTGTATGTGGAAGCACCTTGGTTACCCTTTTGCTCCTTATAAGTTAAAGAGTGGAATGGCTAGTAAAGTTATCCTCAATTTAGTTGTAGAGTTTTGTACTTGAAAGCATTTTCTTCAACAAATCATATAACCATTTGAAAAGTTTAAGTTGCACAAACTATTTGCCATAACTTTTTTTCATATGAAATCCTATGATGGATTGTGTTGCCGACGAATCTTTGGAGCTTTGGTAATAAGTACTCTTTTAGTCTTTCTTACTTTCCATCTTTGACACCCCATATTGTTTGGTCTGAAGAAAGGGTGAACTTAAATCTAGTCATTTTCAGTCCTTTTTTGCCCAATGTTGTAAGTCTTGTAACATACTACATATAAGTTGCTAATAGGTGTCACACATGTTTGACTAGTACTTCAATAAGCTAGTTATTACTATTACAGATCGAGTAAATGTGCAGTATGATCTTACCAACAAGTGGGTCGTTTATACCTATGAGCCTTATATAATATAACAAAAAACTTATATAAGGCTCATATTAGTAAAATATAAAAAATTAAATTGACACCTATTAGCATGTATATGTACTGTGGTTATAAGCCTGATTTAACACGCTCTCATTTATAACATTTTGCTACAAATTAATACACTAACTTAGGAGGTATAGAGTGACTTTTCTCGACCTAACGTTCAAGGCAACTTCTTTGCACTTCTTAAAGATGTAAACTAACATAAAAATTACCATTCTACTGTACCAATCTAAAACAGTTGAACACTATAAATATCTTTTCAATTATATACAGAATTAGCCAAAACAATCAAATGTAAGCATATTGTATTGTGTTAATAAACTATCAATCATAAACCCGACTATATATAACGTATTCAAACAAGTTTAGATTATGTGCACCAAAAAAAAACACAAGTTTAGATTATCATTGCATATTTGCAAGAATGTCATAGGTCCAAAAGTTATCACCTTTTAAAACATATTAACATTCCCTTTAAATTAAGGACATTACCATGTAGCAAAATGCATGTTTTCCTTATATGACCCACATAATCTTAAACTTTGGATTTTATCATCTCAAATTCAAGATTGTTATAATAAGAAAGCCTAATTATTTAAGCAAAGATCACAGCAATATAAATTTGTGACTAAGATGCCATCCTTTTTTCCCTCCTTTTTATCTTAAAAGATTTGTGTTCAACAAGAATATCATTGACACTGTCGTGACGTACCATTTATTTTGGTATATTTTCCCCTTTTAGCTGATTTTATAAGAAAACATCAAACATTATTCGTGCAATTATTCAAGAGTAGGGCATACAATATAAGGTGGAACTCCAAATTGGAATTCATTATTGCACTCTTCCGTACCTTTCCTTTGCCTTTGCTTTGAAGACGCATTGCAGAGGCCTTGTTGTGTAGCAGTGTAGGGCGGTAGGGCCCTTGTAACGTTTATCATGCCTGACATCAACTTTACTCGTTCTTGAAAACTTACAACAGTTTAACTTTTATACTGGTACCATTCTTCTAACTTATAATTGACCACATTTTCTTACCACTGTGGTCAAAGTTTGTGTTGCTTTGTGTGCTAGTTACATTGTTGCGATTATATAGGAAGGAAGTTAAGAGACAAGGGACGAATTGAAGTAACAAACTAGAGATAAGTTTATCAATAGATGATTTTTTTAATGGCCATTGGAAGCTACAAGAAATAACATAATTTGAATTCCTTCATCTAGATGATAACTTTCTACTCTACTTTTGACTGATATTGTTCATGTTATAGACCATGTCCATCTTTAATTGAGATAGCCACCTCACGTTGTGCTAGGAAAGTAAGCAAATAGAGATAGTCTAGATATGCTCCACTCTTCACGACTAAGATTGGTGCCTTATATACCTTGGTTGTTCGGACACTAGAAATTTAAAGGAGTGGCTAGGAACCTATATACATTATTCTTTAGTTGGCCCAAGGATGACTCAGGGAGCATATTCTTCACTACTCTGCCACGGTGGAATTGATGATAGATTTGGGGTCGATTCTCATTATCCACAACTTCATGATTGGACATCATGTAGGTTGTATACACGATATACCCTTATAGATATACTAATGATTCTCGATTATGAGTCTAAATGACTGAGGTTTCCTTGCGCGTTGAGGATTCAAATCCTCTAATCACCTGCCTAGCGAGGATTGTAATCAATGAGTACGTTTTTCTAATTCATGTTAAGGTTTTTGGTAAAATGTCAAACATAAAAGTAGCTACTTGATTGTTAATTGACATATAAAGACATTGACATGAACATCAGAGCAAAATGAAAGTGCTAAGGATCTCACTGGCTTTCTTCCATAACTTCTACGCTTCAATGCGTCGAATTTTGTAACTTCATAGTTCAGTTTCATAAACTAACAAACCATTTTTTTTATTGAAAGAAAACTCCAACCTCAAAATACATTTTATTTTTCAGGGAAGCGGCTAACACTTGGTATCCTATGACCCTATGTTTAGATAACCAAGTGAGTGACCACCCAAGGGAAGGGTGAAGTGAGGCTGTGACTTAACCATGTAAGTCGGGGTGAGCACCAGCTAAGCTAAATGTCGTCCTCAGTTATTATTACAACATAGTTACAATTGTGCCTCGGCACATTCTAAACTGTACAATAAGAAAAAATAAGGCCAATTGTCAGGAAGGTTACAGGTATCATATGGATACAACAGATGGTGCAGACAAAAATCTACCTTCAAGTTCAAAGATCACTGTGATCAATATGTCAGTATAATCAAGATGTAATGAAGTCACCAGAGACGTCATCATAAACTGTCAAGCCGATGAGGCCCATTTCCGTCAGCCTCACCACTCTCATTTTGAAGAATGTTGCCTGAATCATCCAACCACTCTTCTAGTCTAGCTTCCCTATCAGCCTTGAACTCATCATATTCTATTGCTTCTGGCAATACGAGTTGAGATTTTCCATCTACGGATAAATTGCCGCCTTCAACTGCCTCATTTTTAACCTGACTAGATATAGGCAAATCATCAGTTTCCTCCACCTGAGTGGAACTATTGCTTCCAGAAGGTAATGGCTCCTTTATATCGAGTTGAGTACCTTGTGCCCACTTCAAGTTAACTGCCTTTTCCTTAGCAGACTGGAACACGCTTGAAAAGTAACTTCCTGACTTCACAACATCATTCTGGTCACTAATTGCAGAGCGGGCCCATGCTGAGCCCCAGGAACTGGCTGCACCAGCCTGATAACTTGAAGTGCGTTGATGGATAACACCTCTAACCGGCTGTTTGGTTGACATTATGGTCAGAGATGTCTTAATATCTCGAATCATTGCATCAATAACTGGGGAGCCACAATTTTTCATCGTCCTTGTCATAGCTACAGAATCCTCCAAATCTTCAGTGTGTAAACTCACTTCATGTGACTTTTCCAAGATGTTATTCTTGAGCCTGATTATGTTAGGCACTGCTTTCTGGGCATGCTGCTGGATGTAGTATAGTCCTACAGAAGGTTCGTTTGCCACGTACTTAATCATATCTCCCAAGTTCTCATTTATCTCAACAAAGCCATCAGCAGGAGAGAGTTCACACATTTACTACAAGTACACAAACTGGAAAGTTAACAATATGCCACCTCCAAAGATAATCTAATACAATGAACACGTGAAGTTTGATAGTATATGTATATTTACTTCCAGAATCAATGGATAGAAATTTAGTAGAAAAGATACGGAGAATAAAAGGTCAGAAGTTTCACAACCTATGCAATGTACAAAATCTTTTCTGACTCCTGGGCTTTCTATGAGTTACGAATCTTACGATTAGTAGCTGGCATAAATATCACATAGCTTATCTGACAGGTACTGATCAATTGAAGGTCTCAAAGAGATTGACCCTTCTACAGACAAACAATCTTCTCTTCTTAAATACAAATCAGTAGCACTACCTTGAGAAAAGGCATTCCTAACTTTGGATCTAATACTATAGTATAGATTTATAACCTTATATATACCAATCTAATGATATAGCATTTTCAGCTGAACGAACACATATTTAAGTATTCAATTAGAATCAAGTTGGCCTTTTAGAAAATTAGAAGTCCATAATAATATTGGAGGTCTGGAGGATGAGAAAAAAGGATCATAACCAATGAGGCAGGCAGAAAAAATAATCCGGAGTAACTAAGAGAAGACCTGTTCCAGTTCCAATTTACAAAAATTCTAGAGGCAATATAGGTCTCTTATGTTCTCCCAAAGCATCAGTCTAGAATGTCAATGCAGCTATAAGGTCAAAAGGTCATCTCCAGTGAGGTCAAGATGTATGCACCCTCATTCCTAACTAATCAAAAAAAGAAGAGAGCTGCACATCAAAATTGCATTTTTATCCAGTTCTGGATTTGATTTCAACAGATGATCTAGAAACGAGAATGAACTGAACACAAAAAAGCAAAGGACGTCAGAGCAGCAACTCATAAGAAGAGAATGTAAACCATAAATCAACGTCTTTTAAGTATGTCAACCATAAAAAGGTAAGGGAAGGCCTAATTAAAGCATGGTCTTTTGAGTATGCAGACAGACTGGATGATAGAAATATCAGCCCAGCCCTTCCTGTATCCATTACTTAAAGATTTTGTGATTGATAAGGTAGTCCCCGTAGTTTGGATCTCTGTGAGAACAAAGCATTTAGTTCTGCACTAAAATAGCTTACTTCAACAAACTTAATCACACGCTACAATGGCCAACCTCTGCAGAAAAGCTGTGTCTAAACTCAGATGGGTTTCTGAAAGTATGCTATAATTGTATTCATGTCCATTTACTCTTCACCAAATAAATCAAAAAATAACACCAGAAATGAGTTCAAGCTTTCTTATATGGTAAAATCCTTTGTCTTTACTAAATAATCCATTGTCGAATCATGGATAGCATTACCATGATAACACATCCTTACTAGCTACATGCCTACATGTCATGTTCCCAAATCTGTTTGACAGGTGTATACACATCCCATAAACTACAAAGTTCTACAATCAATTATAATGTTGCAGAGATCTTTAGGCCTTCGGGAACGTGAAGGACATCAGAAATCTTTTCCAACTACGCATTACAACCATGACCTTACCAACATCTCCGTAATTAAGGCTATACTGTCACTTGGGTACAAAACACAGCAATAAACAAACTCGAATACTCAAACCTTTCCAAGATTCACTTGTTCATAAAATATATACAGACACATACCCATAGTCATTGGCGGACCTAGTTAATGTCATGGTGAGTCATATCACTCACTAGTCTACCCAAAAATAAATTTATTTGAACATTTGGTTGTATTTTATACTTTTTGAATATTTGGTTGTATTTTTAGTATTATTATTTGATTGTTTGGTAAAAAAAATTTATCACATGTTTTATTATCAATTTTGACTCACCGGACGAAAATTCCTAGGTCCGCCACTGCCCATAGTCTGAATTTTCCATCAGTTTTTAACACTCCACAAAAAGTTAAGATCTCAAAACCTAGCTGAAAACGAGTCCATCGCCAATCCTACCATTAAACATATTACAAGTTACAACCTTGCATCTCTTAACTTCCCCCCAACCCAAAGCAATATCTTCAATCAATCTCTTTTCTACCCCTCTATCCCTGCATCCATCAACTCGCCTCGCACCTGCACTCAATACCTCCGTTATCAATCTAATTAAAATCGAATTCTCGTTCATTATGATTACAGACAACGCTGTATACAACCTTTACTTGACTTACTCCCTCCTTTCCCCAAAGAACAAAAAGACAGTTCCTTTAAGCAATGTACAAATCCAAATTGCATAAACCTAAACCCCTTTTGGATTTATAATCATCAATCAACTACTCAATTCCCAAAACAGTGGTGTTGGCAATTGCACATAAATAATTACCAACCCATGCAATACAACAAACAAAGTGCATTACCAAATTTTCTTTCTTGACAAATTCACAAAATTCTTCAATTGTCAAACACTGACAAAAAAAATGTGCATGAAAGCGTAAATTAAACACAAAAACTTGGTAATTAAATTCGATGAAAACGAGAATAAATCATACCCCAATTCCAGTTTCTGAATAATAATTAAATTAAAGTATTCAAGAAAGATTTGAAATTAGTACCTGAGATGGTCAATTCCACACCCGGAAGATGATTTGTATTGCTTGAAGCAGATCCACAAACACCATATAACTGAGCATTACCTGAATTAACACGACGATTGAATAGATAATTTAAGGTTCAAAATTAGGGATTAAGAAGTAAAGTGATAAGAAATTGTGTTAATTATTTATACCTGAATTTATAAAATTCTGGGTTGTTGTTGTGATCAAATAAGTTTGTTGGGGATTTTCAGATTGAGGAAATTTTGACAAGATTGATAATATGAGACAATGGTAGAATTAGACTCCAGTAGGACAATTGTTGTTTTGTGGGAAAAGGATGATGGATTGAGACATTTGAGAATTCTAATCTTTCTTCAGCGAGGCAGGCGGGCGGGCGGGCGGGCAAGGCCAATTGTTTTGGATATGGATACGGATACGGATACTAATATTGATGTAGTTTGTAGTTTTGTACGAGTTGATCAGTAGATATAGTTCAGAGTTGATGAGATCATGAGAGATCCTTTTATCTAAATCCGAGACTTGATTTGCTTTCCAAAAAACAGTGAGAAAATATAAAAATAGAATCTGAATTTATTAAATCAAAATTGATATCAGTATCAAAATTGAGATCTCTAAAATAATATACCATCAAATCCGCTGCTTGATTTGCTTTCCAACAGAGAGAAAACATGCCAATATCCCAAAGAATATGGATTTATCAAATCAAAGCTCATATCAGTATCAAGATTATGATCTTCCAAAGAATACATCACTATTCTAATCCGATTCATAATATTAATCACATAATGACATTTCGTGTATCATTCTAACATCCTCCATTTATGGGATACCTTATAAAGATACACCGTGACGATTTTGTATATTTTATAAAACTTTGTTGTGATACACAGTGAAAAATCGGAAAAAGGAAACCTAGGTAAAATAATTATCACCTAAGTTATGGACCTAAAAAAAAATAACAAATCTGAAAAACGTGTGAAGTCTTCTTGGTCAACTGGAATATCTTTATTTAATCCCACAAAAACACAACATGTTTCTTTTTGTTTGGTTTAACAGATACCGTTAATAACCCCTAAATCAAACTCCTTCATCTTGCTGCTGCTTCAGGTTTCTCTATCTCTCTCAATTTGTTTTTGTTTAGTCTATTTAATTTACTTTAATGTGTTTGATTTTATTTATATTGTCAAGTAATTCATTTGAATTATATGTGGTGCCAATTTTTTTATTTAAAGATGCAATTTTTTTCAATATTTTGGATTATGTTGTCGATTTCTAGGTTTCTTTAATTTTTGGCTCAATTTTCTCGTGTTCATCATGTATTGTTGCTGAATTTTGTGTTATTATTATAAATCATGATGAATTTTTGTCGAATTTTGGGTAGTGGGTATATTAGGGTTTCATCGAATTGATTTCTGTCGTTTTTCTGGCTGGAGGACGAATTAGGGTTTCAATGGTTCATGTTGGCTGTGAGGTTGAATATCCTTTTTTATTTGTTACATATAAATCATGCGAAGGTGTGAAGTTTGCTTTGGAAGTTTTGTCTTAGTTGGTTTGCTGTAAATTGATGAGGAAAATCAAGCGTGGGAAAGTATAGTTTGTAATCTGTTATACTAAGAAACTATAAAATTGTAAAGTCTGAGAGATCTGTGGAAATCTTTGTGTTTCGTTTGGTTTTATGTAGCTTTCCGCCTTTCCGTTGAATTTCTTTAGATAATGATGGGATATTTTGGAAAGTTAATATAGAATAAGAAGAAAATTTGAATACTGGTTCCATTATACCTCTGTAGTTTGTAATCCGTTTAATTTCTATTGCAGTTGTTTTTGTTACATATAAACTAGATGCTGATAAGCCGGACGAATTATAATTACTGGTTCCATAATCATACCTCTGTAGTTACTTAGTTAGATTTGCATAGATATCCTGGGATCAGTTGGTTTAGTAACCGTTTGAGTAAGTTATTATATGTCTGTAGGGTCCCTTGATACTTGAAGTTATATTATAGCTGTGGTAGCTGATGTAGTTTCTTCTGATTAATTTTTATTTTATTTTTTTCAAAATTGTGCAGCAATCTTGTTAGTGGAAAGCTCTTAATCAATTCAGCTGTAACTTTAGAGGTGCCATTCCTATAGATTTGTGGCGGGAAGAGCCTCTTTAAGTGAAATTGTGAAAATGCCAGCGAATGCTTCTCAGAATGGCAATAATGCCACTTGTAAAGATTTCACTGGTAACCTTCATCCAGGTACACGTGGCTGGTACTTCACCAAAGATGAAATAGACAACTGTTCACCGTCTAGGAAGGACAGGGTTGACCGTGCTAGGGAATCTTCTCTGCGGAAATTATATTGTTCATTTATTAAAGATCTTGGCATGAAGCTTCGAGTGTAAGTGCATCTGTTGCATACATTATTACAGTTTATAAAGTTTACTTGCCTAATTAAGGGATATCTTTTGGATAGTTATGTTCAACTACCAATGATGTTTATTAAGGCAGGGATAATGGCAAATTGAAACTCGGTGTATATATTCTTATTCAGGTTTCAATTAGAAATTTAAGATCAGGGGAAAGCTTTAGAAGATTCTGCTAGTTCTATAATGTGTACTTTTTTTTTTTATTAAGTGTGATATTATACATTTCAGGAGCCCAGTCACTACGGCAACTGCAACAATGTTCTGCCATCGATTTTTTATGCGCCAATCTCATGCGAAGAATGATTGGCAGGTAATGTTGCAATCCTGACTTGGCCTGCTGTATATATATATCAGGAAATGCAGCTGTATATTAAAATTTGCAAAGGGTTCCTGTTTGTCTTATTGTAATACTAAGTATTTATTCATTAGCATAGTAGATAGTAATGATGGAAGATAATTTACCAAGAAATACTACCTCATCCCTGCCTTTTTTAATACCCCCTCTTCTGTGTTCTTCTCTTCTTCTTTCAAGCTTGTGTGCTTATTTATTGCGTTGTCTCTATAGGATCTATGCTTCAAATATTTCAAAAGGAGACCATGATTACAATATACTTGTATCTTTTAGAAGTATCTATAAAAGCTACTAGCAGCATTTTTGCTTCCTGCTTGTGTTTCATCTTTGCTGGATAAAAATATGTCTAATTTGTTTTTATATAGAGACCTCATGAATCCTCTGTGTTCCTCTCTTCTTCCTTCAAGCTTGTGTGCTTATTTATTGCGTTGTCTCTGTAGGATCTATGCTTCAAATATATTTCAAAAGGAGACCGTGATAACAATATACTTGTATCTTTTAGAAGTATCTATAAAAGCTACTAGCAGCATTTTTGCTTCCTGCTTGTGTTTCATCCCTGCTGGATAAAAATATGTCTAATTTGTTTTTATATTGAGACATCATGAATCCACAAGAGCACAACAATAGTTTATAATTTATTTAAAAGAGATATTAGTAGCGTCTCATTCGATCGATTATGTAAGGGAAAAGTTGGCACGTTTATGATATCCACAATTTATTGTTTTCTAATAAGGTACGTCAATGTTCTCGCTTGTGATATTTTGATAGTTAAACCCGACTGTTGGCTTTTGCCCCCCCCCCCCTTTGCACCTGTTATTGTGGCAGATATGAAACCTTTTGTGATTTAAAAAAAATGTTGTAAAAAGTATTATCTAGAATCTCTTTGGAACTGGCTTTTAAACTTTTAGTATGAGTTTTATTCAAGTGTATTGTCAGGTTGTATCTATATTCATCTTGGAAAAGCCTAAAGGGTTCTTTTACTTAGAGTTCCTGGATTTGTTTTCATTGTTTCTACCAACCCCTCTCTTTTAAATAAGGGGATGTAGCTCATTTGGTAGAGCGCTTGCTTATCATGCGAGAGGTATGGGGATCAATACCCCGCATCCCATAAATTCATCGTTTTTATTACCTTGTTCTTAGATTTTAATATCCCTTAAAATCTAACCAAAATTTTTTCCAGTTATAGAAAATATATCTACAACCTACAAGTGTAATATATCTGTAGTTCATATAACTTGATGTTCAAAGTTGCAAAAAGCAATCAGTGACCTAAAGAACCCATCTTCATTCATTAAGAAAATTAACTTTCTACACATCACAAGTAGCTGAGTAGTTGAGGCTGAAGCAGCTGCAGATGATACAAAGAAAAAATATTCTTTTTCTTTAAATTCTTCTCATAAATAGGGCTTCTTTCTTTATCGTTTGCTCTATGTACTTTGTTCCTTTTCAATTTGGTCTAATAATTGTATTTCTACAAAAATGATCATTTATCATGTGAAAGTTATATCTAGTAGGGTAATTGAACACAAAGCATAGAAAAGTTTAATTGTATAGGGAGTAGGGACTGTCAAATGCAGTTGGAGATTGTAGTGTTCAAATGACTTTTGCCACACTACTGTTCCTAGTGGGTGATCTGTCCTCACAAATGTGATGGTACAAATTATGCAGACAGTTGCAACTGCTTGCATGTTTCTTGCTTCCAAAGTGGAGGACAACCTACGTCCGTTGAGGGATGTTGTCTTGGTGGCGTATGAATTAGTCTATAAATGGGATCCTTCTGCATCTGAGAGAATCAAACGACGGGTACGTTGGTCCTTTCGTGTCCATAAATTTACTACAATAGTTATTTTTCTAGGTGTTGCTGAATTTGAAATCTGTCTTGCTTTCATCTTGTAGGAGGTTTATTATAAGCAGAAGGAGCTAATTCTAGTTGCTGAGAATCTTCTGCTAGTGACAATCGACTTTGATATGGCAATTCAACACCCATTTAGCCCACTTGTTGGTGCTTTAAAGAGGCTAAAGATCTCAAACAATGAAGTTGCAAAAGCAGCTTGGAATCTTGTGAATGAATGGTAAAGATTTCCCCTTTTGATTACTCATCTTTGTTTACTATTGGGCTAAAGTTTGTATCTGTATCTCAATGTTGCTCAAATAATCTGTTCCTGTGCTTTGTAGGCTTAGAACAACGTTATGCTTGCAGTATAAGCCACACTACATTGCTGCTGGATCCTTGTCAGTTGCAGCCAAGCTTATTAATTTCAAACTGCCAATGGTTGATGGAAAGGCTTGGTGGCTGCAGTTTGACGTGTCACCTAAGCATCTAGAAGGTTTGTGATTATTTATTTGTCATCATTTCTATTTTTTTTTCCTGCTGTTGAAACAGTGATTAGCCAGTGGAACTTTGGGAAAGGTATACATCACCTGAATTTTGAAAATTTCGGATAAAATTGTTTCTGAGAACCTTGAGAAATTGGGAAAATATGTGTTATTCTGTGATTCTTTAATGGTCAATTCATTGCTAGAGAGAGAAAGGTATGTGCAATTGGTAACAGAATGAGAGAGCAGGATATTAAAGGAAGATTGCAAAAATCACATGAACGCTTGAGCTTTTTATTTGCTTAGTCAAAACCATATTACCCTTTTCTTTCTTGCCACTGCCAAGTGGCCAAGTCCCAATTAATTTTACAGCGGCGGCCCTTTGCTCTTCCCTTCCCTAATCTTTCTATCCCCTCCAACAATTTCCAGCCAAATTCTCTTTTTTCTCTCCTGTGGTTCCCTTCCCTGCCACAGTCCTATTGCTATCTTTTCTCCTCCCTCACCCAACCCTTCTGGACCCTCAACCATCTTTGGAGCCCTTTCCGCCAACATATTGCCTTCTTTGTATATGGATGGCCTGAAGCTTGGCTTTTGATGGACCTTGGTGATTAATCCTTTCTCGAAGAAACAAATTGAGGCAAAATATTGGGCGATCTCCTTTTCTATCTACCGGGAGCTTGGAGGTGATTGAGCTGACCGGAACTGTGACTGGCTTGCCAAATGCTTAGGAAATTTCCGTTTTTGTAGCAGCCACCGCTTCAGATCCTGCCCCCCTTCAATTTCTGACCACTATTTTATCAAGAGGGGGAAAAATAAGGTTGCATAGTGAAACAGAGAGAACAAATTTGTTTTTAAGTGATAGAGGAAACAGGCGGAGTAGGGAAAAAGGGGTGTGTTTGCTGTTGGAGGTAGTTTGGTTGGAGATGATGTTTAAGTGACTCAGTAGTGGGTTTGGTTGTCCTGGGTCTGTAGTTTTTTCTTAGCAGTCTCCTCTCTTTGGGATTGGTGGTGGTGTATGTGGCTAGGAGTAGGAAGACTAGAAACGTTGGTTGATCTGAGGTTTTCTGTTGATTGAACCGATATTGTCCCTCCTGGGTTTCAATGAACACCACATGGTCTTTAGGGTGAAGGCCCACTGCTTTCTATAATAACATACCAAAACAAGGAATTGGGTTGGAATTTGGAAACATTGTCTACTGCAAATCTATTCTTCCCAAGTCAACCAAAAGTCTTCCCTGTGTGTACATTTTTTCTTCTATAGCTACCTCACCAACTAAAGTATGTACATTCTATCCAAAGGGTCTTCCAATTAAACAACTAATGAGCAGGAAGTAGTTCCTCGGGCAAACCTGTAGAGCAGTATTAACTTTCTCATTTCATTTGTATCCTTTGGTGGTGTCTCCGTGCACATGCTAAAAGTTTTGTGTTTATTTATTTTGTAGCTAATGGTGATGTCTCAGTGCCCATGTTCAAACTATTATTGGCTTGAATCTGATGAGAATTAATTATAAATCTGAAGTTATTATGTTTGAGAAACAAATGCTTTCAAAGTAGTAATGACAATTGCTAAATGGTATCAATGCAAAATAAATTTGGTACTCTGGATTAGCAGTAAAAATTGGAAGCAATGCTTTGTGGGGAGAGGTTGTCATGGGAGGTTCTTGTCTCCCTATAAGATGCAAAAGTAATGGAGCTTCTCTATGTTTCATTCATCTTCATTGAAGTTTGAGTACTGTTTTGTTGCTTTGCATTCTCTCAGAAGTTACACAGCAAATGCTTCGGTATTTTAAGCACGATGAAAAACAAAAAGTACCGCAAGTGCCTAATGATGTGATCAAGCCATCTACTCTGAAAGCTGAAAACTCCACAAGTCAGAGTGCACAGAGCAGATTAACGGTTGACTCTGGTCTTGAGGAGAAAGCTGCTCCTGTGGCTCGAGAGCAGAAACCTCAAACATACAAGTATGGCTCGAAGGGTATAGTTGAAAGCAACCATCTTCCGGTGAAGATAGCATCAGAGCATCAGTCAAGTGACTGTAGTGGAGTTAGTAGTGTCATTGACTGTGAGACTGTTGATACAAGTTCCAAAACTGCTCGTGGGGATGATGCTCTTGGAAAAATTGATTTGGACCGCCTCAAAGGGGCATTTGAGCGAACCCGGCGTGTGAAATGTGCTAAAAATAAGGCTGTGGCAGTAACAGAAAGCGACCTGGATGGCGATCTCTTAATTGAGAGTGAACTGGAGAAAGGAGTAGAACTTGAGTATGTGGCCGCTTCCAAGAGACAGAAGGTGCTTCATGAGTGAAGTAGAAGTTGATTTTTGTCTGAGGGGGAATTCGAACTGTCCAGCTCTCAGCCTCTCATATTACAGGTATCAATTCATTAAATTTTTAAGGCTTCATTTGGGTGGTTTTAGTACCCTTATCCAGAAATAGCAAATTGGCCAAGCTTTGTAAACTCGATCTACTCAGTTACGAGTATTGCATGAATTCTGGGAAACCTTGCTTGTAGAACTGATGTATACTAACAATTATGGATGTAAATAGTTATCCATGGGTTATGCACTTATGCCTGCTTTCAAGGCTAGCATTAAATTTTGATCATTTGTAATCATAAATAGTGCAAAACTTTCTATATATATGAGGTAGAGCATTTTCCATCATACAACTGTCTTGATTTTTGGCTTCTGTTCTCCACCAATATTTCTCTGGTTCCGACTTTGTGAACATGCAATGTTTTTTGGGCCCAAGGGATCCCAAGTTCCCCACTTACAAGCACCATTATCATTTGGTAAGATTCGAGCCTTGTATCTCTAGAATTTAAGGCAAGAGTCTTACCAAGTGAGTTAAGTCCTAGATAAATTGACTAATACTGATACGCATTATTTATATTTTCCTGTAGGCTGGGCATACACCATTCCAGCAGAAACTCAAGTACGAAATACACTTCGCAAGTTCTTATATTTTAACGGCAAATGTTACAGTAGAACCCAATCAAATTATTAAAATAATAAAACAAAAAAAAAAAAAAAAAAAAGTAACAAAAAACAAGAAAATGCGCCTGAAACACTTCTGTCGGAAGCAGACTTCATGGAATGAATCTTGAGAGTTTGTGAGACTCAATTGATGACTTAATGTAGGTACTTGTAACAGAATATCTGTCTCTATGTCTTTATTTTTAAAATATTAATATGCTTGCATTTAAAGAGAGACACACATGTAAGTACTCGTAATATAGATAAAATTTGATTGTAAGTGTTTAATACAATACCACCTTTTAAGATTTTAATCAAATACGATAGTTGTCATTCTCATACATGTTAGTTAGTCTCATTTTTAAATTACCTTTTATTTTATTTTTATTTTTTTGGGTTGCACATATAAATTACTAGACTGAAATGTAAATGTGTAAAATACAGCACAGTTGCAACTGGATGGATGGGTGGACAATGGGGCTAACCATGAAGGGTAAAAGCAAAAAGGTGAGCATTTTAAAGCCAAAGTTGCCCATACCCCCCTTGTCATGTTTCTCTTTCCCATTTTCTACTCTGATGTCAACTTTTGTCCCCTGATTTTATTTCTGTCTTATCTCACTAAGTTCACTACTTAACTACTTAATCAACTCATTAATTAACTGTACTTTTTCCTCCTATTCAAAAGAATTAGATAAAAATTTAACTTGTATGTGAATTTAGAATTTTAACCTGTCTAGTGAAAAGATTGTAATTTCCAACCTTGATTTTGGTCACGCAAAGTTTCAATCCTCACTAGGAACGTTTTTTAGGGTGTAAATGGTACGAGTAATTAATTTTTTACCCTACTAACCCGTTCCTCTTAATGTGTCTAGTCTACTAATCTAAGTCGGATTAACATGTGCAATAAGGTTTCAGATCAATTTGATAACCTTTAGAAAAAATGAGAATAAAATTGTCAATACTCAATACCCTACTAACATACAAAAACATAATGCATAAAAATGATGGTCATCCATGTTGTAACTACACACCTAGCTTTAAAATAGTCTTAAATAACGTAACAATAATCTTGCTAACAAATCAAGTCTTAGACAAGCAATAATTACCCTAAGCTTATATACTCATGATGGATTTAATAGTTAACTCCATTGAGCTACTAGCTATATTCATTACTCCTATAATTTTTTTCATAACCGACCAAGCATAAGATATGGTTATTATTATTATTATTATCTAATCCATCAAAAAGCACATTTTATAAATAATTTAAGTAGCTAGATATAATACATAATTAAGAGGTAATCAGAGCTTATAAACATGCTGGGTTAAGAGTGAAAGAGTAGGGATATTAAATAGGGCAAGGCTGCCAATAGCCATCATTAGCTTAGCATTAAAGCCTTGGGATTGAAGGGAAGGACAATTATGATGATGATAACCTAGCTAATTTGTAATCATCTTCCTGTTATTGCAGTCTGCCAAAAAGAATTACCCTTCTTAGTTCTTACACATTATTGATCCATGGATCTCCTAAACAAAGAATAAAACAAAGTTTGAGATTGATAGAAACAAACAAGTAGCTATGGGTCGGCAAACTTGATACTCTCTCTGGCCGAAAATAATGGATATTTTATCATTTTACTTCGTATTTTAGAGTTTAGACAACCTAGCTACCCTGAATAAATTTTTGGAAAAACATAAAACAAAAGAGATGAATTGTATTCTAATGATAAAAGTTGTGTGGAATTAATTAAGGGACATTCTACTTTAATTTAAAAACTTTTTCTTTGTTGCTTTGGATACCTAAGATTGATCAAGTGCGCATGCTTTCATTAGTTAGTTTTTTAAATTTAAAGATGAGCCAAGCTTGAACAATTCTTAAAACTCGTTTAATTCCTAAACAATGTTGATCATGAACATTAATATGTATATAAGCTCATAAACAACTAGTTTATTTATGCTCATGAACAAGCTTGTTTAATAAAGTTATTGACTATACACCGTTATTAAGTTAATTTAATTGTTCATCCATCAAGTAAATTCTTAGACTCTTATGTAACTAGCATGCACAACTCGTTACAAGAAAATCTCACTCGTTCATAACTCGACTCATTTAATAAATAACGAGCTATTTACAAATTGTTCATGAAAACTACAACCTCATAAACAAGTTGAACCTTGCTCAAATGGAATTTTGAGCTTGCATGATCCCAAATAAATTTTCGATCACCACCTACCAAATGCCCAATAAAATTTTCATATGTACTTAGATAATTAAAGACATATATATACATTTACATATTAGTCTTGAACATAGATTTCTTAACAACCTTAATCTAAAGACTTTCCCAACATAGTAAGGTAACATCCACATCAATGTTAATGTACATATCCTTTACACTAATCAAATATTGTCAAAATTCCTAAATGGCCCCTCTAGGAGAGAGTTATTCCTCCTAAGCTTTCTTTCTTTTCAAGGGTACTTTAAGAGGTGTTGAAAACACAAAAGAGGATATTATAGAAATGAGAAAAAAGTTTTTTTAAAAAAAAAGCAATATAATGCATAAAAACTTGGGTTTTTTGTGGCTGTCACCTGAAACTATTCTTGTTGTTTGGAGGGAGTTCAGAATTATGGGGAGGAGATTAAATTAATACACTCTTAATCTTGGGATTTTAAAGCCCAATTTTTTTATATATATAATTATATTTATCTTTACTTAATTATATTATGCACATATTATTACTTAAATGTGTGATATAAGCATGGAATCTTCAAATCTTCATCAACAACATAATCATCATCATCATCATCTTCAAGATCATCAACTTATTGCAGATTCTTCTTCTAATAATCCACCTTCTTTGCCTTCTCCATGTTTTAGTGTTGCAGAAAATGAACATGCTTGGAGAACTCCCACTTTCTTTTTGTAAGTTGATTTTTTTAAAAAAAATATTATAATTATTTTGGCATAAATTTATGTATATCATTTTTTTCTAAAGAAATTGATTTTTTTTTTTTTTTTTTTTGTTGATTTTATTTCTATGAAATAATATACAAAAGTAGGTGGGATGTGAACTTTTAATCTTTTGATTTGAAATTTGTAACATATGAGATAAGCTCTTTGTGCAATGGGGTTCCTCTCTTGCTAGTTTGTGCTTAGATCTTACATGCATTTTCCTAGAATTAGGGTTTTATAATTGTCTTTCATCATTTTTTGGCACTCTTTCCTCTTTGTTGGATCTTTTTGGATCTCCTATTATCTTTTTATGCATGGATCTAATTTAAAGATTTAGAATAGTTACTATTTTTTTATTTTCACATAATTATATACATAGAAAATTTACCAAAAACAAAAGTTTATTTCAAGAATAGTTACTATTTTGTATTTTCACATAACTATACATACCAAAAACACAAGTTTATTTCAAGGATAAATTGTAATTTAATTATACAGAAATTCATTTTCATTAATTATGTGATTTTGCTTAAACTTTTGTTAATTTAATTGGCAGGAACAATAATGGCAATATCCATGCAACTTGTGGTGAAGATGCTCCTACTTCTCTTAACAATTCCCTAATACAAGAAGTAGGTTTTCCTTGGCCTAATGATCATATTGCCATTAATCAATCTACTCCTCACCAAGAACATCATCATCAACTTATCGCCGACAAAATTAAGGAAGAACAATCACCATCAACCTCCTCAGATCACCATGATAATCCTACTTTCGCGAAATTTAGTGACATGTTAAGCTCCTCAACTTCATCACCAAGTGAAATGCTTCTTCTCAAAAACACATTATCTCCTACTTTCAAAAACCATATGCTTTCTAATAATAGAAATCTTCATAATCAACCTTCAACATTTCAACCAAATATACAACAATTTCATCAAAATACTAATAAAAGCATTAGTACTACTTTCAGCCAGATTTTTCCTAGTGTAAATATTTCGAACATGAACAACAATAATATGTCTTCACCAATATCTTCAAGTTCAAGCACAATTGATCCTCAGATGGCTAATAATGCTCAAAATGGTTTCGATCTATTCGCTACTGCTCGATTTCTAAGTGGAGAGACTCTTAACAATCATTCCTCTCCAAGTAATAATCTCCTAGAGCTGTTTGAAGGTAGTCCTCGGTTCAAAGTTGATCATGATATGCAACAGTCTAATGATCTCAAACTTTGCAACTTTCCTAATAATAATGTGAGTATCTTTTTCCTATGTATAACTAATTGGTTTATATTCATATACTTCTTCTGTCTTTATTTGTTTTTCCGGTCTTTCTATTTTTAGTAACAAATTTCTCCTCAATACCGCGAAAAAAAAAAAATTCTATTTGTTATTTTTGTTTTATTTTTAGCTAATATATATATATATATATATATATATATATATATATATATATATATGATACTATAAGTTATGATATTTGCATTGTCAAAATGTCAAACAAAACACATGTATGTTTAACTTTAAAAATTAATGATTCTTCACCTTTGACAAGCGTGGATTAGTGTTCTAAGTATACTTTAATAATGATGACACATTAATTATACATTTAGGACAATATGTAAAAAAGAATATAATTAAAGAGATGGATCAATCAATAAATATTTACTCTAATAATTTGTATGAGTAATAAAATAGAAAAAGCTACACTTCTTTATAAATTAAAGTTGAATAATTTAGATTATTGAAAGAGAAAAAGAATGGTCCTGCTGTTTTATCTTTTTTTTTTTTTTTAATATGAATGATACCTTCAGCTTTATACATTGAAATGATATTAAAAAAATTATCTTTTCAGAACCTTAAGACTATTTCTTTTCTTTTTTTTCCTTTCTTGCAAAGTTTATGTGGTTTACTTGTTTCTTTTTGTGGGTAGTCTATTGATATTGATTAAGTTCTTTTGGTTAAAGCTTTCATCTTTTAACAATAATAATGGAGTCATCCCAGCTAATTCAAAGAACTACATTATGGAGCAACAATCAACTCATCATCAAATGTCATCTAAAAAACCACGCTTCGAACCACGCGCTTCTTGCCCTCCTTTTAAGGTAGGTTATAGCAAGGTTAGCTTAAGCATAGCACTTCGTATTTTCTTGGTTACTAAATAATATGTCGCTTTCTAAATTTAATTTAGTCAGTTAAGCATTCGTGAACTTTGTTGTTATGATATCTTTAAACTCTTTACTATACAAATTCCAAGAATAACTACATATGTTAGTATTTGACTGAATTTTATACACGGAATTATTTATACTAGGTCATTTTCTTATAAAGGTGTATCTTATGTACGATGTTAAACTACGTACTCGTGTAACATACATGCTTGTGTATTAATCAGGTAAGGAAAGAGAAGTTAGGAGATAGAATCGCGGCACTTCAACAACTAGTGGCACCCTTTGGCAAGGTATATACTCCGTACTTTACATTATGAATCGATTATAGTGTTGCATTATTATTGCAATTAAAATAAATCAATCAAAATCATTTCTATCGAGTCAAAAATGTATTTCTACATATTTGAATAAATTAGATGAGGAGGTAACATTTGGCAAGACATTTTATCTTATTTGAAAGATTGATTTATAGTCGAAATGAGAATGTAATTAACTTAGGACTTGTTTGGCATCATTTTTGGTTTTCTGTTTCCTGTTTTTTTGAAAACCAAAAACAGGAAACAAGAAAAAGGTGTTTCCACTTTTCTATTGTCAATTTTCATATTTGTTATGATTCTAATAGGTTTAAATAATTTTTCATTCATTATGTGACATATATCATATACTTTTATACAACAAAAAACCAAAAAACAGAAAACCACAGCTGTTTCGGGGTTTTCTGATGTCCTGCGGGAGAGTTACAATTCCGAGACTGGAACCGGACGTCTGTACCTGCAAAATAACGGAGACTCCTGAGAGCTCCGCCTCCAACGGTCAAGTTAGTACCTGATTAAGGAGTAATCAATACAGAAAGTAAAGTAATGAGATCTCTCTAGGTGAGAGTGCTTAGTGTTGGTAATCTGCGTTGTTAGCGTGATTAGCCGGTTGTTAATAAGTCTGTTCTTCTCTGCTTGATCTCTTAATTATTCGGTTGTTTTTTTGTTTTTTGATTAATGAGGATTAATCGAGTATTTATAGCCTTGGGAAGCGTGCAACTCTCTAGGCTTAAGGTAAACCTAGGGCTGATCGGGCCTCTAGACTGAAATGGGCCTTGATGGCCGGTTGTCCCACTTGGCATGGGTGGACACGTGGCGTGTCTTAAGTGGTCCGTGGAGGACGTATCTGTGACTGACACGTGGCAAGCTCCTGTTGGCCTTCGTGAAGGACACGTGGCGGAACCTGGTTGGTCCACTTGTCAGACGGTGATTGGTGGATAAAAATCCCCTAATCATTTGCCCCTCACAGGCGGCACGCGACTGGTCACGTGTCGCCTGTGACAGGTGTCGCACGGTGACAGGCGACGGCCCGTTACAGGTGTCACCTTGCAGACGGCCGAGAGATTTTCCCGCCCAAATTTGAATTTGGAAGCGACCCTTCGCCTTCTCATTTTGCCTATAAAAGGAAGTGCTGACTTCGGTCATTTTCACATTTGAGAACTTTTGCGAGAACATTCGGACCCCTGAACTTGCTCTGACATTTTCGGACTTTTTCTGCCTACCGCCTGTTCTGACAAGCCGACTGACCCGAACTTCCAGGACTTCATCAACCGTCACCCGTTCAGGTAACTCAGTTCTCTTACTCTTAATTTTCTTTTTATTTTTTGAAATGGCACCATGGAAGCACACGACACGCCCTAAGTTAGTGATCAGCCGGTCACCGGGGACGGCTGAATCTAGGACTAGGAGTGCCGCCTGCCCTTTTCTGGACCCATCTTTGCCCTTTATACAAAGTCCGACTGAATCTGTGTCTATGCAGAACGTGATGGCCAGAACAAAAAAGACTGCTATGATATCAAACTCAGACGGCTCCTCCCAAAGGGTGCTCCTTAGCGAAACATCTGACCAGGCGCCAGATGTAGAACGAGGCGACTGTCAAGCTGACAGTGCTGAGAGAGGGACCAAGGTGTTCCCTTCTCATCTAACCGTGGACATGTCTAATTTTCCTTCTGATCCTTCTAAGGGAGAGGAGGCGGGCCCCTCTAGGAGAGGGGAGGAGTCGTCCTCTTCGGACTCGTCAGGGGACGAGTCCGAATCCAGCTCTTCTGACCATAGTTCTTCTGGCTCAGAAGAAAAACATAGCCGCCTACAAGAGGCGAGAAGTTCTCATGCAGTGGAGAAGGGGGATAATTGGGCAGAGCCGTCCGCCTCTTACAGAGAGGAAAACGCCCCCTACTACTGCAGGGTGCCCCGGGGCCGGATTGCAACCATGCGAGACAACGTGGCGAGCTTTATTGCTAACCACAAAATGGGCCCGGAGTATTTACTGTTTGTGCCGGATCCAGAAGATACTGTCGTCTGGCCGGCTGGTACCAGCTATGGTGACGGCTGCTTTGGCTGCTATGTGGCGGCCATCAAAGCTGGACTGCGCTTCCCATTACATCCGGCTGTTCAGCGGATTTTAGATGGGTATGATCTGGGGTTATGGCAGTTAGCCCCCAACTCTTGGGTAAACGTACTCGGCTATGTGGCCGGGTGCGAACTGAACGGGGTGGAGCCAAGTTTTGAGGCTTTCGCCCACATGAACTATCTCAGCCGGACCCCCAAGTCGGGAGGTACCGGCTGGTATCAATTGACAAGCCATAGGGGTTACCTCATGACGAGAGGTAAGGCAAACAAATGGAAGGATTGGCGGAACACCTTCCTTATTATCGAGAGTTCAGACACGGAGCTGAACAAACGTTTTAATAAGTGGAACAGGGATCCACCTCTTCTCGCAGGCGGCCGCAGCATGCCGCCTGTTCCCCCAAAGGCTAAAAAAGAGATCCTAGACAAAGGACTCTTCAAAGTAGAGACTAGGGTGAACTCTACTTCAGGGGTACGAGAGCAAGTACCCCTAAATTGCGTCCCGAGCTTCAAGTGGCTCTATGACGAGTACTTCTTGGCCGCCTGTGGCCTCGGCAGTCGGTGCTCTAGAGGTAGCCGGCCTGACGAATACTCTGTTTTTTCACGCCTTGTTTACTTGGAATTTTTACTAACTTTGCTGTTTATTTCTTTCAGCCGACGCCATGAGTAAAATATCAGCATCTAAGACTGCGGCGGCCATGCTGCGGGTCTCACTAATGAAGCAGTCGTATGTCGACTCCCCCAGCAAGGAGGCACCCTTGGTAAGCTTTGAAAACTCCTCCTTTTAGTTGTATTATGCATATACTAACTCTTTTTGTTTTCAGTCTGGCACTCCAAGGGCTTCTTCCTCGCAACAGCCGGACCCCAAGGCCCGGAGGACGACTGTTGCAAGCTCTCCTGGGTCTTCCAGGAAAACAGTGGCGGCTGAGAAGCAGCCGGCCACTTCTTCAAAAACCCAGGCGGGGCCGCCTAGATGTATGGACACTTGCTTGTAAAAACTCACCCTTGCTTCCTTCTTGATTAGGTCTAACTTGTTTTTTCCTTTCGCTTAATGCAGCCGGCCCCCAGGGACTTGACTTGGTTGAGGTAGCCAAGTCAATGGTTAAAATAGTTCCTCCATCTGACAGGGAGGCGGTCAAGGGTGCCGGCACCCTTGACCTCGATGGAATTTCGGGGATCCTAGCTGAGGTATACTTAGCACCTTTTTGAGCTTTTGAGTTCCAGGACGCCTGTTAACTCTTTTGATTGGAAACTGACGCCTGTTTTTCTTTGTACTTAGGCCCTGCTCCGAGTCAACAGCCTTCGCAAGCCGATTGATCGGAAAAACAAAGAGGTAAAGGCCGCAAAGGCTATGGCCGCCTCCAGCTGTGATAAGGCAATGTTTCAAATTGCCCAAAATGAAGTACTGACCCTTGATCTTCTTTATTATCAGGCGCAGGCGACCGCCGCTGTTCGGGCTCAGCTAGAGACGGCCCAAAAGAAGGTTGACGAGCTGGAGGGGACCGTCACCAAACTTAAAACCGAGCTGAAACCCCTTCGCCAAAAAATGCACTCTTACGAAGCCATGGAGAAATCTTTGGCTAACGTAAAAGAACGCCTGGTGAACCAGGAGAAGAGTCTTACCCAAGAGCTCTCGGACAAGGCCGAGCAAGAGAAACAAGAGCTCGTCCGGGAGATGGTGGAAGACTCCGCCCAAATCCAACGCATGACCTGGGAACGACTGTTCCCCAGTGCCGACTTTGCCTCATGGGAAAGAACGTACCGCCAGTGTTCGGAAATATATAATCAACAGATCCTGGCGGCTGCTGAAGAAGAGGCGATGGACGTTGCGTTGGAGGAGGAAGAGCCGGTTGTGGCGCTTGTGCCACTTGGGGGTAAGGCATCAAAAAATGATGCAGCTAAGGCCGAGTCCAGCAAGAAGAGTGCTGACCAGGCGGCTGCTGCTGATACTGAACTGCCCCCTTCTTAAGCTTTAAGTATATTTTTTTCTTTTCACGGCCTGCGTGCCGTTTGCTTTGTAATTACCCGGCCAGGGGGCCGGGGTTTTGAATATTCTGCTGGTCTTTTATGGCCGGCTCATTTTAATCAAATATTTTGTTTTTGTTCAAATTTGTCTAAGTATTTGAAGTTTGCTCACTTGACCGACTGTTGTGTATGGCCAAACGTTTAGACAGGTAAGTATGCCGCCTATGCCCCTGGACGACTGGTTGTCTGTTTCCAGGATAGATGATCAGTCGGCCATTTAATCAATCGGTATTCGAACTCTTTATTCAATTTGACCAAGTAAATAGAATTACCTAGTAGCCAAGGATTTTAAGTAGGAAAACAAGCGGCGGGTACCGGTTGTTTCCCTTTATTGCCAATGTTGGCTTTAAACTCGTTATTTTTTAACCTAGCAAGAGTATTGGTTGAGAGCCTTTGTTTATTAAAAACAAGTGGACGACTCATACCTTTTAGGCTTCATACTAAGTTTGAGTGACTATTAAGTTAACATAGGAGTTACTTAGTCTTTGTCACAATCTTGATTGAGTAGTAGAGGTGTCAGGCGGCGTAGGCCGGCTAGACCCCTTGATTCACCAATGTTTGCTGGCTATTAACTCAATAGGTTATCCAGTAGGAATAGGGGTTCGAGTGCCCTTGTTTGTTTAAAACGGGCGGACGACTCAAACCTTTTAGGTTCCATACCAAATTTGAAGGAGTGACTATGAGTTAACTTTGGAGTTACTCAGTCGCCGTCACTTTTGTTTGAGAAGTAGAGGTACCAGGCGGCGTATGCCGGCTAGACCCCTTGATTCGCCAATGTTTGTTGGCTATTAACTCAATAGGTACCCCCTGCATTTATCCCAAGTAATACAGGCGGTCATCTGACTCAGATGTCAACTGCTACCACTGGTTTGGTTAGTGATAGAGTTATCCTTGTCTCAAAAACGGCTACGTGGTTGCCCTTGGGGACAGTCGTATAGGTGCCGTGTAATTAGTTTATAGAACAATGTTCCACCCAAAAGGGAGCTGCTCTCTGCGACGAATTTCATCCGGAGGGATGCCGTCGGACGCCTGCTATGATGTTGGGACAGGTCGTATTAGTTTTGTAGATTTGATCAGGTGGCTTGGCGCCTGGTCTGATCATTCGGCCGATGGCCTTGGTAAGTTCTTGGTGAACGTAGGTGCTAAGTAAAAGAAGGGTAGCCGCCTGTTAGGTACAGGATCGGCCAGGCCCTTATCTTTTTAGCTAAGTATTGTGAGTAAAATACTCGATGGAGAGTAGCCGACTGTAAAGGAACAGACGGCATGCCCCTCTAAAGATAGTGAAACTCAATGGAGAGTAGCCGACTGTAAAGGTACAGACGGCATGCCCCTCGTAATACAATATTGAATAGTAAGTGCAAACTTTATTAAGTAGCTCTTTACTTTACATCATTCAGAAGAAATATTTTTTAAGGTTATCTACATTCCAGGTTCGAGGCAACGGTTGTCCGTCTGGTGTTTCCAGACGGTAGGTACCGTCCCTGACTTCCGCATAGATTCGGTAGGGTCCTTCCCAGTTGGGAGTTAGTTTTCCAGACTCATTGGCCCTACCAACTGCTTCCATTTTTCTAAGTACAAAGTCCCCTACTTTGAGTGGACGCCTGTGTACTTTCTTGTTGTATGATCTAGTCATTCTTAGGCGATAGATCTCATGGCGCAAAACAGCATTGCCCCTTTTTTCAGGAAGTGAGTCTAATGCCAGGCGCATAGCTTCCCAGTTTGCCTCTTCATCATATAGCATTACTCGAAGAGTCGGCTCGTAGTGTTCTATTGGAAGAACAGCTTCTGCACCATAAGTTAGGAGGAAGGGAGTTTCTCCAGTCGCCCCTTTTTCAGTCGTCCTAATGGCCCAAAGAACATGTGGTAGTTCATCTGCCCATAGGCCGCCTGCTCGTTCAATCTTTTTCTTGAGACCGTCTGAGATGATTTTATTAAAGGCTTCTACCTGGCCGTTTGCTTGTGGACGGCCGACAGATGCAAAGTAATGTGCAATTCCTTGGTCTCCCAACCAGCTTTTGAGAACAGGCGTCTCAAATTGGGGGCCATTATCAAAAACCATAGACATGGGAACCCCGAACCGAGTGATGACGTTTTTCCAAATGAATGAAATTACATCTTTCGTCTTGATTCCCTTTACAGCCTCCGCCTCTACCCATTTAGTGAAGTAGTCAACGGCAACAAGTATGTACCTTCTGCCGCCTGTAGCAGGCGTATATGGCCCCAGAATGTCCATGCCCCACTTAGCAAACGGTAGTGGGCTGTGAATGGTAGTGAGGTCAGTAGCCGGACGGTGAATTAATTTGCCAAACCTTTGGCACTTGTCACATTTTTTCACCATCTCCATTTTCATCTGCTTCCAAAGTAGGCCAAAAGTAACCCCGCCGCCTTGTCCTTTGAGCAAGCATCCTACCACCTATGTGGGAAGCACAGAAACCAGAGTGAAGATCATCTAGTATCTCTCGTCCCTTTTCAGGAGTAACACACTTTAAGAAGGGTTGAAGGTGCCCCCTCTTGTGAAGTTCTCCCTGTATAATTTCAAAACAGGAGGCTCGTTTTTTCAGTGCTGCCGCCTGTTGAGGATCATCCGGCAGTGTACCGTTTGTCAGATATGCCCTGATTGAATCCATCCAGGTTGAGCTTCTGTCTAGAATTCCAATAGGATTTTCCTCGATGCTTCTCTTCTCCATTACTTCCCAAAACACAGTCCGAGGAGTATCGGAGGAGGCGGATGATGCTAATTTCGAAAGTGCATCTGCCTGGTTGTTTTCTGATCTCGGCACTTGGATCAGATGGAAATCCTCAAGGGAGCCGACTGCTTGTCGGACCGCCTGTAAATACTTGATCATGGCCGGATGTGTTGCTTCGTATTCGCCATTGTACTGACTCACTATCAGTTGTGAATCAGAACAGGCGTCTATTTTCCTTGCCCCTGCCGCCTTACACATGCGGATCCCGGCTAGTAAAGCTTCATATTCTGCCTCATTGTTTGAAGCCTGGAAACTGAAGCGTAGAGCATACTCGAACCTGTCGCCCTCTGGAGATTGACATACGACGCCTGCTCCACAACCGTTTGAAGTAGAGCTTCCGTCCACATATACCTTCCAGACTTGGTCTGGAACTTGAGAGTCAGGAGGACGAGTCATCTCTACGATAAAGTCAGCAAAGGCTTGCCCCTTCACTGCTTTTCTAGGCTCGAAAGTAACTTCGAGACTCTGCATTTCTATGGCCCATTTGATCATTCGTCCGGAGGACTCCATGGTGGTAAGGGGCCGCTTGATCGGTTGGTCGGTATACACGACGACTGCATGTGCCAGAAAGTAGGGCTTCAATTTTTTAACAGCCATGAAGAGTGCAAGACCAAATTTCTCCACTAGGGGATACCTCAACTCGGCATTTTTCAGTACGTGACTGACAAAGTAGACCGGGAGTTGACAGCCGTCCCTTTCAGCAAGGAGCACCGCGCTTAACGCATGATCAGAGACGGCCAGGTACATGTAGAGATTTTCTTTGGGCAAAGGGCTAACCAGCCTCGGCAAGGAATGCAAGTGAACCTTTAATTTCTGGAAGGCGGCCTCAGCATCCGGCCCCCATTCAAACCTTGCCTTCTTCTTAATTGCCTGGAAAAAGTATAGGCATTTGTCGCCTGATCGGCTTAGTAATCTTCCCAAGGCCGCCAGACAACCTGTTAACTTCTGAACCTCTCGAACGGTACGAGGCGACTGCATGTCAATGACCGCCTGTACCTTCTCGGGGTTCGCCTCTATTCCTCTCTGGTTGATAAGGAATCCGAGAAATTTCCCAGACTCAACTCCAAATACACATTTCTTGGGATTGAGCATGACATGGTGCCGCCTGAGTGTGGCGAAAGTCTCTCGGAGGTCCGTCAGATGATCTTTCTGAAGTTTAGTCTTGACAATCATATCATCAATGTATGCCTCGACGTTTCTCCCAATCTGATCAAAGAACACTGTGTTTATCATTCGTTGGAAGGTAGCCGGAGCATTCTTAAGACCAAACGGCATGACCGTGTAACAGTATAATCCCTGATCAGTGACGAAGGCCGTCTTCTCCTGATCTTTCTTCCACAAAGGAATTTGATGAAAACCAGAATAGGCGTCCATAAAACTCATCAAGGCATGGCCGGCTGTTGAGTCGACCAGGTTATCAATTTTAGGCAGAGGGTAACTGTCTTTGGGGCACGCCTTGTTCAAGTCTGTGTAGTCTACACACATTCGCCAGGTGCCATTCGGCTTTTTAACAAGTACCACATTTGCAACCCAATCTGGGAAGTAACATTGCCGAATGAACCCTGCATCAAGTAATTTTTTGACTTCGGCGGCTGCCGCCTGACCTCTCTCTTCACCATGGTTCCGCTTCTTTTGCCGTACCGGCTTCTTTTTCGGATCCACAGCGAGTTTGTGTACTGCCATATCAGGACTAATGCCTGGCATTTCATGGACTTCAAATGCAAAGATGTCCTTGTATTCTTTCAACAAGTTGTGAAAGTCGGCACCAAGGTTTCTTAGAGCAGCCGTCCCTACTTTGACTGTTCGGTCAGGATGGGAGTCGTCTAATATCAGGTCCGCATGCTCACCAGCCGGCTGAGGGCGGAACTCATCCGGCCGGTCCTCTGCCAATGATTGCTATTTTCTTGCTTTTCTTGCGGACTCAGTCTGGAGTGCCTTTCTCTTTTTGTCGCCTGTTTCTTGAACAGGCGCACTTTCCTTGACATTGTCAAGGTCTGTTTTTTCTCCACTTGACCCAGTGGCCATAACAGTGGGCTTGACATCCGAGAGATAGCACTCTCGGGCCATCCTCTGATCTCCCCTAAGGGAGCCGACTGTTCCATTGTCCCTTTCAAACTTAAGCAGCATAAGTGACGGGATTATAACAGCCTTGGAATTATTCAGGGTTGGTCGACCCAGAATCATGTTGTAGGCAGAGAGTTCCTCTACCACTAGGAACCGGACTACCATGTGTCGTCCTTCCCCTTTTTCGCCCAGGCGGATGGGTAGATCTACTCGTCCCAGTGGGTGGACGACTCCTCCCCCAAACCCTATTAAAGGGTGGGAGGCCGGATGTATGCAGTCCGTCTGATATTTCAGTTTTGATAGACATTTGCTGCTGATGAGATCTGAAGAGCTCCCGGTATCTATGAGGATTCGACCAACTCTCTGGTTGGCCACTTTACATTCAATAACGAGAGGGTCGTCATGCGGCCCCTTATTCCTCCTAGATCCTCTTCAGTGATGACAATCTCAGGAAATGTATATTTGGACGGTCGTTCTTGGTGAACGGAATTTACATCTAACCGCCTTATATTATCTTTGTTGCCCCTAATAGAGGGGCCGCCTCCTGAGAAGCCGCCTGCAATGGTGTAGACGACTGCATCATCTGTATCAGAACTGTCGGCCTGCTGATTCTTTTTGGCCGACTGCTTTTTTGAGGAAGTGTTTCCCGCAGATTTCTTGACATAAGTGTCAAGATCACCTTGATCAGCCAATCGGTCTAGGTACCGCATGAGACTGATGCAGTCATTGGTGTGATGACCAATGTCATCATGATAAGCACAGATTTTGTCTTGGTTCCGGTTGCTCGCAGAACCCTTCATGGGGAGCGGCTTCTCAATTGAGAGCCGTCCCTTTATTTCTTTTAGGATAAACTGGTTATCCTTGTTAAACACATATTTTGGGGAGTATGGTTTGAATTCTTTTTTCTTTTTCTGGGCCGGCTGTTTAGAGGAATCAGCCGCCCAGACCCCTTTTCTTTTTTCATCCTTGTTGGACGACTGTTTCTGTCGTCCCTCTCTATTGTCGAACCTCTTCCCGTCCGACTGTTTCATCGTACACAGATCAGTCGCCTGTATATAGGCTTCTGCTTCAATCAAGGCCTCTTGAAGAGTCGCCACCCTTTTTCGAACTAAATCAAATTTGAAGGTAGACCCGTCTTTGAGACCTCTAAAAAAGTCAGTATAAGCTACCTCATCCGGTAACCCTTGAATCTGTATTCTCATCAGGTTGAACCGCCTGATGTAGGAACGAAGCCCCTCCTTTTCACCCTGCTGAATTGTTCCCAAATCAAGGGTCGTTTTCTTCGCAGGGATGTTCATTGCGAAGTTGGAGGCAAATAAGTAAGCAAGCGTCCTGAAGCTGTTTACACAACCAGTCGGCAGGTTGCCGAACCATTGCTGTGCAATTCCCTTGAGAGTCGCTGGGAAACACTTGCACCAAGTGGGATCATCCAACCCTTGAAGGTACATCAGGTTGGTGAATGCCATCAGATGGTCTTCCGGGTTAGTAGTGCCATCATAGGCGCCTACTAAAACATTTTTTACTTTGGCCGGCTGAGCGGCTTCAGTAATTTCCTTGGAGAAGGCCGACGGCTGTTCACCAAGTCTAAGCAGCCGTAGCTGCCAGTCCATAGGTTGGACGTTTTTTGCTGCAGGTCCACCAAATGGAGGTGGCTGCATAAAATACTGTTGTTGCGGCACAAATGGTAAGTTTGGTACCGCCTGGGCACTATGAAAGTCGGACTGACGGGAGGTGCCGCCTGACTGACTCTCATGGTACGACTGAGTTGGCCTCATCGAGGCGTTTCGCAAACTGTCCTGAAAATTTGAAGTAGAAGCCGACTCTGATAATCGGTCACTCTTCTTCTGCTCTAGCAGGTGCCGAGCATCTGTGAACGTTTGCTTTGACCCGTCCGCCTGAATATGACGAACCGGTTTCCTATTTCCCGTAGGGTAACGGAATTTTGTGAAATCAAGAGCAGACGGTTCCCGCTTCTTGGATTTAGGATGGGGAGTCGCCTCTCGCCCTTGAACTGGCTTCCTCCTCAGTGAAGTGGAAGGTTTCTTGGCCGACTGCTCTTTGACTGAAGCAGGCGGTTTTTTGTTGATCAACTCTTGGATCTCTCCCTTGAAGTCCCTCATGAAGGTCATGAGTTCGTTCCTTGTGATGGGAGCAGACCCATCAGTCGGCTGTTGCCGAGCAAGCGGTGCGCCTGCTGGCTCGCTTCCTGTTTGAAGATACTCCCGTTCCCTTATTTCAGTATGACGGGTACGGCGGGCCCTTAGGGTCCCGTCTGGAGCTGTATGAGTTTCAACTTCAAATTCACTTTCGGTATCATGGTCCGACTGAACTTGAGGGTCGTCTAGGGGACGCCTCTCTTCTGGAGTCGGTACAGACTTGGATGCCATCTCTGAAGTACTCTCCCCACAGACGGCGCCAAATGTTTCGGGGTTTTCTGATGTCCTGCGGGAGAGTTACAATTCCGAGACTGGAACCGGACGTCTGTACCTGCAAAATAACGGAGACTCCTGAGAGCTCCGCCTCCAACGGTCAAGTTAGTACCTGATTAAGGAGTAATCAATACAGAAAGTAAAGTAATGAGATCTCTCTAGGTGAGAGTGCTTAGTGTTGGTAATCTGCGTTGTTAGCGTGATTAGCCGGTTGTTAATAAGTCTGTTCTTCTCTGCTTGATCTCTTAATTATTCGGTTGTTTTTTTGTTTTTTGATTAATGAGGATTAATCGAGTATTTATAGCCTTGGGAAGCGTGCAACTCTCTAGGCTTAAGGTAAACCTAGGGCTGATCGGGCCTCTAGACTGAAATGGGCCTTGATGGCCGGTTGTCCCACTTGGCATGGGTGGACACGTGGCGTGTCTTAAGTGGTCCGTGGAGGACGTATCTGTGACTGACACGTGGCAAGCTCCTGTTGGCCTTCGTGAAGGACACGTGGCGGAACCTGGTTGGTCCACTTGTCAGACGGTGATTGGTGGATAAAAATCCCCTAATCAACAGCAATGCCAAACGAACCCTTAATTATTGATTTGATATTGTGTTTGACAAAGTAACTTTTCAAAATTATTAAAGCTAGTTAAAAAGAAAATTAAAGTTACTCAACAACCTTATCAAAATTAAAGCTACCTAGCTTATCAAAAATCTGTATCATCTTTATGTATATGTACATTCATTGAAAGTTACATGTAATTTACAAAAAAAACTAGCTTTATTTATATCTTTCAATTTTAACTAGTACGGAGTAGCTATATAATAATAATGTCCGTCAATAAACTTATCTTTCAAATTTAGCAATAATTTCTGCTAAAATTTTGTTGATATTTAGCAATAAACTTCTTTATAATATAATAATACAATGTTCAAAGAAGCTTTGAAATGTAAAATTTTATTGACAAAATTGTGTTAACGAAAACTTGTACGTGTGTGTTGTTGGCAGACAGATACAGCTTCAGTGTTGATGGAAGCGATTGGATACATCAAATTCCTCCAAAACCAAGTTGAGGTACGAACAACGTAACAAACATACTACGTGTACTTATTATTTTTAAGGTGAAGAAAACAAGGCTTAAATATATGGTAAAACATTGTTATTAATGCAGACACTAAGTGTTCCATACATGAAGTCATCATGTCACAACAAAAGCTCCAATACTACTCAAAGGGTAAGATCTATGTACGTTTTATTTAATACATGACTACGTAACTACGTATATAATTCATAGGATATACAAAATATACGTATAAATTGAAATTTCACGATGAATTAATGTTATTCTTGCAGGTTAAAGAAGATGAATTTTGTGAGAGTGATGAATCAATATTAAAAGACGACTTAAGAAGCCGAGGATTATGTCTTGTGCCTCAATCATGCATGTCCTATATTAATTTAGCAAGTGATGCTGCCATTAATGGTGGTATTTGGCCATCTCCTAATTTTAATCCTGCTGGCTTCTAATTATAACTTTTAAAAAATGTGTAAAAAGAAAATATATACGAGTATTTAGTAATTATATATATATGTTATTTGTATGATTAATGGAGCAAACTTGGTCATCTTGAATGAATTCATAATATCGAGATAGACCACGTTTGATCCATTTTTTATTTTTCTAAGGCATAATATATAATTAATGTGTTACTAGTGTCAAATCTTTAACTCAATGTAAAGTACATATTTATTATTATTATTATTATTATTATTATTATTATTATAAAAATGTAAAAAAAAAACTACAAAGTCAATCAGTTTACAAGAAATTGGTGGGGAGTCGAGATACAATCTGGGCCCCCACCCCTCTAGCTATACCGAACCCGATTCTATTGAAGATGTGAGCAGCTGCACAAACACCAATATCCCGAGTCTTAGCGAATGCCTGAACCCGCTTCAGCAACGCAATAACATCCTTCTCTAATTCCCCAAACGAAGAAAAGGAGAAAGGAAGAAAATCATAGCCAATAGCCCTACAACGCACCCCATATTTATCCCGCTTCCGCTGAGCCGCCGCAGACACAACACGACAAGGAACGAAGTCAGACAACCCCGATTGTGTCAATGGTGAAGACCCCGTCAAGTCAACACATACATCAAGGCCTCTATCCTAGGAGTAAAGAATCACATCTGATGGTCGAAGAGCACCGTCATTCCCTCCAGTCAACCCAACGCTAACTTCCTTTCGAGCAGAAATCCCTGACCGAAAACAAATATCAACAAGGGTGTCACGAACAACGTTGTTCCGATGTTTAATACCCACCATCCCAGCACAAGACACATTATTATTGTTCAATTATTTAAGGGAGGCTAGATCTTATTGAATACTCGTATAATTTTACAAATAAATTAGGAAAAATGGAAAACAAAAATCCAACCTTTGCACTTTTTCCTTACAAAAATCCAACCTTCATTTTATTCCTCAAAAATCCAACCTTTATACCCTTCTTTCTCCCACAGGTCCATTACCGATTGATGACCATTTTTTCTAAGTTATATGCCACGTGTCCGCATTTAAGAGGTTAATTATTTTTTAATTATTAAAAAACAAAAATAATTAAAAGAAAAAAAAACAAAAACAAAAAAAAATCAGAAATTCCCTTTTCCACCACCACCACCTTCCCCTGCCACACCACTCCCTCTCCTCCTCCCTCCCCTTCGCGCCCACCGCCCATCAGGACCAACGCACACACCACCAAAATGCAAAACCACCGAAACCCAACTCACACACCACCACCTTCCCTTGCCACCAACACACACACCCAACCACCAACAAAAACGCACAACCACCAACTCCACAACCCATCAACCAACACGCACGCCCAGTCACCAACTCCACCACCGAGCAACCAACAAAAACGCACACCCCGCAAACCACCTAGCAGCCAAAAAAATTCAAAAAAAAAAACCCTTTTCATTCACTACACCTCCCCTTTTCCATCACGTCAGCCACCCAAATCAAACCCCCGTCGATTCCTTTAACCCCGAAACCCTCCCCACCTGAAACCTAGCCCCTAAAAACCTCCCGATCTACCTGAAACACAGCCCAAAAAAAGCCCTTTTCCCGAACGGCCACCACTAGCTTGCCCATCCAACCCTTCGCCAAGCCCCATGGAGACGAGGGTGAGAGAGAGAGATAGAGAGGAAGAATGAGAGTGAGAGAAGGGAGGAGAGGTGAAATGACGATGATGAGTGGTGGTGGTGGTGGCGGAGGTGGGGTTGGTGGTTTCACTGTTTGAGGTGAGAGACTAAGAGGAGAGGGGAAGAAGAGGAGTTAGAAAGGAAAATGAGAGAATAAAATAAAAAAAATCTTTTTTAACCTGTTTCAGGTTACAAGTAAAATGGACCTGTTGGAGAAGGAGGGATATAAAGGTTGGATATTTCAGGAATAAAATGGAGGTTGGATTTTTCACGAATAAAATGGAGTTTGGATTTTTGTAAGGAAAAAGTGTAAAGGTTGGATTTTTCTTTTTCATTTTTCCAATTAATTAACCGTACCAAGATCAGGTCTATTGTCAAGGCTCGTATGAGTCATATCCTGCCTCGTCGATCAATCTCTACTGTCTAGTAAGTAATTTGGAAGAAGAAAAAAGAAAGTACCTGAAGGTTCTTGTGTATACATGACTACATGAGTGCTTGTAATACAGAGTAAAAAGTAAGATATTTTGGCATAGTTTCTTTAAGAAAAAATAAAAGAAAAGGTGGCTTAGTTGTAGCCATATGTTAAAGAGGCTAAAGGCATTATAATTACGAAGTGGTCAAGCAATGTGTCTATAATATTGTGACAGAATTTAAAGCTTTTGGCAAGCTCTTAAGATGTTCATTTGCTTGAAGCTAACTACATTCAATTTTCCCCTTTTTGCTAATTTTTGTTTGCAACAAATGATTCTACATTTTACTCCTACATACGTTGAATAACAAGATTATGAAAAGAAGAATAGAGTAATATCGGTAATGTATTATTGTAGTAAACAAAATAATTTATTTTTTTTCAAAGTTCTCAAATCTAATAGTAGCAAATTTTGGTTAATGAAATATACACTAAAATAATTATGAAAGATATATAGTAAATTAATGATTAATTAATAGGTGAAAGTTGTATTTTCTTTATTGTCTCGGTGACATATTCATAATGGAATAACTTTTGTTTATATTCAATAAGATTTATTAATCCCATATTAAGTGTAATATATTGTATGAGGGGAAACAATTTGAATGCATTGAGTTTTAGTCGAAAAACCACAACTATTGAATGTATTATACAGTTATCAATATATATGAGCAAGCTACAACAGTGCTCGTCAATTTTATGGTCTGTTCAATAATGGAGAATAACTCTGAAATATTGCCGACGTATACGTTATAATATTCATTAACCAAATTAGTGTGAATGGTAGACAACGTTAGGCGTTGTTTTGGATTACGATATTCAATAATCACATGTTTACGTGTTACAACATTCTCGTCAAATTAGATTTACAAAATGTTGATCGATATTATCTCAATGTTATAGAGAACAATGACGTGGTTATACAAATCTACCATAAACCCCCACCCTTGAAATCACCCTAAAACCTAAACCCCCACCAATAAAATCATCTTCATCAGTGTGCACCCTACTCAACAGAAATTCACCATCTGACTCATCCAATCGAAACCATTTCTACCAACCTAAAAGATCGCGCACCCTACCCACCTGAACCCTATCCAAAACCCTACCCCACCACCTCGAAAGATCACTTTATTCATCCCCAAACCACCCTATTTAGTTCCTTAAATAACCCTTATCACACAAAAATCAACTCCAATAATATAAAAACCCACCAATTAGGGGTGTAAATGAGTCGAGCCGAGCCAAGTACTACCTTATTTATATTAGTTTTTCTAATAAACGAGAATTTGTATTTTTGACATTTGAAAATAAATTAGCATAATAACTAAATTTTAATTATAAACTTAAAAATTAGATTAACAATTGTGAATAAATTAATAAATTCATGAAAATAAATAAACGAGCAATTCGTATACATAAATAAACAAGTTGTTTTATGAACTTAGTTGAACGATCATATTTGTGGCATATTTATGTTCGTGTTCAAGCTTAATTCGTTTATTAAATAAACGAATATGAATAAGCTTGAACCCGAGTATTTTATTGATCAGCTCAGTACATTTACGCCTTTACCATCAAGCAACCAGATCTAAAATAATTTTGTTAGAGAGAGTGGTAATAACGTGGCGCGCGGCGGCCAATGCTGAACCAGGCTGGTTTAGGTGGGGGATCAGGGTGTGAGGAATTTTAAAGGGGGGAAAGTTAGGCATTTGTAAATGCATAACATTGATTAAAATATTATTAAAACACGTGATAGAGCGAGAAAAGAGGAGAGAGATAGGAAGAGAGAGGTCTGTAGGTGGACCCCACCTATTTTTTGGTCGGATTTGTATCACGTGATGAGGGACCACTTGTTGATTGTTCCATTGAAAGTTTATATGGTACCATTGAATCCTCAGTGGTACTATTTATGCATAAATTTTGTACAACTAAATGCATATATAATACCATTATGTGCATATATAGTATCACTGTATATTCAGTGGTACCATTTGATCATCCAATGATACCAGAATATGCATTCGTTTATACATATGTATAATTACATAAATACCCCTTGTTATGCATTTGTAAATGCCTAACTTTCCCCTATTTCTAGTTCCTCATCAGGGTGTAGCCCATGCAAGGGGAATAGGAAGAGAGGGAGTTGGTCCATTTGTTTTTTTTTTTTTTAAAAAAAAAAAATAGGACCAATTAGAAGGTGACATGTGGTAAGTCACCTTTTAAAACGGGTATTATCTTTAAAAAAATATATACCGGGTATATAGATTTTAAGGGACTGTTTTGAGAAAATAAGGATTATTCTTTTAATTTTTCCAATTATTAATTCTTCTATCTAGAACAGATGAAGTTTACGTTGTTTAGATTAAATTACTCCCTCCGTGTTTTTTTAAGTGTTACATTTTTCATTTCCGACCATGTTTTTTAAGTGTTACACTTTCTTTTTTGGCAAAAAACTACATTAAAATATTATACAAGTATCTCTATTCTTTCATGGTCCCCATTCAAATTCATTACTACCTCTCCTTTCACATTCATTATTTTTCAATAAACTATTAACCCCGCTATATTTCTTTTACAATTTTTTAATACTTTAAATACCCCACTTACCTTTTATTTTATTTAAGTCAATTAAATATCCTAAAATTATGTGTTGTTTGTAACACTTAAAAAAACAAGTATTAAATTAGCACAACCGAAAAAGGAGCCCAAATCCTCCAAAGTAGGGAGTCCAAGTAGCCTGAAAGAACAGTAGACGTGGCAAGACGTAATATGTTGTATGCTGATTATCCTCTCTACCTCTTACCTGGCCCCATTTCTGTCTTCCTCTGCTTACGTTTATCCAAACTCATTAGTTATTATACCAACTTGCATTTCATAAATGACCTATTTACCCTTGCAAATTATCACTTTGACAAATTTCATAACAATTTATAATTTTTTTTAAGATTGCGTAAACTATCATACTAATGACTTTGAATCCAATGTTCTCAACTCATTAATGAAACGAAGGTTTGGTCTAAAGTTTTGTTTATCGGTTTAAACATTTTGTATTTAATATGTAGAAAACATTATTTGTAGTTTTTTTTTGAGGGAAAAAACATTATTTGTAGTTTATGCGCTATTTCATTCCAAAATTGAGTTGGTCATATATCTAAAAGGTATTATGTGACTTGTTATTGTCTCACGTTGTTAATACATAAAAAGCTATATTAGTCGGGGGCAGAACTAGTTTTTTTTTTTAGAGGGGCTGAGCTTAACGTATGTCCTAGTATCTTATACACAATTATAATGTTGAAATGTGAAAAAACAATAAGATCGAGTATTAATAATAAAAAAAAAATGGTAAGATCCCTTAAAAAAATGAAAAGATATGAAAAGGCGAATGTAATGATTGGAGCTGAATTAAATTAAAATTAAGCTGAAGAGAACAAGCCCTTACTATTATTGTCAACCAAGAAGTATGTTTCATTTCTTAGAAGCATGAAACTTTTGACAAGGAAAAAAAAACTTTGTTTTTTCTTTCCAGACAGACAACATAAGATGATAGTGTAATTCGTTCGATCAGTTATTAGTATTATTCATTTTTTTAAAATTTAGTTTATTTCTTCAATAACATTGTAACAACAAGTCATTCTCATTATAAATAGAGCAAGTTTTGTAAAGACATCCTCTAAACCTTAAGTCAACACAACTCATATTTAATTTTTTTATTAAGAAATAATTAGTCTCGACCAGACATCAACTTTCACGAATTTTTTTTTGGAGTTATTTACAAGTCAACACAATTACAATTCCAATGTCAACAATTATTGAGGATGCAAATGTCATTGAGCAAATTACACTTAAAACACAGATAATTCTTCATTTATGTCCACTATATATGGAAATAAAAAAATATCTTCCCAAGAAAAAATAAAATAAAAAAAAGGGGGCCGAGGAATCTCTTATCCAATTTTATCTACTTTGCTTGATTAATTTTCGTCGGTCCATTCTTTAAAAACCCCACCTTTCTCCACTTTGATTCCATTTATTTTTTCGATTTTAATTTCTCTCTTCAAATTATAGCCTCAATTTTGTTCTCATGGTCCCATCAAAATTTCCCAATTTCTTACCACTTACTAAACTATGATCTAACACCCATTTCATTTTTTAGAATTTTTCGAAATTGGGTTATTGTTTTTTTTACAGGAAATTGATCGTTGAGGTCTTTAATAGAAGAATCTCACGCCCTTTGATCGTCATAAAATTCCCAGATTCCTTCAAAGCTTCTCTTTTTTAACAGGTTTGATGCTGGAATCTGAACGATTTATCCATATTTTGTAATTTGATTTAATTGACTGATTTGCAATAACAAGTTAAAAATAAGTAAATATTAGAAAATATTTAGGAAATAAATAGAAAGTTGAAGTTTTTTATATCCAAATTTGCACTATTATCAATTATGCTTGATGGGATATAGATGATTAAGCTTCTCTTGTTACTATGTTTCTACTTTGGACCTTTGGATTGTAGGGAGCTATAAAAGTTAGTGATGTAGACGGGATTTGATCCGAGGTCTTGGGTATCATCCCCGAGACTTTTAATTTACGTGGAAGTTGTAATTGATTGAATAATATTGCTTATTGCATGAAGTATCTTGTTGCCTTTGTGGGTTAAAAGTGATGAGAATTCTCTGTTTTGTTGGCTGTTTTTCCTTGTTACAGATTGTGTATCAGATTTGTGGTCCAGAAGAATGTCACTATAAAAAGTGTGAAAACTCAATTGTAGTAGTATAGTAAAAAGAAGGAACATTTTTTTTCTGGAAAGCTTTGATATAGTACTAAGTTGGAAATCTGTTTTGTGTTCAATGAAGTAGTTATCAAGATTCAGCTATGTTTTATCTGCTATTTGCTAGCTTAAGTTGAGTAGGAAATGGTCAAGTGTTGGTGAAATTTCTGATTATAGTTTAACTGGTTTAGTCATGAATACTTTTTGGTTAATTGTAAGTTATCATAACCTTGTTCATGTAGTAAAATTGTTGTGACGGTTGTTGATCTTAGGATTTGGAAGTAGGAGATGGGGTCATTACACGGACCAGTCGTTTGCCCTACAATTCGTGCTAAGCAGGTCGGTGTTTACCAAACACCAATTAGTGTCTCTTTGATGAAGGATGCCATGTTCAGAAGTGCATTTTGGGGCTATAAAAGTGTACGCCAACAATCTACTAATGCGAGCATGCTTACTCGCCCAATTAATATCCGGAGGTTTGGTACAGTTCATTGCACTTTTAGTTCGTCTTCCAATGGAAGTGGTAACAGAGCAGAAAAGGAAAATGATGAGGATTATGTCAACTCCAGTGTAATTGAAGCTGGTAGGATGTACTTTCATTACCATTTCATGAGATTGAATGTTGGCATTGCAATGGTTTTATATTAACTTCATTAGTTCATCTTATAATTTGGTGTTCTTGCTTGCTAATTTGTGTTTGGTTTTCCTAGGTTTATAGATACTACAATGTATCTTGCCTTTTCAACTTTGAAAAGTGCCAAAGGATAGTATGAGACTATCACTGTGCTGAATGTCTTTTAATGTGCAGCCATAGCTCTATGCACGAGCTTGTTTTCTTATGACTGAGTATTAACCAGTAGTCTCTTACTTTCTGTCTCTTTTGTAACCATTATCAATTCATTGGACCGTTGGAATATTGTGGGAGAAGGGTTATAAACATAATTTCTTAGGATATTAGTAAACTATGTAAATGGAGAGCTAACTTGCATTCTTTTGTCATATCTAATTTTTCACCTTTGTTGTATTCCAGATGCACTTGAAGCTGTAAATACAGTAGATAAAAAAGTCAATTCTGCATGCCTGCCTTATTGATGCTTTGGTGAATAATGTGCTGCCTGTTTCTAGTTTGAGATCTCTTCACGTATTATTTTGAGCATACTATTAATCAGTATTTTTGTATTGCTTTATTGTAGTTGAGGTGAAAAGTGGTTCAGATGGTTTCACAATTAAGATGAGAGATGGCAGGTTCTTAAAATGTGTCCATAACAGCCCTCAAGGTGGCCACCTTCCAGATTATGCACCACATCCGGCCATTGTGCTTAAAATGGAAGATGGAACGGATCTTCTTCTACCAATAATTGTTTGTATGTACATAGACCTCTTTGCTAACAGATCTCTGCATTCTTTGAATTCTGTTAAATCAATTTGATAACTGTCCAAATTATGTGTTCTTGCAGTGGAGATGCCTAGTGTGTTGCTCATGGCTGCTATCCGTAACGTACATATTGTATGTGTCTATTCTTCAATGCAACTCAGTTTTGTTGTGAAGTTAATCAGCTACACTAGGTATGGTTATTTAAGTTTAATCACAAATTCTCTGATGAAAATGTGCAGGCTAGGCCAACAATGTATCAAATTATGAAGGAAATGATTGAGAAGATGGGATATGTAGTAAGTGGGTTAAATGAATATCCCCTCCCCGTTTAGAGTTATTTGGTGGAAAGTGAAATTCTATCTTTAAAACCCCACAAAGCATTTTGCTTAGATACATTTTTGCAGGTCAAACTTGTTCGTGTAACTAAGAGAGTCCATGAAGCATATTTTGCTCAGTTATATCTCACAAAGGCATGTATATGACTATGTATATGATTATGTTTACATTTATAGTGTGTTTACCTTTTCTTGTGAATAACAATAAATTAATTGTGGAAAGTCATTGCTAATTTGCTATAGGTTGATAACGAAGATGAATGTATCAGTTTTGACCTTCGACCTTCAGATGCAATTAATATTGCTGTAAGATGCAAGGTATACATTTTCTTCCAATTTAGTCACTCTTCTGGGGCCTTTGGGATGCTATCTTTTTGTTTAGCCATGGATAAAAAAGTAACATTACCCTTTTGTACTGACTATTGAGCACTATTTGGAAGATTCTGATTTTGGAATCTTGCCAACTACTGTATTCTTTTGTTACCTTTTGCTTAGGTTTAGTGCTAGTTGCCTGATATCCTTGGTATATCAGTTCAGAACTTCAGATTTCGAATCTACATGATTTTAGCTTACTGATGTCAGTATTATGCCTATCTTTTATGCTATGATATATTGTATTGTTATCTCAACTTGTCTTCACATTATTGGACCTTCTGTAAAATAGTTTCAGTTAAGCAACACACGCACAATATTATTTGCATTGTTTCTGGCAAAAAAACAGTCTGATGCACCTATGATCTGATACCCTGGTTTTTTATTTGGTTTCCTCGTATGCTACTATAATGGATTTACTCAAAGTTGATGTTGATGTATATGCTTCCCCAACGGTCCAACTGTTGGTTTGAACGTTTAATAAAAAGAGCCAAGTAATATGGAGTATTATTCTTTAGTATTGAGCTCTTACTATATATCAACACTAGGAAGTTGACCTACTGCTCCTTACACATCATCTACTACAACATGCTTTCAGTTGAGAAGGAAGAAATTTATATTAAAAGAAGTCAGTCAACTAATGTAAAGTTATTGACTTTTCACTACAATGATCTCTTCAAACAAGAATATGTAGTGTTATGTACAAGTAAATCCGATGAACTGATAATATCACATAGTGTGTCAAGCCTTTATAAGCTAAATAGCTTTTAAGCTTTACTCTGAAGCTTATCTGTATCTACACAGGTGCCTATACAAGTAAACAGGAACCTGGCTCAAAGTGATGGTATGAAGATAGTTGAATCTCCAAAGACGATAAATGTGGGCCTTGCATCAGATGTCATGTCATTCACGGAATTGGATCGGTAGGTTATTTTCTGTATTATTCTGGCTCAAGGTTCCGGGCCCTTCTCTTTGGCTATGGACTGGAGTTCATTGAGCTTAGGAACTGGATATATTATGGAAACAAACACTGTATTGTCCTGTAATGAACTAGATAATCTGCTAACTTGACTCACACAAATAACAGGAAAATAGAAAGGAAAAGATTGATTCTTTGAGTGAACTATACAATCTGATTTTTCGTAAATTGATTATATTTGAAGAATTAATAAAGATGGAAGCATTTATTGATTGATATTGGTGGAATGGTTACAAAATGATAGGGTTAATAGCTTTAAGCTATCACTCTCAAAATAGCTTGAGGCTATCACTCTCTAACAATGGCTTTAGGCCATAACTCTCTCAAGGATTCAAACCAAATTTCTGCCTACCTTCTCCTTTATCCCCTCTCTCTATTTATTTACAATTTCTAAGATGATTCTAGATGGTTTGTCTTCTTTTATGCCCATGTGGCATGTCTTGATTCCTTGCATAATTTCCCTTGTGACTACTAACATACTAAATCACCCATAATACCCTCCCCTAAGTCAGTTAATTACATGTCCCAGTTTCATTGCATGCGCAAATTTTACTTTTGTTCATCTGCTCTTGAAGCTGTTGCAATGAGCTTAACAGCTTAGACATTAGCCATCAAAGTAATAACACCTGATTGGCTCTTAGACCCTACTTCTCTTTCACCTTATTTTACCGAGCTTAAATTATTTCTACTGAATTTTGCTGTTTAAATCTGTTTATTTATTTTTAAAATCGTTTTCTTTGTATGAAATTAATGATTCTTGCTGAAATGTACCCGAACTGATTTAACTGAAAAAACTTGTATTGATTAAAATTGATACACTACCATCACCTTATGTCTACTGTTTTTTTTTTTTTAAAAAAAACTTTTATTTATTTATTTATTAATGAGTGAAAAGAACAAAGCCTTATTTGGGGGGAACCATGTTCCTTAAACTAATAAAAAAGAGCCAAATTCCCTTTAAATTAGTCATATTATTATGTTTTTGAGGTGGATTGGAGGACATAATATCATCGTACCTCATACCTACTTAAGATGAGATGAAAGAGTAAACTTGTGTTTGTGAAATGTACTTCTTCTACTGTTTAGTGTTTATTTTTTAATTTATTTTGGGCAAGATATCAAAAAAAAGTGCCAATAAATGAAATTGAAAGAATAGAGAATATCAGGTTCTACAAGCAAGTTTATAAGATTGCACAATTTTTTTATCAAAAATCTATTTTATGCTTTGAGGTTCACTTAAGCAAGCACATGTTTGTTCTGCAAAATCTGCTCTACCACGAGGAAGTGGCATTAGTTGAAGAGCACTACTAAATATCTTGGTTTTCTTGGTGTATACTTCGTAATTTATATTGATGTAATGGTGTGTTAATCAGTGTGGGATATGGTTTTTTATACTTCTATTTATTCTGTGGAGCACAAACTGTGTATTAATTTTTCTGGGCCCTGATCCAGGCCTAATGGTCAGCCATGTATAGAGACAACAGAATTTAACCTGTTGCGCAACATGCTTAATGCTGCTTGTGAGGAGCGTTATCAAGAAGCAGGTATGATGATTACCTTTTTTCCCATCTATTTGTGTATCAGAGTTCCACTGCTAGTACATTTGTTTGTAATTATCTCCACATGTTCAACTGCACGTAAATTTAGGTGGAAGCTAAGTAGCTAACCCTGTGTTTTGTAACATAAGAATGTACAGGCAGCTTTTTAACAAAATTTACAACCTTATAACACGCTAAATGTGTTTACATGTCATATGTGTTTATTGTTGATACCTTGGTGAGTTGGTGCTACAAGATCTCAGAACTCTAATTTTTACATGCCTAAGTTCTTAAATTGACTTTGCTTTCACCAACTTTCATGAGCTAACGCTTAAGTTGACTCCTAAGTACTTGTAAAGTGATTTATTATGTTGTGGGTTGACATACAGCATGTCTCAGTCTCATCTGAGAGATTGAGACTATCTGTTATACTTGTGGAAATTTAGCATAGGCTTCTGTTTGTTATTAATAAGCTTACCCTTCTTGATACAATTCATCTTCGAAGACCTGAAATTATTATTTTTGGTTCTCTCATGGTTATTGTGCTGTTCTGGCAGCTCAATGGAGGGACAAACTCACCCAACTTCGGGCTAAGAGAAACTGGGCATGACAGGTAAATGAATACCTCTTTTACAACAGTTTATCGGTACTATTTTTCTAAGTCAATTCCTTTGGTAGAAATGTAAAACCGCAACTTCTTTTGCGTCAATTCCATCAATAACTTGTTTGGTGCTAATTCATGCAGAGTTGCAGAAAGCAAACATTGTACATTGTATATAATTATATGAAGCTGAAGATTATGCTGGTTCCTCAAACAGATCGAAATGCCCTTTTTAGTGTTCTCTGTGTTAATAAATGCTGTAATCATATTTGTGCATAGTAGCTAAAGATGAACAACCTTTACTCCCATGATAATGGAACTTACTGTGACTCTTAGTATGCTTCAGGCTACAAGGTTGTATTGGTAACATCCTTCACCTTTAGGCTGTAATTCAAACACGAACAACATGAAGCAATGTATGTGCAATGTTGAATGTTGCATCGGCTATGGAAATGAGTCCATATGACACTCAGGTGGTAAACTGGAAATATATGCTTTCAGGCTGTCTAGAACTTAAAATGATGTAAAATTGGATCTCTTATATATTTCTATTTGTTTAAATTGCTGTCATACACTTGTAGTATTGCTTGGGAGTTGGTACTACTTGGAAGCTTCTAATTTTAGTTATGTTTAATAATAGTAAGCCCATAATCTTAAGAAAGGAACTTTGAAAAACTTGTTGCTGATCTTTTAGGTGGGAGGATTTTGTCCAAGATAAGAGAGTTATTTTACGTATCCTTCTCTTCTAGAGTTACTTGAACAAGCATCACGTATCCTTCTCTTCTAGAGTTACTTGTACAAGCATCCGTGATGTTGTATATTTTATGTAAGGCGTGTTACCGGATTGGAACCTTGTATACGTCAACTACTGATTTAATGTGCAAGGCCTCTTAGGAGGGTCGGGGGTAAGAGAATCCGTACTCCAAATGTGTCTAGTGAAGATTAATTTTGAGGTTGTAAGATATAATCCTTATCAGTTACCACTAGACCAAGTGTTATTTTGTAGGGTCTACAATAATGCAGTTTTATGAATGGTCACACTGTCGGCGGAGTTCGTTGATTGACCAAGTTCTTGCCAATGCATGACAGGAGGAAGTTGAGTAGGACATCATAAAAAGAACAAGATAAATCCGTACATTTAGATAGCTAAATCTTCGAATCTTTCTATAGTATCCACACATTGTTCTTTCTTATATTTTGATGGACCCTTTCTTCAATAATAGAAGAAAAGTCATTGTCCCTTTTGTTTTTTTGACAAATAATTTGAGTATAAATGATAATTAAATGTCTAATTAACAAGAAATGATATTAATTAGTTTCTTTTTAAAAGTTAATGGTGCCAAATCAATTCAATAATCTCCTTTGAAGTCATGTTGATGAAAATATCAAAAATAGTAGGTGTTGGATTTGTAGTGGCAAAATGGATTAATGGTCATTTTGTAACCAATTGTCATTAAATACACGTATTGTACTTTAAGTCACTAATATGGGCCCCATGTGTTCCTTTAATTCTGTATATAAAAATATAGAAAATACATTTTTGCTATATTTTGTTGCTTCAAGTTTTCTAACAAAGTTTGTCAATGAGGAACAGAAAATTATGCGAAATTGTTGAAAGATTACACGACACTTTGACGATTAGGTGACATTAGAGATTTTTTTTTGACATTAGAGATTTTAAGAGGATTAAAATACACAAAAAGGATAATTTTTTTTGTGCAAAAAATCACAAAAAGAGAGTTAATATATTTAGTGAATTGCGGCTATTTATCTCAAATTATGCTTTTATCATGACATAAAAATAAGTTGACATAAAGATTAATAAATTATACGGAGTACAAGTTATGTTATCTAATGACAAATTTTATTTAGATTGCATTGTTTAAAAGTAAGGAGTACAACAATACAATGAATGAATAAATAAAAATTTATAATTTAATTGTATGATATAATAGTGCTATTGAAAATTAGTTTCATCATGCTGAAATAGAAAGGGTAGAAGTTGGAAGAAGCGGTTAAAAAAAAGGAGAAAAGTAGTTGAATTAGATATGATAATGCTGACCTAATCTACAATTATCTACTGCCCATTGGTATCTCTTACCTAAATCACACCCAAATTGGTTCATCCCAACCTGAAATTATCTACAAAGTATATAATTGAAATCAATGGGGTTAATCTGATACAATTAACATACTCTATACGTTTGATTTGTACTTTTGTTGAACTATTTTGAACTTGACAATATCGTCATTTTATCCATCTTTCAATTCCCATCCCTTAATACCACCCCCTATTCAGTGGCGGACCCAGGAATTTCCGACTGGTGAGTCACAATCGATAATCAAATATGTAAAATTTTTTTTTTACCAAACAACCAAATAATAGTACTACAACCCACATATTTAAACAAAATATAACATCATCCCACCATAAAATTGTAACACACTTACAATCTTAAAAATACCCTTTAGAAATTTTAACCAGTTTGTCAACATAACATGAAATTGCAGCAAAAAAAATCATCTTTTCCGAGCTACTCATATATTGAAGTGAGAACTAATCAAAATTTAGAATTCCAAATACAAGTAAAATCATTTGAACATAATAGTATATGAAACAAGGAGATGAAAAGAGAGAAAATTCAACTGACCTCAGACACCACAACAATTCATCAATCAAATCAACATCCTTAATTATATTTCATTATTAGAAAAAACACAAGACTTTAAACTTTGCAAGCAAAACCTTTATCAAATTACAAGTTATAAGATACAAATTACTGCAATAATTAACATAATCAAGCATAATTATTCCGACATTCATATATAGTCTTATAAAAACTACCCAGATGCATAATTCACATAATTTGATCACCAAATATTCAAATTACACCAAGAAAAGCCAAAAATGCTTCGAAGATTCATACTTAAAAACAAACCCAGATAAATATTTCACAAAATTTGATCATCAAACATCCAAATAACGCGGAACAAAACCAAAATTTTCAGGGGGCAAAAAAAAAATCCCAAATCAAGAAATTGTAACAAACCAAGAGGGTGCTCGAATTTGAATGAACTTTTAGCCATCTCAGCACTCAAAAAGGTAGAATTGATACCTGCTGAGTCAGAGTCTGGAGGCGTGAGCGAACTAGCGAAGAGGAAGCGTTAACTGAAAATCAACCTAAGTTTAAACCAAGTTTAATAAAATTAACTAATTAGACTGAATTGAATTGAAGATTAGAGTTTTAAACTAAAATAGAAATCAACTTACTAGCAAAATGAGAATAGCAGATTAGAAGAAGCGTCGAAGACTCGAAGCGAACTAGCGAAGAGCACTAGCAGTGAGCACTGTCGGTCTGTCGCACACGGCACACTCGCACTGAGCAGCACTGCAGCAGAGCAGGCGACTAGGCTAGCAGCAGCACGCCAGCACTGGAGGGTGGAGGTAGTCTGGTGATTTGGTGAAGAGGCGAAGAGGAAGATGCGAAGAGGAAGAGGCGAAGTGGGCTAGGGCTTGACTGCTTGAGGAATTCGCCAAATCGGGCTCACCTCAGTACCTGAAGTTAGAATTTTTTTTGGGCCCTGGTGAGTCATTTGACCCACCAAGCACAAGGGCCAGTCCGCCACTGCCCCTATTAGGTACTTTATTATTTTCATGGAAATTCAAGCCTTTTATTCTCAATCCCATTCCCTCCTTACAATCCCATTCCCATCAAACAAACACATAGTTTTATGATATATGGCATTAAATTCCCATTCCCATCTTCTATTCCCACTAACCAATTCAACTAGTCTCAATTGACCTATAAGTCTATAAGTAATTAGAGTTTATAAGCTTGCTTTACATGTTTAGCCTTGAAATTTTATTTAAGTTAAACAAAATGAATTAATCGAACCTATTAGATTATTATATTTAAAACTTCAGTTATAAATTGAAAATAACCTTTATTAAATTTATTTTTTCCAAACTTATCTATAATCTCCGTTTTATAAATTTATAACAATACACATTTTTACTCTCTATTTTATATCAAATCGTGATAATGAAGCAGATACAATAAACGGAAAAAGTTAACCAAGACCCAAAAATGTAGCCAATAATAAATAGACATCCACCAGACCAGCACACCTGTATTATTGTTACACTCCAAAGATCCATGTCTAGAAATACCATAAATAAACGAAGGAAAGAGAAAAGAGGCGGGAATAAAAACGGCAAAGCAATCGGAAAAGCAAACGTGTCATTGAAAGCAATCACAAAAGGGGACCCACTTTGGGTGCGTGTCACCCTCAATATATCAAATACCAGTATACCACCATCACCATTACCAAACTAATAAACCGCGAAACTCTCTGCCACAAATTCATACCTCTTTTAAACCCTAACCTTTTTTCTTTTTTGTTTTCTATCTTTTCAATTTTTCTTAACTAATTTTATTTTATTAGTTTTTTGATTTTTTCAAAATTTTGAAATTTTCGGCCGAAAAGAAAAATTGAAATTGGGGATTCTTTGAATTTTCTACAATCTACTTTAACTCCACTTTCTTTTTGCATTTCTTTCTCTCTCTCCTCTAATTCCAGGTATTTATCTTTTTTTTTTTTAAAATTATAATCATTATTTCATTTCCATATTTTCTGAAATTGAATGCTATTGTTTATTTAATTTTTATTTTTATTTTCATTTTTTTTTTGGTTGAAAGATTGTCAATGGAGAAATCGAAAATTTGTTGAAGTTTAAAGAATGGAGTTAGGGAGGAATTCCAGCTTGTCTGGCCCACTTGACTTTGCTCGTCCTTGTAAGTTTCAATTATTCCTTTTTATTTTTTTTTCTCAATGCCCAATTTTGGATTTTTTTGCACTTTTTAGTAATTATTATCATGCATATTTCAAATTCTAAATTATGTGTTTTTTGATTAATTGCCTTTTTTTTTTATATTTAATTTTGCAATGATTATGTAATGTGTAATTTCAATGATGTGTTGTATGACTGTATGAGAAGATGTCTGGATGTATGATTAGCTAATTAAGTGGGTACAAGTCTTTATGAGGAGGTAGAATTGGAGACTTGAGATCAAATTTCGTCTACATCATTTTTTTCGGGTGGTCTGAAATTAGGGATGTTAGGAAAAAGGTTGTCATCTATACTTTACAAGTTTACAGTATTGAGATACATTTTCATGTGTCTTGTCAAAAATTTACAGTATGTACCGACCGGAGTAGCATTGTAGGTAGATTATGTGTTCTGTTAAGAATCACTGTCACTGTGTTAGTGAATTTTTGTAGTATGAAAGACTGTTAATTTCTCTGTTGATGGTCTTTCCATTAATGATCATAGATCACTTGTATCAAGCTCGGGTTTGGGGGTGTAATCTTGTTTTATACGAGGATTAACATATTTAGTATACTGTAGGAGAGCACGAGCGAATAAGGGTACTTGATAGATATACATTTGCAAAGATGTAGAATCGAGAGCTTACATTGATGCTTAAGTAATACGAAGTAACTAATAAGTATAGTGTTGTATCTATGAACTTTTGTTTTCTATAAGTATTAGCATAAGTAGTACTTCGTATGCAGTAGAGGGGACCGAGTTACTGAAGACTGAAGTCGCTTGAAAGGTTTTCACATGGCTGTGATATATAGAATTAAAAGCTTACGTTGACACTCAAGGATAGACTTGTAGCTATTAGCTTGTTCTCGATCATGTTTTTGGAACTCAATATTTTTGCCGTTTCCTAATTTATATCCAACCTGTCCTTAGAGAAGAGCATTTTATCTTAAAACCAAAGTGATATTATAGCTTGATTTTTTTTTTTTTTTTTTATTTAAAGATATGAAACAATGTAACAGAGGTTTACTAAGTGTTATATAATGTTTGCAGGTTTTGAAGGCTCAACAAGTCGTGAAAGAAAAGAGCGGAAATCAGATGTTGAGATATCAGAAGATGAGAAGAAGAAGAAGATGGGAGGTTTTAAAAAGAGAGCAATTAACGCATCCAGTAAAATAAGGCGTTCACTCAGCAAGAAAAAAGGCAAGCGGAAGGTTGAAGGACTTCCTTCTGTTTCTATAAAGGATGTACGAGATGTTAAGGAAGTGCAGGCTGTGCAAGCATTTCGACAAGCACTGGCTTTGGATGAGTTACTACCTGCAAGACATGATAATTATTACACCTTGCTGAGGTAATCTGTTCTTTTAGTTGGTGAACGATAGGCTATACCACTGTCTTCTATTATGGCTTTTCTGTTCCCTATAAAAGTTCTGTGCTGTGTTATAATGACTGCAGTTAAGTTTCTTCTGTATTGTTGTATTGTGAATGAGTTGCTTAGACAAATTGCTTATTGTTGGCTAACTGTTGATGATTGCCTGAAACCTTTGGATATTTTGTTTAGCAGCTATAATTAGGTATCTATTTAATTAAATGGAATGTTTATATATCTTCTGAATGATATATTTGTTTCTTGAAAATTCATCCTTGCAGGTTTTTGAAGGCAAGAAAGTTTGACATTGAGAAGGCAAAGCAAATGTGGGTTGATATGCTCAAGTGGAGAAAAGAATTTGGTGCCGACACTATCCTTGAGGTCAGAATTTAAATTATTGACATTGATCTGAGTAGTTGCACAGCGACCCAGCCTTCTGCAGTTCTGCTTCCTCAATAGTTTGGCAGAATGGATTACTCTTCTGTTATTTGGTCAATCCTTTAAAAAAAATGACTTCTTGTTTGCTCTCTGTCAGGATTTTGAGTACCATGAGTTGGACGAGGTCTTAAAGTATTATCCCCAGGGATTTCATGGTGTTGACAAAGATGGGCGGCCTGTCTATCTTTACCTACTGGGAAAGGTTGATACAGAGAAGCTTATGCAAGTAACTACAATGGAACGATACCTCAAATATCATGCTCAAGATTTTGAAAGGTGCTTTGCACTGAAATATCCAGCTTGCTCCATTGCTGCTAAAAGGCATATAGATTCAAATACAACTATTCTTGATGTTCAAGGCGTGGTATGTTGCCTATTTCACTTGTTATCTGTTCAATTATCAGTGGGCATAATGCACAGGTCTTTTGTCTTGAGAAGTGCATAAAAAGAGTTCCAATTATTTTTTTAAACTTATCATCAGGGCTATAAAAACCTAACAAAACCTGCTCGTGAACTGATAATGCGGCTACAAAAAATTGATAACGACAACTATCCTGAGGTATGTTGAGTAGCTACAAACTGTTTTGTTGAATTCAATGATAATGATTTTAATGTATCTGATTACCGCCTACCTGTGTTGTTTCTTATGTTTGTTGCGGATATTTCTGCAGACTCTTTACCGAATGTATATCATTAATGCTGGCAATGGCTTTAAATTGGTCTGGAATGTAATCAAGCCTTTTCTTGATCCTCATACGACATCCAAAATTCATGTAAATATTAGAGTGCTTAAATATGCTTATCAACCAATATCTATTAGTTAATCACCTTTAAGTTATATGAAAAATTTGATTTTCATATCCTTGTCAGGTCCTTGGCCCCAAATATCAGAGCAAACTGTTTGAGATCATTGACAAAAGGTAATCTCACTGGATACCCATGTTGGTTGTCATTTTGTATGATCAACCTTCTACTGAATATTACCTATTTAGGTTTACTTATTGTTTAAATTGATTGCCTCATACAGCCAATTGCCTGAATTTCTTGGCGGTACATGCAATTGTGCAGATCAAGGAGGTTGTGTAAGGTCTGACAAGGGACCATGGAAAGATCCTGAAATCTTAAAGGTTGTTTAAATTGAGCATTCACGTTCAAATTCTATGACTGTATTTTCAAATTTCCAAAGTTTTAAGTTTTTGACTTGTTGAATTCTGATTGATTAACTGCAGTTGATTCAATCTGGCGAAGCCGAAGTAGCTATATCAAACAGTGAAGGCAGGGTTATTGCTTACAACAAGATGGTATGTTAAATTTCTCGAATAAAATTATGTGGATACATAAAAATTTGTTACTGTTTTGTTTGCATATTATTTGTTTGTCCTGATGTTACTTATGTATTTATGTATTTTTGCTTGACCACCAGATTAAAAATCATGACACATCAACAGCAGAGTCTGGATCCGAAGTTGAAGAAATTTCTTCTTCTAGAGCACCTAGGGCTTCTTTGGAGTTAAAATTGATGCCAGTGGATGAAGAAGTAAGCCCTCATGTACCCAACATCTGATAGACTTGACTTCCATTAAATTAAGTTAATATTTTGCACTAGTGTTTTTATTGGAAATTTATATACTTACGCACTTTCAACCTGGGTTTCTTAAAACTCGACCTTATCTCCTCCCATTACTATTTCCTCGTCAGTTTTGGCTAGGTAGAGGCTGTAGGCTGATTCTTGATACTGCACAAGATATATCTCTAAACATTAAGAGCTTCCTATTCATAAAGAATGATATTTAAATTTTAAAGCTGCATAGCTAGTCATAAGAAAATTCTGATTGTCTTGGACATGCAATTGGTAGTATACTTTCAAAATTTTGGCCTAAACAGAATAATTTAGCCCTTGTTATTCCTTTTTTTTTGGAGAGAGGGGGGGGGGGGGGTTGAGATTTTTCACTTGATAAAGTTCCATGTAATTTGAAGATAAGAGGGCAAAGGAGGAGATCCTGACAGGAAATGATATTTTGCAGGCTCGGATAGCTAAAAATATTGGGGAGATTTTGGAGGGGGGAAGGGGGGATTTTCACTTGATAAAGTTTTATGTATTTTGAAGATAGAGGACAAAGGTGGAGATCCTGACAGGAAATGATATTTTGCAGGCTCGGATAGCCAGAAATAGTGGCTCTTCTGGTGGCATTCCTGATAATGATGAAAATGTTCCTGTAATTGTGAAGCACTTGGATTCAGAATCTGTAGGAGTTGTCTCCATTGATCAGTCAAATCCATCCACAGGTTAGCATACCTTTCCTAAAGTGTAAGAGTGTACTATTTCATCCAAAATGATATATTTATGGAATATGGTCGCATGTTTGTTATTGCGTACTAATAGCTGGGCTGCATTCTTTTCTCTAATTCTTTTTATGTTGTGCTTCCTTTTTTGCTTCTGGAAGAACTAGTTGAACTTGGACTAGATTTTATTGTTTGCTTGTGAGAAAATTGTCTAATTTGATTTTTCAGCATGTCTAGTGTAATTTATTGCAGAGACAATATCTCAACAATCTGCAGATGTAGAGCAAAGTCATTTCCGAATTTTCGCTGCAGTCGTGGCCTTCTTTGTGACCTTATTTGCTTTCTTCCGGTCAGCAACGATGAAAATTTCTCGAGAAGTTCCCATGGTTATTTTGAATTTTGCCCGCAACCTTCATGATATCCTTGGACCAGATTTTAAAGAAAATTTGCAACAACCGTCAGTGAGTCCAGACATGACAGAGACAGAATTTCGCTTAGTTACACTCAGAAAGCTCAGTGATCTTGAAGAGAATGTAAAAACATTACAGACAAATCCAACGCAAATGCCTTCTGAGAAAGAGGAGTTGCTAAATGCTGCAATATATCGTGTGGATGCTCTGGAAGCAGAGTTGATTGCAACCAAAAAGGTAAATTTGTTACAATTATTAGTTTGTAATGAACTGTTTTCTGATGTTAAATTAATAGAAAAAACTCGAAGGACAGCTCTTCTTGTGTCCTGCTACAGGAAAATGAAATAAGTCTGAAGTGTTTGTGGGTCATTTATATCGTTGTTTGATGAACAGGCATTACATGAAGCTTTGATGAGGCAGGAAGATTTGCTCGCATTCTTTGACGCACAAGAATCTGCCAGATTTCGGGTATATAGTCATGAAAAACCTTGTTCCTTAAGTTATTGATGTGAATGCAGACTTTCCCTAGATGTTTGTTGTTTAAGTTTATCATTGCTTACATGTATTATTCAATCTGCAGAGGAGAAGGTTCTGCTGGTGAAGAATGGGTTGCTGCTTACAGGGATAAACTTGCCGTATTCTTTGGGTCTCTTTCTCGGCATTGTGTATTGGGGTAGAGTTTTTAATTAACAGAGGATCCTCCTGTATTTTCTGTACAGTATAGGGTTTCATATTTTTCTCCTGAGGTTAAGATTTATTAAAAGAAATGAGAAAAAAGTTAGTACTTGTATGCGTTTTCTTTGTCTACTGTTGACATTTCTTTCGATTGCCTGTCTGATCAAGTGATTCATAGGTGCAAACAATGTCTACTGACGTTTCTTACAACATCTCTAATTTCCCATTTCAATAAACAAAACTAAGCGAGGCCAATCCTCGTTGTGCCTTAAAAGTTGGATTATTCACCATCACCACAACAAAATGCTAACCAAGACCTTGGATTTAAAACCATTACTAAGTAGATTCCTGAATCCTGAGTGATGGTGGAAGAAAAAAATTGATAGTAGGTTGAAATTTTTATAGAACCTGTTTATGGTAATGTTCCTTGTGCTTGCTTCGCAGAAGCTTAGAATTAGTAATATATATGCACATTCTCTTTTGATAACATTTGACAATTATAATCAGATTTTTCCTGTTACAGGGTAAAAAAATTAACACTGAGTAGCAACTAAAACTATGTGGCAATAGAAAACAAGCGCTCATACACATCATTTTAGTTTCGTTCCTTTTCTTCTCATCTTTTTAGTGTTCCTTTGAAGCGCCAACACGACGGGCGCTCTGGAATTTCCTCAGCTTATACTATATATACAGGATCAGCTTCTCCGGTGAATGTTACTGTATCTGTTGATGGGTTCAGGACTATAGAAGTTATCCCTTTTAAAGGTGGATTATTTTCATCCCTTTCAGCCTGCACTTTGAGCAGTGATGATCCACTGATACTATAGTTTTCTGCATCAAACCAAAACAAGTCAGATTAGCTAATACTATACCAAACTAGTGCACAAGCATAATTACGCCTAAAAAATAATCCAAGTATTATGTAAAATTATTTTTAATCTGTTAACATCAGAGTAAAAACGACAGCATCAATCTGCAGAAAAAAACTGTAAAATAAATTTAGCTTCTATAGAAATGAAGAAAATAGGTCGTAGGGAGGGAACGCGAGCGGTACTAAGATTGTAAATACAAAGCCAGAATTAACATACATATTCTGCTGCAAACTATATCAGGTTAAATTGAAGCATATACTGCAAAAATATAAAATGAAAAAGATCAAACCTTGGACATAATTCTGTAAGAATTAGATACACAAATGGAGAATAAACTTCCTTGTCAATGAAGTTTGCAAGGAACAAAATTTAGAGAACCCATTTATATATTCATGTTCACTACTCTTTTCTGATTTTTTCAAACTCAGACGCAAGCAAGAATAAGTTTGTGGAATTCTATCTACAGAATATATCTTGACAGTTAAGGGAACAATTATCCTGTATAAATTATGGTCATGACGATGCTAGATGCTATATGTCACTTATATGCATTTAAACACCAAATATGGAACCTGATGAGGCTATCCGTGGCATAGTGTTCCATCCCAGTGATGTCCAAGAGTTCATCATGAGCCGAGCAAAGCTACAATCGGTTGTGAAATTTAACGTCCAAACTGCAAAGATGAAATTAGACATTACTCCAACAGAAGAATCACCATAGCAGCTAGTAACAGACACCCACTCACTCGCATTATGAGTTGATTTTAGTTCTCTAATCAAACTATGAGCTATAATTCATCAATAAGTAAGTTCCTCCGACCCTCATGGCAACAGATCATTCAATTTACAAGGGGAAACTCTCTTAATTCCATTTTACCCTACAGTTCAAGCACTGTGAATGAATTGGGAGGCACTGTCCTAGCACTACATATCAAGAATAACCTCAGTGTAGGCGTGTAGCAATATCAAGAAAACATATACAATAAGGTTAACAGAGAAAGCATAAGAAACAAAAACAATGAAATAATCACAAACTTATAACTCCTGTTGCATGAATCATAAAACATTTGACAGCTACATTCCTTGATCTGGATCGCTTAATTAACATCGACAAATGATCGCTAAAATCGCAAACTCAGGAAAGGCAGAAATTCATAGTTGAGGTAATAAAAAAAAGTTCATCTATCTACCCACAATAAGACATTAAGAATTACATATTGACACATTGTACATACCAAAATGTTACATATTACAGATGAAAATTATACACGAGGACACTAAGAGCATCAAATATTGGAATCTAAACTACGGACAGTTGGACACGAGCAGTCGAGCATGCCTAAGATAACAATGTATTCTTAAAGAGTTAACTAGGTTACAGCAGCTTTAAGGACAATTTGTCAGGTTATGTCGATTTTAATGGAACTGTGCAATCCTCAACAATCTATACCAAGCAAAACCTTTTAAGAAGTTTTTTCAATCTCAATATCCAGTTTCATACCCCTCAATGGTTCCCCCATTTGCAGCACCACGCTCTACTTTGACCATCTTCTTGTAACTCTTGACTATCTTCTGATCCAGCTCATAGTAGTATTCCATATTATTCAAGGGTTTCATATCAAGGTCGATAAAAAATGCCTGCAAGAGTGCACGGAACATAAGACCATCAAAAAGTACAAGAATGAAAAGAAGTATCATGAGAAACCAGCATAAATAAGCATATGTAAGCCCAACACATTCTTGATACCATTAAATTAGCAAGAGGCATCCGATTTACCAATTACAAAGTATATGTCAAGCGCACTATAGAAGGATCATAGAACATCAAAAATTTACAAAATTTATCAATATTATCATCTGTGTTCAACACCTTCATTTAAACCCAGCTAATTGCTGAAACTGTCTCTGTTGAATACAGGTATACAGTCATATGGTCTTTTTCTGTGATAATAACATAATACAACTGAAGCAAACTTTAAAATAGACCAGGATATATCTTTACCTTGACATCAAGCCTTTGCTTTGTTGCATCCAGGTATATTGTTCTATAGTGTGATTCTTGATCATCATCTTCCCTTGGACGGAAACTAATCATTAAACTACAGTCCTTGGCTGTTGCAGCTATCAAGTAGTCCCTTACAATCTTCAGACTTTCATCTACAGGGATTGAATGCAGAGAGCTATACTTTCCTAATTGCCTGTCTTCACCGGAATCTTTACATATCTTGCAAGGCTGGGAAACAATATCATAATAAGCATGAATTGCCCCTTCCACATCAAATTTGTCAAGCTTTTGGACTTCAAGTAGCCTGTCTAATACACCTGATTTAAGTATTGCCTCTCCTACAAGATTCACAAAATTCCTTTTATGCAAACCATTTTCTCCATGCAAGAAAGATTTAAGATTATCTTTAAATGCTTCAACCTTAACAGAATCTGTCCCTTGGTCACCACCCCCCATGCCCCCATATATTAGGGAGCTATTTAGAAAAACCCGCAGATTATTCTGTGGATTTGCAAAGAGAGCCTTAAATGCTTTATGTATTCGCTCCCTTGATCCAGAGAATAAATCCAATGGGTCATATTCGCTCAATTGCTGTATCTGAAAAATAAACAGAGCCATGTCTCACTATCAGGAATACCAAATGATCAGCATCAAAGTCATCTCAGGTAAAAAGTAATGGCATTTATCTATTGGCACATTATGCAAAAATATTACTATTTGATTACATTTCCTTGAATAAAGATCATGCAAAGAGAATTAATGATGGTTACCTTTTGTTGTTGCAATTTAAGGACTTGGTGCATTTTAAAACGAGATACATTCTTCTTGATGGCATTTTCATCAGCTATAAAGCTCGAAGATGGAAGAAATCCCCACTTGGGCTGTTCATGGGAGACAATAGAGTTTTTATGAGATAATAAGATCAGATTTTTTACTAATTTGGGTCAGTTAATTGAGAATGAAATCTATTTTATCAGTCATTAAAATGAGTACTGTCATATGAAATTTAAACCACCTTAATTTCCACAGACAGGCATGGTTTTCCTTTAGATGTGCCTACAAGAAAACCAAACAGAATGATCAAAAAGGTAATTCGAAGCAAGCAATGAGTAGTCACTTTTTGTTATCAAAAAATAATACTAAATAAAAAGCTAAGGAAAAAAAAAACACAAACACAAACATAGTAAGCACAATGTCTTACAAAGACAGAAGTCAGTGAAAAAAAATCAAAGTTTTCAAACTATTCCGAATTGGAAGAAGCAATCAGAAGGATTTATAACATCTAAAACCCTAGTAAGCTATAACACACTGTATTCATGATCAATTTCAATAACTCATTCTCAAATTTATTTGACAAATTACTTGGATAAAATAATGTTATGATAAATATAAACTCATGTTTTCTAAAAGTGATGACAAAATTCATCATATCCCTTCCTCTATCAAACAAGTAGCAACATGATATAGACTAAGGCTACATATATCATTGCATTCATCAATATAACACCAGACAGGAATACAATTGTATCTAAAGTGAAACTCAGATATGAGATACTTTTCTACTACTCTACCCTTGCTACATAAGGAAACTCAAGTCGGTGAAAATATCAAAAAGAAAGGGAGAAGCGAAAAAATAAAGAAATTTATATTGTTTCCTAGTGCTACTCACCTTGGGGGAATACTGAATGATCTGACATTAGCAGCACAGAATCAGCACCGCAATCCACACTGGCAGCACTAACTCTCCAACCAGGGCGCTGGGAGAGAACATTTCTTTCAACCAATTCCAGAAATTCCCTTGATACAAGAATCTTTACCTGCAAATTTGCAAAAACCAAGATTAAGTCAGCGCTTCTATTTCTACAATTTCCTGAGTCTTAAAATGAGCAGATCACAATACTGTCCAAAGAGTAATACTAGTTGTACAAATTTGATGCACATTTCTACAAGGTTTCCACAAAACCTTAACATCAAGATATTTTTCATGGCTGACTAAGTGTTGTAGTGAAGGATGATGGTGGATTATCCTCTACAGCCGATTTGAATATTACTTAATAAAAAAAAAAAAAAAGCGAGGATAGAAAAAATGGCCTCAACTCCTCAAGTTTAAGCAGTCTTTGCATAACCATAAACCTTAGCTAAATTGAGGTATTAACTGACTATACAACAAACTTAAGCCTTTTTTTTTTTTTTTTCTCATGTAGACTTTAGAGTCTAAACACACCACCACAGAATTTCCATGCATAAGAAATCGACATAATACTCTTCATGACAACATTAGTGATGGCCTTTTAATATAGCCATTTCACCAACTTGAGTTTTTTACCCAACAAACAGGACATAGACAAACTGAAATTACACATGCACCAAATACACTAGCAATAGATAATAGTCACAAGTCAACATACCCCAGGATCAACAAACTCTGATCCTAACAGTGGGATCATCACACATTGCACATACATCTGCTCAGCGACCTCTTTGTTTGGGGATGTAACAATATCTGCTACATCTTTCCATAAGCTGCATTCATGCTCAGACAAAACCGAGCGTTCGGTCTCTTTTATTGACCCATTCCTCGGGACCTTTGGCACCCGTATTATTTTCCCACTCTGCACAAGGGGGGAAACTGATCAGCAACTGGAAGTAATTCACTTACAGTCCAACAAGAATGCACATTAGCAATAATGCTCAACAACAGCCAACAGCCATCCAATGATCTGTTTTGTTCACATTATTTCCACTTTTGGAAAAAGTAAATTCTTACAAGGGTTAAACAAATTAGTAACTTTAGATAAGACAATTTCAGGAAATATAAGTTCAAATTAGTTCAATTCAGTTAAGTTCGGGAATATAAGGACTATCAAAGTTCATTTACAACCAATAAAAGTTCTAATAAGTTCAATCATGTTCAGATAAATTCAAATATATAAAAACCCAAGTGAATTGAACACACACTAAGCCTAAATGGACACAACATTAAGATTTTTGTTCTTGTCATATCTATAAAGCATCAAATTATCAGCTACAAATCAGATATAGCCTATTGAAGTTAGGCAAGATTGATTAACTTAAAAACTACTGTAATACAATTCCAATTTGAGCAGTATATCAATTTTGAAGAGAATAAAGAACAGAATTTAACAAGACATAGAAGAAAACAGTAAAAAGTGAAATTCAGTTCAGATGAAGCTTAAAATTGGAAAGTGAATCAGATATAAAGATAAATAAGCCATTAAAATAACATGCAATACATTAAAAGTGCAGGAATCAAAAAAGTTTATAAAAAAACATACAAAGGTAGGGGATGATCCAGAGTATGCAAGAACTAAATTAATTGCTCCTTCCCCTCTGTAACACCAATCACCTGCATCTTTTTTCTCCAAAACTACCTTCATTCTGAAATTTAAATAATAATTAAAAAAAAAATCAAAATTGAATCTTTACAAATTCACAAAGACTAAATTCAAGGCTTTATACCAAATTATATAAAATTTCAGATATGGAAATCAATAATTGGTCCAAAATTCCACAAAGTAGAGTACCCTTTTAGAAAAATTATTGAATTAAACTAAAATAAAATAGAGAGAAAAAAATTTATCTAAAAAAAATATTCTTATAGTATTAAAAAATACGCAAATGAAGAAAAAGTACATGTGAACTGGAAATTAAGATTCTGTCTTAGCAAATAATAATTCAGTAGAACATGAGTTGTGATTCTCAAGAAATTCAGCATCTTTTGTAGAATATAAATGTTGGAATTAGGAATTAAGATGAAAGTGCAAAGAAAAAACAAATAAATAATTATCATCTGAATCTACATTTCAATAAAATAGTCAAAATTGAAAAGGACTAGAAAGTTAAATGAGTGACTACATTATTGACTGTTTAAGTTGGTTGAAGATCTAAGTATGGCAAATGGGTGTCTGAAATTTGAAGTGATTCGCCGGAAAAAATGGCGGAATTTCGACCGGAGAAATGGGTTTTTCCGGTTGATTGGATTTGGTTCGTGAGATTTTTCCTTTGATTACTTTTCTGATGTAATTGTTTATGTTTGATGTTGGTTTTGGGGTATTTGAACTGCTATTCTGCCTAACCTCACCCACCACCACTTTAGCCTCGTGGAGGGCTCCAAGGGACAGTTGGGGCAACAATTTTGTGGGCTAGCCGACATCAGGAGAAGATAAAAATGGCCGAACTCGGCCTGAGTCCGATCGCGGGGCAGCCCGGACTTTGTCCAAAAAAAACGGCCCGTGAAGCAGTTGTGTCCAAACCTGTTATTTCAAGTTAAAGTTAGCATGATTTTCAAGCAGAGTGGTTAACACGCGCAATGTGCTTGTTATAGCTGGCCATATCCGATTAGCTATTTCAGTTTGAGGTTATGTCATAAATTGTTGGCAACATTAATGAGTGAAAATATGTAAACAAATTTTTTTTAGAGTATAAATGTGCGCACACTATTTTTTTGAGGTTAAAAAAAAGCATTTTAGAGGATATAAGGGTGCGTGTTCAATTCACCTGATTTTCACTTATCTAAATTAAGGGTCTGTTCATATTTACTTAATTTCAGTTCAGTTCAGTTCAGTTCAGCTCTAATCATTTCAGTTCAGTTCAACTCCAACCAATTCAGTTCAGTTCAGCTCTCAATTTCCCTCTCTCATAAAATATTCATTTCAGCTCAGTTGAGTTCAGTTCAGATCAGTTAAGCTCAGCTCCAATCAATTCACTTCAGTTCAGTTCAACTCAGTTCAATAAATGTGAACAGGCCCTAACTTATCTGAAATTGACTTAACTTATCCGAACTTATTCAAACTGATTTTAGTTGTAATTTGAATTTGGGTAACCCTAATCAAGACTTAACTTATCTGAACTTATTTTTTCTAAACTTAACTTATCTGAACTTATATTAACTTATCTGAACTTATTACACCTAAATAAGTGAAAGTAAGGTGAACAGAACAGATAGAGCTGTCAATTCGGGTAAACGGGTCAGGTTTGGGTCGGGTAAGAGTGAGTCCATCAACTCGGGTCGAGTCAATTTAGATTAATTCCATAACCTATGCGGGTCAGGTTTGGGTTGGGCCATGCTTGAGTCGGGTCACATCGGGTCATACTTCTTATCGGGTTTGGGTCGGGTTTAGGTCGGGTTACATTCGGGTCGGGTGAACAATAGGTCGGGTTTAATTCAGGTTTTCACGGGTTAAAACGGGTTAGGGTAATTCTCGGGTTTGAGTTAGGTTCGGTTCAAGTCAATACCGGGTTATAATCAGGTTGGGTCATTTCCAAGTCGGGTCATTCTTGGAGTCAAGTCGGATTATGTTCAAGTCAATAATTTGCAGGTTACAATTAGGTCGGATCATTTCCAAGTCAGGTCATATTCGGGTTCAACTAACTATAAATAGATAATTATCATTTTTATCAAGCTAATTATTTCCTTTGACTATAATATATATGGCAATATACTAGGGAACTATAGTTTATTATTTATGAAAATAATTATCTCCTTTGACCATACAACAAATATATACTATATTTAACTCTTAAATTTGAGGATGATGCTCCTTTCTATTGCTGGCCTGGACCGACTTGATCTCCCTAGACAAAATGCATTGATCAACAATAATAAGGTGGTCTAAATTGCATTTAAGGTGATTTGAAATCGGGTCAAGAACAATTTGGGTTGAATTTAGGTCGGGACAATAACAAGTCATGTTGATTTCGAGTCGGATTAGTAACAGATCGGGTTGAATATTTTGGGTCGGGTTAGTAATAGGTATGGAAAATTCAGGTCGGGTCAATAACAAGTTGGGTTGAATTTGGGTCAGGTCAATAACAAGTCAGGTTTATTTCGGATGGAGTTTGTAACAGAGTGGGTTAAATTCGGATTGGGTTAGGAACGAGTCGGGTTGAATTCAGGTCAGGTTAGTAAAAATTCAGGTTAAATTCGGGTTTTGACGAATTAAAACGGGTTTGGGTCAATTTCGGTTCTAGTCGGGTTCGGTGCAAGTTAATTAAATTGGCCGTTGTAAACCGGTAAATCGATGCAAGTTATAAACCGGTAAATTGGCCGTTTAAAATCAAATTGAATGGTTCCACACACCCAATTGGACTTCCGGAGGATATTAGGGACCATGGGAAACATTCCGGCAATTTTTATTTCCGGGCGAAAAAAAAGTCAAAAAAATTCCAAAATTGAAGGCTAATATCCACGCTTTTTGAGAAATTTTGGATGTTTCGGGGACCGGTGTCGAAAAAGTTTTGAAATTATTTGGGATACAACTCGGGATCATATAATGTCGTTTGGAACCATATATGATCATTATTTGTTGTCATAAATGTCCGTGGTAGACTTGAATTAATGAAATTGATGCAAATTGTAAACCATTAAATTGGTCGTTTAAAGGAAAATTGAATGGTTCCACCCACCCATTTGGAATCTCGGAGGGTATTAGGACAATGGTAAACATTTCAGCAATTTTTATTTTCGGTCGAAAAAAAAAACAAAAAATTTCAAAATTGAAAACTAATATCCACGCTTTTTGAGAAATTTTGCAGGTTTCGGGGCCAGGTGTAGAAAACTATATATTAATATTTTAGAGGATGCATCTCGGGGTCATATAATGCCGTTTGGAACCATATATGATCATTATATATTGTAATAAATGTTCGTAGTAAACTTGAGTTAATGAAATTCGAGCAAGTTGTAAACCGGTAATTAAATTGGCCGTTTAAAGGCGAATTGGAAGGTTCCACCAACCCAATTGGACCCCCGAAGGATATTAGGGACCATGGTAAACATTTAGGCAATTTTTATTTCCGGGAGAAAAAAAGTCAAAAAATTCCAAAATTAAAGACTAATATTCACGATTTTTGAGAAATTTTGGAGGTTTCGAGGCCCGGTGTTGAAAAGTCTTGAAACTTTAGGGGATACAACTCAGGTTATATAATGCTGTTTGGAACAATATATGATCATAATTTTGTTGTCATAGATGTTGTGGTAGGCTTGAGTTAATGAAATCGGTGCAAGTTGTAAATCGGTAAATTGGTCGTGTAAAGGCAAATTGGATGGTTCCACCTATCCAATGGGACTCCCAGGCGTTATTTGGGACCATGGTAAATATTTCAACAATTTTTATTTCCGGGCGATAATAAAGTCAAAATTTTCAAAATTGAAGGCTAATATCCACACTTTTTGAGAAATTTTGGAGGATTCAGGGCCCGGTGTCGAAAAGTCTTGAAATTCTAGGGGATACATACCGGGGTCATTTAATGCGGTTTGGAACCATATATTATCATTATTTGTTGTCATAAATGTTCGTGGCAGGCTTGAGTTAATGAAATCGGTGCAAGTTATAAACCGGTAAACAAAAGCAAATTGGATGGTTCTACCCACCCAATTGGACTACCGGAGGGTATTAGGGACCATGGTAAACATTTCGGCAATTTTTATTTTATGGCGTAAAAAAGTCAAAAAATTCAAAAATTAAAGGCTAATGTCCACGTTTTTTGAGAAATTTTGGAGGTTTCAGGGCACGATGTCGCAAAGTATTGAGAATTAAGGAAATACATCTGGGGTTCATATATAATAATGCCGTTTGAAACCATATATAATTATTATATGTTGTCATAGATGTTAGTGGTAGGGTTGAGTTAATGAAATAAGTGCAAGTTGTTAACCGGTAAATTTGTCCTTTAAAGGCAAATTGGATAGTTCCACCCATCCAATTGGACGCCTGGAGGGTATTAGGGACCATGGTAAACATTTGGGAAATTTTTTATTTCCGGGCAAAAATAAGTCTAAAAATTCCAAAATTGAAGGCAAATCCACGATTTTTGAGTAATTTTGGAGGTTTCGGGGCCCGGTGTCAAAAATACGGAATACATCTCAGGGTCATATAATGCCATTTGAAACCGTATATGATCATGATATTATGTCATAAATGCTCGTGGTAGGCTTGAATTAATGAAATTGATACACGTTGTAAACCTGTAAATTGGCCGTTTAAAGGCAAATTGGATGGTTCTACCCATTAAATTGGCCTCCCGAAGGATATTAGGGAACATGGTAAACATTTCGGAAATTTTTATTTCCGGGCGAAAAAAGTCAAAAAATTCCAAAATTAAAGTCTAAGATCCATGTTTGTTGAGAAATTTTGGAGATTTCGAGATCCGGTGTCGAAAAGGGTTGAAATTTTAGGATTATATCTCGGGGTCATATAATGCCGTTTGAAACCATATATGATCATTATATGTTGTCATAAATGTTCGTAGTTAACTTGAGTTAATGAAATCGGTGCAAGTTGTGAACCGGTAAATAGGCCGTTTAAAGGAAAATTAGATGGTTCCACTTACACAATTGGACACCCGAAGGGAATTAGGGAACATGGTAAATATTTCGGCAATTTTTATTTACGGGCGAAAAAAGTCAAAAAATTCAAAAATTGAAGGCTAATATCCACGTTTTTGAGAAATTTTGGAGGTTTTAGGGGATACATCTCGAGGTCATATAATGTCGTTTGGAATCTTATTAGATTATTTTATGTTGTCATATATGTTCGTGGTACGTAGCCTTGAGTTAATGAAACCGATGCAGGTTGTAAATCGGTAAATTTGTCGTTTAAAGGCAAATTGGATGGTTCCACCCACCCAATGGACTCCGGGAGGTTATTAAGGACCACGGTAAATAGTTTGTCTTTTTATTTCGGGCGAAAAAAAGTAAAATATTTCCAAAATTACAGGCTAATATCCATGCTTTTGAGAAATTTTGGAGATTTCGGGGTCCTTTGTCGAAAAGCCTTTAAATTTTAGGGGATAAATCTCGGAGTCATATAACGCCGTTTGGAATATTATATGTTGTCATAAATTTACGTGGTAGGCTTGACTTAATGAAATCGGTGCAAGTTGTTAATCGGTAAATTGGTCGTTAAAACGCAAATTGGATGGTTTCACCCACCCAATTGGACTCCCAGGGGTATTAGGGACCATGGTAACCATTTTGGAAATTTTTATTTACCGGCGAAAAAAAGTCAAAAATAAAATTCCAAAATTTAAGGCTAATATCCACACTTTTTGATAAATTTTGGAGGTTTCGAGGCCCGATATCGAAAATCCTTGAGATTTTAGGGGATACATCTCGGGGTCATATAATGTCGTTTGGAATCATATTAGATTATTATATGTTGTCATAAATGTTCGTGGTAGGCTTGGGTTAATGAAACCGATGCAAGTTATAAATCGATAAATTTGTCGTTTAAAGGCAAATTGGATGGTTACACCCACCCAATGGGACTCTTGGAGGGTATTAGGGACCATGGTAAATATTTTGTCACTTTTTATTTCCGGGCGAAAAAAAGTTAAATATTTCCAAAATTGAAGGCTAATATCCATTATTTTTGAGAAATTTTGGAGATTTCGGGATCCGTTGTCGAAAAGCCTTTAAATTTTAGGGGATAAATCTCGGGGTCATATAATGTCGTTTGGAACAATATATGATCATTATACGTTGTCATAAATTTTCGTGGTAGGCTTGAATCAATGAAATCGGTGCAAGTTGTAAATCGGTAAATTAGTCGTTTAAAGGCAAATTGGATGGTTTCACCTACCCAATGGGACTCCGGGAGGGTATTATGGACCATGGTAAATATTTCGGCAAATTTATTTCCGGGCGGAAAAATTCAAAAAATTCAAAAATTGAAGTCGAATATCCACGCTTTTTGTGAAATTTGGAGTCTTCAGGGCCCGGTGTCTAAAAGTCTTGAAATTCTTGGAAATACATCTCGGGATCATATAATGTTGTTTGGAACCATATATGATCATTATTTGATGTCATAAATTTTCGTGGTATAGGCTTGAGTTAATGAAACCGATGCAAGTTGTAAACCGGTAAATTGGTCGTTTAAAGGCAAATTGGATGGTTCCACTCACCCAATTGGACTCCCGGAGGGTATTTGGGACCATGGTAAACATGTCATATTATCATTTAATTCAACTCCCCATGTTCCTAGCTACTTTGTATTTGATGATGTTACTCCAGTTACGTACTTGGATTAAGGGCCTGTTCATTTTAGCTTAATTTTAGTCAGTTCAGCTCCAATCAGTTCAGTTCGATCAGTTCAATTCAGCTCCTAATTTCCCTCTCCCATAAAATATTCATTTCAGCTAAATTCAGCTCTAATCAGTTTAGTTCAATTTAGCTCCAATTAGTTCAATTCAGCTCAGTTCAGTAAATGTGAACAGACCCTAGTCCCATTGATAGGAAAAAACTTGTATCATCCAACATATAGAATTCTATTAAATTCGTTGCGATGCTTGTGTAATTTGTGTGGTTCCAACAGACTAAAAATGTTAAAATATATCTAAGAGGTATTGATGCTATATTATGCATAACTATGTAAAATAAAAATACTACCTCCGAATTTTTTTAGTTTCAAATTTGGAATATCTTATATCTCTCAAATAATACCCCAAAGTTGCAACTTAAAAAAAAATGGAGGTAGTAGATAAAAACAACAAAAAAAAATAAAAAATAAAAAACGAGTATAAAAAAAACAAACAATTATACATTTTGATGCTCTGTTGCATACAGCATATGCATTTCTTCATCATCAACAAGTACATGTGACACACCAAGCAAATTAAAGCTAGGTGGAGTTGGTGTTGGGGAATCCACTTTATGACTTTAAGTTTACGAGTTTAAATCCTATCAACTATATTTTCTTATCAAATCCTATCTACTGAACTGAATTGAAATGAATTGAGCTGAATTGAATTGCTTACAAGAGAAGGAAATAAGAAACTGAATTGAATTGAAATTAAGCTGAAAGAGAATAGGTCCTTAATTCGGCCAAAATTCGATTACAAAGAAATAAACTTATTCCCTAAACCTCCAACACTATTGTGGATGCCTTAATGAATCCTACATGTCTATTTGCTCAATTAATTGACAACACTTACCATATCGTCTTATCTAATCTGAGAATTTATACGTATGTAATCAATCTCAACGAACAAACTTAATTTTCCTCCATGTGATAATTTTCTTGTTTCAATTCCTAGAATAAATTCTAATGAATCATGAAAATAAACTGTCCAAATATTGTCGGCCCGTGTTTTTAATGTGTTGTACACTTGTACGATGATATATATCAAGCTATTTGCATCAATGCTGCCTTTTACAGTTTTACAACGTTATACAAGTAATTTAACATTACAATTACAATAATTGTTTACAACGCTTTTAACAACGTCGGATCTTATTTCATACTCCGTATGTATCATGTATGCATGTCAGTCAAGTCACCATCATAAAACATTTGAAAAGTAAAACTACAAAATCAAATTGAAAAATGCCTCCATTATTAAGCTTGTATTTCGTACTATGTTGTCTAGTTTTGCTTATTATTATTCCTTTTCAATACGAATACATATTTTAGAAGTTGAATTAATGGGGACCATGCGTGATGCGTACAAAATTTAAGCTTAATCAAAAAGACAAAAGTTGAAAATTTAAAGTGCGCAATTTTTCACAATTATTAGCTTTGTATTGGTAATTTAATCAAGGAATAATACATTAGTGCAATTTGTCATGTATTTAATTAAGATTTTATGTGCGTTATTATTATATTATATGTATATGACATTAATAAAAATAGATAGGATAACAAATATTTTAATTTGCCACTTTCTTCATATAATATGTCCCTAATAGAAGTACTATTGAACAAACAAAGGGGGCGCCTAGTTGATCAGCCTGATCAACAAAAGTTGTAAATCAGGTGGCAGTTTGGTCATTGATCAATAAGTTGTACGTAAAACTGGATGATTTGTTTCTTCTTTTTTTCCCCTTATGTTTACTACTTTCATCATTATTATTAATACTATTATTATTACTAATTAATAATATGTATATTCTTTATTAATTGACAAAGATACATTTTTTTTGGTAGAGAAAGAGTTATTTAATTTGTTTCCTTTGGTTAACTTATACTTCGTAATTCTGTATACATAATGATATGAATCAGAGAAATTAGATCGAAATGCACAACAATAAACAAATATTGGTATAACTCCATCCAAGAATTCTGAAAAAACCAATTTCATCCCCAATTCAAGGCCAAAATTTTACATCTAGGATTTGAGGTTCGTTTTGCTTTGTTAGAATATTTATTAAAGCTATCATCAATTCATCAGGATCCCAATTCATCATGAATGAACAATGAAGTATATAGTAATGAATTATTAATTGCAATACTGTTTGTTTTGTTTTATATTTAATTTTTTGGGCAGCAAAAATTGACCAATTGGGTATGAACTTATGATTAGTTCGGTGTTTATCGATGGGTGAGGCAGAAATGACAGTAATGATTATAACTTAACTAAATTTTTTTAAGAAAATGACCAAAAAAGAAATTTTGGTTCCATCATGCTCTAGTCGTACCCTCTAATTTATAGTGGCGTGGTCCATTAACGTTGGACTATCTAGGAGACCCAAGAGAGGATGAATACGATTGTTCCATATACCTACCCTATCAGGGAATAATCACCATACAAAAAAAATTTGTTTACATATACACGCGAGAGCATGATTTGTATATAAGTGCTATGTAGTCTCTATTATTTTTCTAGTTGATGTTGTTTTCATTATACTTACATATTTCATTATCACACTCGTGATGTACTATTGACCATATATATGTTTTTTATTTATATTTTTTAATATCTTTATTAATGAATTAGCCTATGTTAAGTTTAGTGGTTAACCTTACTTTTGTTTATCTAATTTGAATCTGAAATGATTTTTTCTATTTGATCTAAATGTCCGATTTGAGTAAATTTTCACCGTACATGTACGATAATCAATAAGGAAAAAAAAATCAATTGAGGTCTTATTATTAATTAGATATATTCATATAGTACCTCCGTTACAGGTTATGTGCAACGATTAGATATTTTTCCTCTCTACTTTATGTCAAATCGTTGCACATAACATGTAACGGAGGTAGTATAAAAATTCTAGCGTAGTCGTTGACTACGGATGACTATGGTCGACTACAATAAGATATTAAATCTCAACCGTTAATTTGTTAATTAACTAATCCTAGGCGTCCAATTCGACACCTAAAAAAAACAGTCATCAAGTCTAGTCATCAAATTATTAAGTCTTGTTTGGTTAAATTAATTTGTTCAAACGCTTTTTTTTTTTTTTTTTGTTGGTTTCTTTTATAAAATTGAATAATAATATCTTTCAAATTATAAATATTCATCTTCAACCTATATCATCTAAAATCTTCATGTTCAACCTACCACATTCATTCTTCTGGTTCAAATTAATTAAATTCTTATATTTAGTTTAATTTCTTAAATTATAATCAATTTATTTATTTGTATCATTGTTTAAAAAATCGCTTATTATAATATGATTGTGTTAACATTTGATTAATCATATGATTTCAAGATTAATACAACATTGTTGAATGTTAAGAATTAATTTTCTGATTTTATATTATTTATTTGATGATTTAAGAATTAATTTCTGGATTAATCGTATTACTTTGTGTTTAACTTTGATTACTCGTATGAAATCATGAATATTATCCGCCATGGTTGAACGTTCAAGCTATGACATGATTTTAGGTTGAAGACAAATAAAAATAAAAAATAAAACAAGATATTTAAAAAAAAAAAAAACATAAATCAAGATATATAATCTGAAAGATGTGTTTCCATAATTTTAGCTATGAAGTATATTTTTTTTTGTATAAACTGGCGTTATTTGTGTAGGATTTTTATTTTTTTTATTTTTTTTTTCTGAAAGGAGTAGGCGTGATTTGGGGATATGAGGGAGGAATCTTTTCCATAGATAAAATCTTTCCCTATATTTTAATTGTTTCAATTATGTAAATAAATAAAGATAAAATCTTAATATGAGGGATGAATCTTTTCCATAGATAAAATATCATCCTACAAAGTATATTAAATAAATTTTATTTAATATTTTTATCAACAATAAATAGTTTTCATTAGCAATTCTTAGTTATTATACATTGGTGATGCCGTACAGGTACAAGTATTGACATACCTTTTTTTTTTTTTTTTGTATATATATATAATTATGATGTAGTATGGATAGTTATAAGTTTATAAGTTTATAAGAATATTCTTTCCTAGTAATAAAAATAATCTTTCTTGTTAAGATAATAATAATGTATATTGTTTAATGAAAGAATTTAAGTAATAGAATTAGGGCTTGTTCACATTACTGAACTGATTGAAGCTGAACTGAACTGATTGAAGCTGAACTGAACTGATTGGAGCTGAACTAAACTGAACGGAAATGAGGGAGGAAATATATATATAAATAAAACAGTTAAATAACTTATCTTTTCCTAAATTTAATTGATTTACTTCAAAAAAATATATCTTTTCCTAAGTATAGTTGTTTCAACTTTCAATTAATAACATTCTTATTTTTTTTTATCCAAACATAAAAAGTTTACTACATTTTATATTATTTATTTATCGATATACTATGATCAACTTTCTATTTATTATTTATTTTATCAAAGTTGAATATGGATTTATATGAAAAACTTTAGCATGAGAAGACTAAAAGTTATCAGATACATCATACATGTGATCTATTTATGTTCATTTCAATGTAAATTGTCATACTAATATAAACGTTATGCAATGAAAAGGAAAGGAAAGGCAACATTACAATTCACAATATTATAAACTAATGTTATCATGTATAATATTATAAACTAATGTTATCATGTAAAATTAAAATAATATCCATAAAGAAGGAAAGGCAAATCTTGTGGTATATTCAATCTTTATAGTATTAGTGCAGTCAAAGTATCCGAGAGTATGTACCTAAATTCAATCTTTATATTCAATCTTTTGTTCAATAAAATTATATATTTAAGTTTTTACCTAAATTAATGTATCTATGAATATTTCACCAAATTTATTTTAGATAATCATGTTAAATATATGCATAATTACAATAATGTAATTAGGAATTAGGATGTCCCAAACGATCACAGTGTAGCCCCAAATAAAATAAAATAAAAATCAAACAAAAAAAAAGGTATGCTTTTAATGCATAATATTCAAATTAGGTTGTTCGAATAAGTATTATTTAGTCTCCATGAAGATATTTGAATGTTTATACAATCAAATTAGGCAGTCCCAGTTAAGTATTTTAGAGTCCCAATATAGTTTATATGTGATGGTTGTTACAATCAAATTACTAAATTAGGTAGTCCCAATAAGTGTTAGGTAGTCTCAATCAAGAATATTTGAAATTTATCATAACCAAATTAGGCAGTCTCAATTAAGTATTACAAAGTCTTAATTTGAAGATTATACAATCAAATTAGATAGACCTAATTAAGTATTGTAGAAACCCAATAAAAAATATTTAAAAGTTATTACAATCAAATTAGGTAGACCCAGTTAAGTATTGTAGAATCCCAATAAAAAATATTTAAAAGTTATTACAATCAAATTATTAGGCAGTTCCAATTAAGGAATTAAGCGAAATTGGATTAAAAAGTGGATATTTTATTTCTTTATTACAAAAGGAATTAAGCAAAATTGGTAAGATATAAAAATGAACATATGAAAATGAAAAGTTACCCATAAGCAGAATTGGTAAGTTAAAATGGAACATATGAAAATTATCAAAAGTTAGCCATAAGCTATCAAAAGTTACCCATAGTGTTTAAAACTATATAAACCATCTCTCTAAAAAGGTTGTATATTCCAGCGGTGTGTGCAAGAGATGTACCATAGTGCAAAATCTTTTAAATGATCGTAGGTTTGATGAAGGAAACCGTAATTTGATTCAATTTTATGTATTTGTTAATTTAGGGCCTGTTCACATTTACTGAACTGAGCTGAACTGAACTGATTGGAGCTAGACTGAACTGAACTGAACTGAACTTATTGGAGCTGGACTGAACTGAACTGAACTGATTGGAGCTGAACTGAACTGAACTGAGCTGAAATGAATATTTTATGAGAGAAGGAAATTAGGAGCTGAACTGAACTGAACTGATTGGAGCTGAATTGAAATTAAGTAAATGTGAATAGGCCTTTAGATTTCAATTGTAGATGCCGGATGACATTTTATTAATGAATTGATTTGTTTATATATATATATATATATATATATATATATATATATATATATATATATATATATATATATATATATATATATATATATATATATATATATATTATATCATCATACCCTAACACAATGAGAATGTCCAATCATATTATTTGACACTCCAAACCAAAAAAAGGTTTATGCATGAAAACTGTATAATGTCTTTACTGTTAATTTAAATTTTGGGTACGTCCAAAATTAAATAAGGGATATCTAAAATCAAAATTTATGTATGCTATGGGTTGTGTGTTTTATTCTACGCATGATTAATCCGTTGCAAACAATAAGACTAATAGAAATTGTTAGGATTCTCATCGTGTGTATGAATTTTGAAAATTATTCTTCGATTATAGGCAAACTAATCTATAGTCTTTTATATTGGGACTAACTAGTAGACGTTTTGGACCGCCTAGTTGTGTTTTTTGTTACGCACTATGTACATTTGAGTATATATTTTAGCAAATTCAATTCCTAAATCAAGATAATTAAGATGGTTGCTAAACAAAGATTGTTATGTGATAGGCAATGTATTGGCCAAGCTAACCAACTCTTCTTAGCATTTAAATACGGTTTTTCTAGTTTAATAAGGAATGTGATTAAGATAAATAGCTAATGAAACCTTGGTTAGATATAGTGACAGATAGTCAAGAGTAATGAAAATGGATATGTTTATCCGAAAAAACCTAATACTTTTGTATTTTCTTTTAAAAAAAATTGAACTACTTTGTGTTAGGTATGCCTAAATATAACTTAGGTATACCCAAAATAGGAAATAATTTATCCACCGTGTTCTATTTTTAATCAAGTCTTATTTTTATCAATCTTTCTGATTGACTAATAAAATTCAAAATTTAGGTACGCCCAAAACTAAAAAAGCTAAGGCATATATAAAAGCGAAATTTATGTATGCTTTATGAGGCAGTCCCAACAAGTGTTTTGTAGTCTCAATCAAGAATATTTGAAGGTTATTACAATCAAATTAGGTGGTTCCAATTAAGTATTACAAAGTCCTAATAATCAATATTTGAAGGTTATTACAATCAAATTAGGCAATCTCAATTAAATATTATATAGTCTCAAAATCTCTCAACAAAGAATTTTTAAAGGTTATTACGATCAAGTTAGACAATCTCATTAAGTATTATGTAGTGTTGATCAAGAATATATGAAGGTTACAATCAAATTAGCTAGGCAGACCCAATTAAATATTACAGAGTTTCAATTAATATAGTACATATGCGATTATAATTACAATCAAATTAGGGTGTCATTGTTGGTAAATATTAGTTGGGATTATTATTTAAACTTTGAATCCAACATTCATTTAATCAACAAGGGTGACATTGTTGGTAAAAATGATAAAAATGCAATTTATTAAGATCAATCCTCTCATTCATCTTTACCCTAACAAGGTAGGGATACCCACTCATGATCCGAGACCACGCTATTAACAAGAATTTAAAAATACGATATCACTTTTTAACACTTTTGATGATTTAAAAAGAAGTAATGAACGATTAACAAATTCCAAAATATATACATGCACATAAATAAATTAATTATCCCAACTAATAATTATCGTATATTTCTGAATGGACAACAAATATGTAAATCACCACTTGATATTTCACTTATACTACTCCCTCCGTTTCTTTATAAGAGTCATCTTTCTAACATTAACTAGCCTTTTGACCCGTTCGATGCACGGGTTATTACTTAGGTTATTTTTCTTGAAAAGTGTTAGTGTTGTTGTGGAATTTTGTTAGATATATATACACAGATATTGTAGGGCATGAAATGACACATTAGTTTAAGTTATATTTAAGTTTAGGAGATGAAAAGCCTATTTTATTGTTAATGTAATGAACACAAATTAGTTTAACTTTAATTTATCATATTGAATATGACACACTTAATTTTCTTATTTAAATTTGTAAGTTTTAGAGACTCAAACATTATTTATACATTTTGTTTTTATATTAAAATGAAAATTTAAAAAGAAAGGATTAAGAGAGGTGACATGTGGCTTAGAATAGATTTGTGGTTTGTGTTTTTAAATACTAAAGTATAGAGTATAGATAGATATAGATTACTCACATAATAAAGAGAAAGAGAACTCCAATAAAGAGAAAGAGAGTAATTTTTATGAAATTATTATTTGACATTTTTCTTTTGACACAAAATTATTATTTAACATTTTTGTATCTTTTAAATGTTAAATACAAAAAATTAGCAAAAAAAAAAATATAGTTTTTTTTAAAAAAAAATTTTTTACAGGAAAAAAAATATAGCTTAAATTTAGAATTTTGTAATATTTTAACACATTACTTTTGGCGAAGATAATTAATTAAGTATAGAATTAGTAAAACAAAACAAATATCACCATGTTTTTTTAGGAAACTAGCACACGTTACAATTTTATTTTTTTTTTGTTTTTTGTTTTGGTAAATAATTGTATTTTTATTTCTTTTGGCCAAATGAAGTTTTTTCTTACTTGAGATAATTAAGGATCTTTCAAAAAAAAAAAAAAAGGGAAAGTAGGAAGCTATCAAAAAAAAATTTAGCCTACTAATAATTTCCTTTACTCATTGGTTATTTATATAATATATATATAAAATAATTAAGGCATTAATCTAGCCTACTAACTAGGAAACAAATTATCCCTACTTCCTTCCCTAGGCTACAAACTAGGAGCTAGATATACAGATTACTAAACTAATACGAAGTATATTTTACAAATATATCTTAACAATATTGACATTTACTTAACCACATCACATAGATATTAAATATTGTAAAATATATCTTAACAATATTGACAACCACTGAACCACATCACATGGATATTAAATATTCTCCATTATCTATATACACACACAAAAAAAAAAAAAAAAAAAAAAAAAAAGTCCTCTCCAAATTAACGTCAATCAAGAAACAATAATGCAAATAAGTTTTTAGTTATTTTGTTTATTTTAATTCATTTTCAACATAAAATCACATACCCAAGTTTCAACATTCAAAACAATGGCGGATGATTATTCATGAATTCATATAACCGATCTAAATTAAATAAAAATTCATTCCAATTCTAACAATTAATCCCGAAAGATATAATTCGTAATTTTTCTTTCGAATTTTTTATACAGATAGTTAAATTGATACAAACTTTGAAATACAAAAGTTAAAGCATAAATGTGATGATTAAACATTAATCTTATTGATTCCATACCTAATTTGATAATTTTTGAATAAAAAATGATGATTGGAGGTTGAAGATGGAGTTCATTAAAATAGATAAAAAAAAATTAGGTGCGCCATTGAAAATAAATGAAGCTATCAAAATACGGATGAAGTTATACAAATGAATTTTGTATCATTTATTTTGGACGATATTCTTAAATTTTATAACTTTGAATGATTATTTACAGATTATAATATTATAACTTGGGGAAAAAAAATTTACCCTCTAAAAGTAATGAACCAAACAACCCTTTGCTGATTAGGCGCTGACTAGTCGCTGACTTCTCATGACTTAAATGACGTGTAATTTAGATTTTTTAAATTTTAAAAAAAAAATATTTGAAGGCTAAGATTAAGTAATAAAAAATATCAACGGTTCAGATTCATAGTCGTCCGTAGTCGTCCGTAGTCGACAACTACGGTAGAACCATCCTATTCATATATAGATTTATACACATCAACGTGTATTTTTTTAAATATATATATGTAATTTTCATAATTTTTATTGCAGAACTAAAGACATAATCTTACAATAAACAATAATCCCCGTCAAAAAAAAAAATCACAAATAATAATATACTCTGTCTTTAGTTCTGCAAAATAAGGTCTTATTATTAATTAGATTTATACACATCAATGTGTATATTTTAAATATATATGTCCCTCAGTATAATGAAATAAAATATACTCTGTAATAAAGTATGATTTGAACTTATTTTTTCTTATAACTTATTTTGTTCTTATATGAACCGCAAATAAGTACAGATGCTTAAATAGTGAAAACTAAACATTGCTTTAGTTAGAGTTATTTATTTATTTTATTTTATTTTTAAAGGGGCATTAATTGGATCAACTCTTTATTCATTCTTTTGGAGGCAATATTGTGGCTACTATAATTGACTTGAAATTGACTAGGTGTAGACATTGCCTATAAAATGTCACTCCCTCAACCTCAGTCCATTCAACAAGGAAGAACTGTATTTGAGCATCTTCCTTCGTTCTACTAGTGTTTTTTTTTTTTTGAAGGATCATTCTACTCCACATAATTTTATTAGGGAGAACAACTAACATTAAATATCTTGATTTAATTTCTTCTTCTAGTTGTAACACATTATACAATTTTAATTTATTTTTATGGAGTTGACAACAATGGACATGCTTCAAATTTTCCACATGAACAAAGGCCAAGGAGAAGAAAGTTATGCAAAGAATTGTACTGTTCAGGTAATTATATACACGCACCATTTTAACTGTTTTACCATTCATATATGAGTAATACCCTATATATATGTCAAATAAAATTCATTTTCTTTCCTCAAAAAAAAAAAAAAGTCATTTCTTAATTGCAATTTGTTTTATCTCTATGAATATATTTGCAATTTTTTTTTTACTATTCAATAGCTACAATAAAATTGTACGAGTAGCTATTGTAATTAGTTTTAATGTTCAATCTTGTCTATTCATTCAATTGACTTTAATTTTTATTTTTTTTTCTTGATTACGAAGAAAAAAATTGTTGTACAGTTTCCAAAGCAAAATTTATGAACCCTGCCATTGATGCATATTCTTGAAATTTCTTAGCTCAAATGATTCTCCCATCTCAATTAAAAATCAACATTTGATTATAGTTTATAAACAATATAAACCTAATTACCGCATTATATATTACAACTTTACAAGGCCCATAATTAATTTTGCATTAAATTTATCAAAAAATGAATCATCCTCCATTAAAGAAAACCAGAAAAAGGGAGGAAAAAAAGAAGAAGATGATACTATTTAAAAAAAATGTGAAATTTGTCTATAATTTTCAAGAAACCAATAAATTGATATTAAAGATGAAAAAAGTGAAAACATCAAGTAAGATAAATTAGAAATTTCATCCTTCTTTCACCAAAATTTCTAGTATTAAAAAAGTTGATTTTTTTTTGTTTTTGTTTTTGTTGATAATCGTATTTTAAAGTCAACTAAATGGATGGATATGATGAATTTTATTAATCAGAGGGTTGTGATTCACTCAGTTACAATGGTCACAATTTTATTACAGCCATTTGAAAACTGTCTTTTTTATAACGGAGTAATATTTAAAATTTGTTTTCTTGATAAATATAGGTGTCAAAATGAATAATATAGTAATTGTTAAAAATATAACGATGTAATCATGTAAATAACAAGTAAAAAGGAGCCAATAAGGTCACCTCTTGACCTAGTGGTTAGGAATGAAAATATGTGTACGATAGATCAGCTTCATGTCTCCCATTCGTTGAAAAGGTTATTTTTTTATTGGGTTTGTAGAAAAGTCTTTAATTAACTAATTTTTTTATTTTTACTTTCAGAACAAGATATTATCCCTAACAAAATCATTTGTTGAAGAAGCCATACAAGGCTACTTAAGCAATGAATTACCAGAGACCATGGTCATCGCCGACCTCGGTTGTTCATCAGGCCCAACGGCCCTAGGGGCGGTGTCGGAGATAATCAACATGGTTAATGCAAGATCCCGGAAGATGGAGGGACATTCATCATCACCCAAGTTTATGGTGTTTTTGAATGACTTACCAGGAAATGACTTCAATGGGGTGTTTGGATCACTCAATAATTTTCAAAACAAGTTGAAAGAAGAAAAAGGCGGTGAATTCGAGCCGTGTTCATGTTTTGTAGCTGGTCTTCCTGGAAGTTTTTATGGAAGGTTGCTTCCAAACAAGACTTTGCACTTTGTCCACTCTTCTTCTAGCTTGCATTGGCTCTCTCAGGTTAGACTGTTTCTAGTTAATATTTGACACACTATCATTTATAAAATACTTCGTTTCGAAATAATTAATTGATATCTTATTCTCTTTTGTCTATTTTAAAATTAATTGACACGTACGTTATCATAAATGTAAGAGATTGATCTCCATTATTGAACTATATTTATCATATTTACCATAGCTCATTAATAAGTTTATGTCACCTTTTAAATATTACAATATTTCGTACGGAGTATAGATTAAATCTAATAACTTTACTTTACATTAAACAATTTAATTTTATGGTTTCCTACCTTATCATTTTCTTAAACTACGTGTCGAATAAAACATGTTAATTATTTTGAAGTGGAAGGAATAGTTACTTATGGAGTATTGTGCATATGAAAAGTATAATAATGCTAAAGATTTAGTTTAGATGAAAATAATAAGAATTAGAGTTTTTTTTTTTAAAAAAAAAAAAAAATATAAGGAAAGAATTAGAGATAATTTTAGATATATACGGAGTAATTGAAAAGAAAATAACGGTATAATAGTTTTGTATCGGAATGAAAATTTGTTAAAATTAAAGAAAAAACTATACATAGCTTAATAAACAAATTTGAATAATCGTGACTACCTGTCAACATCATCATAAACTCATAAGTCATCTATCTATCTATCTATCTATCTATATATATATATATATATATATATATATATATATATATATATATATATATATATATATATATATATATATATATATATATATATATATATATATATATATATATATAGTAGTATATATAATCGTATATATTTTTGTTCCATGAAAAAAACCCAAAACATCGATTATTAAAAAAGAAAAAAGAAAAATTAAAAAAAAAAACGTTGCATAAAATAACCACACCAACAACATTATCCTTACAAATCTTACAAAGTTAGGAACGTGAATTATGAATTACATGTATATTTGCTTTTTTCTCCACTCCAACAATTCGCTATCAAATTTGGAAGTGTCCCTATTCATGTATCGTACTAGTAATTACTCCGTAATACTAATGCCCGTCTATCAACTGTTGATATACATATGTTTTGTAATTTGTATTCACAATTGTTGTTGGACCACCCACGACAAACACACAACATTCACAATTATTAAAAATATTGATGTACTTATTCAGTTATTCATCAATAGCCATTCGAAACCTATCTTAAAAGGTATCTTCTATCAAAATTTGTATCCATTCAAAGTCGTCACTTTATTATCTTTGATACCTATGTTTTTACCCCCACAAAATAATAAAAAATTAAATTAAATTAAATAATAAAATAAACCCCAAGAAACCTATGTATGGACTATGGAGTACGAATTGAAATTTAAATTTAAAGCATGTTCACATTTACTGAATTGAGCTGAACTGAATTGAAATGAACTGATTGAAGCTGAACTGAACTGATTGGAGTTAAACTGAACTGAACTGAGCTGAAATGATTATTTTATAAGAGAGAGAAATTAAATTAAAAGATGAACTGAACTGAACTGAACTGATTGGAGCTGAACTAAACTGAAATTAAATAAATGTGAACAGGCCTTTAAACTTGGTACATAACATCTAATATTTTCTTTAATTTGTTAACTAATTATAAGCACCATCTCTTTTGAAGATTAATTTTTATTGATGAATATAAGTAATTTACATAGTAATACAAGTTGGGGCCTTAGGGCCTGTTCTCATTGACTGAACTTAGCTGAACTGAAATGAACTGAGCTGAACTGAGTTGAACTGAATTGAACTAAACTGAAATGAATATTTTATAAGAGAAGGAAATTAGGAGCTGAACTGAACTGAGCTGAGGTGAACTGAACTAAACTGAACTGAATTTTAACGTAAGAGAACAGACCCTTAGGGTATATATAAGACAATGACGCGACACTAAGTTTAATTGATATTTTATATTATATGTACTCCTTTATTTAAGATTATGCTCCATCTAATTGGGAACCTATGATAATAATAATAATTATTATTATTATTATTATTAATTTTTTTTTTTTAAAAAAAAAACTCTGTATATCTGCTTGTGTGACAGATTAATCGACCGTGTATAATTACTAATATAAAAACTAATATAGAAAACTGTATTTGTATAGTCATATACATATACTAATATTAAATACTTATATGCAGCTCATATATAGCATAGTCATGTATCATCTATTGAAAATCGATTTAATTTAATTTGCAGGTTCCAGCGGGTTTGGATGACAAAGATAACGCAAAGATGCTAAACAAAGGAAAGATATACATGTCAATGACCAGCCCAAATGAAGTGATAAATGCATATAAATTACAATTTAGAAAAGATTTCCTTTCATTTTTGAAATGTCGTGCAGAAGAAGTGATTTCAGGGGGGCGTATGGTGTTAACATTTATGGGTAGGAGGTCCAATGATTCTACTTCTGAATATAATAATTTCTATCCTTGGGAGTTGATTGCCAGGAGCTTTAACAGCATGGTTTCTGAGGTTAGTTTTTATAGGTTTTGCTTACCACTTACGTACGACATTTAAGTATGAATAGAACATATCTGGTAGTATTTAGAATGGACGACAAAATCATACATCTCAGGATCACCTGAAATCGAGAGTGGAACTCTAACTATCATAAAAACTTAATTATAGTTCAGTGATTTATTGTTAATATACTCGTATTTAATTAGTATTAATTTACTCCATAACAATTCTATAAATGTTAGCATTTTTTTCTATATTGCCAAAAAAAAATAAAAAAATAAATAGTTGAAACCAAAAATTAAAATGATTAACTCACTATAATGAGTCTAAATGGTTATTGAAGATTTAAAAACTTCACATGCATTAATAAACATGTGGATGCAAGTTAATTCAATTAGACCCTATTATGCTCAAATTATTTTAAATTATTTCAACAAAATTATTTACAAGCATATGGTTAAACATAACATATTACAACAATTTTAGATAATTTCATAGAAGAGTTCACTGTTCACACAATTTCTTCTAGAGATAAAATAGAATAAATAAACTTAGGACAAAATGAGTGTAATAGAACAAACCCTGGTCTTATTTAGCTTAAGTTTCAAATCTCACCAATTTTTGTTATTTTGTACATAATTATGAATTGTTCTACATATTATTGTAAATAAATACTAACAAGTACAACATGCACGTATGATGAACTAATGTAGGGATTGATTGAAGAGGATAAAGTGGATAATTTCAATGTGCCATATTATGCACCATGCCTAGAAGAAGTTAAACAATTAGTAGAAGAAGAATCATCATTTTTCGGGCATCGTTTCGAAGCTGTTGAAGTGGAATGGGATGGAGACGTAAAACTGATCAACAACAACCAGTCTGATGAACATAGTTTATGCAAGGCGGCGCTCGCCAAGGGTGAAAGAGTAGCCAAGATACATAGAGCTGTGGTTGAGTCTATGTTGGAGCATTACTTTGGGAAAAATATTATGGATGATCTTTTTCAAAGGCATATCAAGATTTTGGAAGATCACTTTATTAATAACCGTAATTCCACAATGATTAGTTTAGTTGTTTCCTTAATTAGAAATTAATTAGCTTTACCTTACATGCTTAGAAGGTTACCTCTTACGTACATAGCTAGTATTTTAGTTCTTTCCTTGGATTGCAAGTTAATTTAAACTTCATTTGTGCGGCTTAAGATTTGCTAATTTTTGTTCTTGTAATAGTATTTTTAAATTGAATGTGTTGCTATGAAATGTTTAATAAATTAGCCATTTAATGATATTCAATCTCTAATTTGGTTGAAGATTTCGATATATGGAGTATATTGTTAAATTTATCAAGTATAGCAAAAAAAAAAAGTATAATTATGTACGTGACATATACACCAGTTTGTACGGTGAACATCTTAAAAAGATGATAAGTCTAATTTTTCAAAAAAAAAGTTGGTCCAGGCATGACCCAGACCATGTGAAGCCGTACCTTATATTAGGTAAAGCAGGGCTTATTAGAAATGATGATGCTTACAATCCATTCTTGAATTCCTAACAAATAGTACTGTTACTTATTCTGTATTGCTTTTCTTCACATCTGAATTGAAATTAATCAGTGACTAGTAATTAATTGAACAAAAGCAAAGAATTGATATAAAGAAGCAATCAATTATTCAATTTTAGTAGCCCACTAACTGTAGTGGAGAACATTAAACAGCAATATGCAGGCCAAGATCACAACACCCATCATCTCCCTTAATTAACGTGGCCTTCCTTCCATCGTTAAATTGCACCACCTTTTAATTAAAACTATATCATAACTTTAATATAATCAAATATCATATTAAATTTAAATTTAATTGCATATATGTCTATGAGTGATCAAGAATAACAAAGCATAACTTCCAAATAATCAAATAACTATTTCATATTAGAGCAAATTATTATTAGAAGAATTATGGATTTGGGATTCTACCTATTTGTTCTCATTTTATTGCTAATTGGTTATTTGATGAAAAAGTTGTGGTTAATTAATCATAATGATGGTAAAAATGGAGAATTAAGTATAAATTTTCCACCTGGAAGTAGAGGATTACTCCCTTATATTGGAGAAACCTTACACTTCATTGCAGCAATTTATAGCAAACAAGGTTTTTATAGCTTTGTTGAAGCTCGCCATCTAAGGTATACTTCAAAACTCTACAATTACTTTTTATTAAATGGAAATAGTCATCTAAAAAATGCACACGCGTACCTATTTGGCCTGATTATAAATCGTGAATGTATTTATTATTTTATATTCAATTTTATTTTTCCTCGAGTAGGTATGGTAATTGTTTTAAAACGCACATATTTGGGGAGACGCATGTGTTTGTGGCAAGCACAGAATCAGCCAAGGAAATATTAAGCAATGATTTGGGAAAATTTACAAAGAAGTATATTAGGTCAATTGGAGAAGTAATTGGGTCAGAAAGCCTACTTTGTGCATCACATCAAACTCACAAGCTAATTCGAAGACATCTTCTTGACTTGTTTAACTCAAATTCGATTGCTGATTTCACCAAGCAATTTGATCAATTGGTTGTAGATTCTCTCAACTCTTGGAAAAATACAGGAAATGTGATCATACTTGATCAAGCACTTAAGGTATGATCAAATCATTGACTATTCTTTTTGTACAACATCTATATATCTTAGAATATAATATAAGAATCACTTTGGCCTATTTGAAATCAAATTTAAGAAGCTATTTTTTTATTAACTTCAAGATTTATCTATATTACTTTTTATGGAATAAACTTTGAAAACTTATGGAATATTTATACATAAATTGCTTTTGAGTATGCCCTAGACATGACGTAAATGAAACTTTGAATCAAGTCTTTCATATATGCTTTCGAATTTTAGTTATGATAAATGTACAATGTATACCAATAATAATTTTGATTCGAATATAATATATGTTGATGAATTCGAATTTGTTATAATCATATTCGTTGTATAAATTTGGCTCGTGCACAATTTAATGCATAAAGTTATTCTTTTGTATAATCTCATACTCAAAAAATGAATTTTGGCTACACGTGCTTTAAATATGTTTTATTCAGCTGATTTTCATTTATCTGAACATATCAGACCTTATTAAAATTTATTTTACTTGTAATTTGAACTATGGATATATAACCTTTATCAGAACTTCTTTTCATCAAACTCACCTTCACAAAACTTATAAAACCTTAAATAAATTAAAATAAGGTGAACAAAATATGAGAACACTTTGTAACTTAGTATTGAAACTCTGAAGTTAGTCAAGTATTTTATGCACTAAACCAATATGATGCAAGACTACTTGAAAATTGTCAATACTAAGTGATTTACATTTGGTGTAGTTATGAACATACAATTATTTATAATTGAACATTTAATTAAGGAACATTATTATAGATGAAAAATGTATAAAATTTATAATTTTGTACTTGTTAATGAAATTTTTTGAAGGTAGCACTCACTCCTTATTGTAATTGTAAGAATCATTTCCATGAAAACTACAACATAGCACACACTCTTATTGAAATTCCTTATTAAATTTGTTAAAATAACTAATTCATGATATAATTGGGTGCTTTAATTAGTAGTATAAAAATGAACTTTTAAGTATATGCACATATTCATTTTAAAATTAATGCATTTACTTGTTGATCATGAATAAGAACGAAAATGAACATTTATCAATACGTAAATTAACATTTATATATATTGAAAATGAACATTTATCAATACGTAAATTAACATTTATCATCTATTAAAATGTGAATGACGTTATACTAACATATAAATGAACATTTAACCAAATGAAAATGAACATTTATAAAAATAATAATAATAATAATAATAATAAAAATAACTGCGAACTATAATCTTTGTTTCTCTTCTCTGAAACGGTTTCCTTCGCTCTGCAACAAAACTGAAGAATGTACGGATATAATTTATTAGTTCTTCAATAAAAATTGCTAAGATTATAGTATAATACTTACATTGATTTACATTACTATATATGTAAATGAACATTATGAATTTCATATATGATCAAAAGATTTCATAGTATGCATAAGTCAGTTTCTCAACTCACATGAATGAATATTTATGCATTTCATAAATGTGCATAACGTATCATAAAAATGAACATTTTTTATGCTGGCATATAAAGTCAAATATAAACTCAAATAGATTCAAATATACAAATGAACATTTATAATTCAGTATATGTTCATATATTACCTCGGAATTGTAGAAATGTTAACATCTATACCATAAGTTTTAATATCTTTTAAAAGTTCTTGATCTACAATAGGAGATTTTTACAATGACTATGTAGTAATATATAAATAAATATTTGTATTAATCATTTATTAACATGTGAATGATTGTATACTAATATATAAATGAACATTTATCAAAATGAAAATGAACATTTATAAATTTTTTTTTAAAAAAAAAAAACCACTACGAACTAATTTAATTAATGCTTACTTTTCTCCAGATTTTTTTTTATGTTCTTCTCCGAAGCTATTTCCTTCATACTGCAATAAAAAAATGAAATACTTCATACTCAAAATTCAAAATGTACTTGTTCAAATTACTAGTTTTAAAACTAAAAATAGTAAATGTTCCTGTAACATAATTGCAACAATAAATTATAAAAATTAGGGTTTATACTCTTTTTCGAATTAAATATGAACAAAATCACTTACTCCTTTGAATTTCGACCTTGATTTGTTGAAGTATGTAGTAGTTGAACAACTTTTTTGGATAATTTGTCGCAAAGTTTGTTGAAAATTTTGGATTAGAAAAGGCTGAAATTGGGTGTAGAGAGAGAAAATGCAGAAAATGGGTGAGGATAGAGAAAGTGAAAAAAGATAAATGGTGGTTTGATTTTTACTGTACAAGTGCAGAAAGTGGGTATATGAGGGAGATTGTTAAACACATCGTTTAGAGGGGGGGTGTAGGGTGTGGTACCTACACTAGGGTCTAGTGTATACCAATTAAAGACTACTTGCTACTTGGGCTTAAATTTTTCAAATTTTAATCTTTTTTGAACATTGGGCTTATTAAGTGGGCCAGGTCTACCCAAAGTCAGATGTTAAATAATTGGGCCATTAGTCTAAGATTAACAAATAATGAAAACTAATGGGCTTGGTCTATGAATTTGGCAGATAACCTTCAAGGCAATGTGTAAAATGCTACTAAGTTTAGAAGATGGAAGTGAGCTATCTATGCTACAAAAGGATGTTGCTTGTGTTTGTCATGGAATGCTTGCATTTCCTTTGAATTTACCCTGGACTACTTTCAGCAAAGGTCTTAAGGTAAACTTTCTTAACCTTTGTAGCAGCTTATTATTAACCCCGGTCCTCGGCCCTTAAACCCTCTCCTAGGCCCTTGCTCCCCTCGGTAGCTAGGCTCTATTCAAGGGCAAGCCCCTAGTCCACGGTATGAAATTGAGATAAATTGCAAATGTAGGCAAGGAAAAGAATTATGAACTTGCTAGAGAAGATGATTCAAGAGAGAAGAGCAAGACATTCAACACAAATTCCATATGGTCATGATAATAAAGATTTTCTACAATACTTGCTTCTAGGAAAAAATCGCGAACCATGCTCTTCTGACTCAGAGCCAAGCTTAACTGATGCACAAATCAAAGATAACATCTTAACCATGATAATTGCAGGTAATTCTAAAATAAGTGAAATAATCTTATTGGAATTATATACTTGTCTTTATTATCTTAAGCAAATCATGGATTAGTAAGAAATTATACATCTAATGATGTGTACATAATTAATAATGTAGGTCAGGACACCACAGCAAGCGCGATGACATGGATGGTGAAATACTTGGATGAAAATCAAGGAGTACTCAAAGTGGTAGAGGTATACACAATCTTACTATATGTATGATGGATTATGCTTGAATTAAATAACTTAAATAGCTATGAAATTTACCTTGTAATATTGTAAATGTACAGCAAACCATAATTTTTTATTTATGTTATAATTTAAAATATCTTTATTTTAACAGGATGAAATACTCAGCTTACATAAGAGAGTTGCAAACAAATCCTCCCTTACATTAGAAGATCTAAATGAGATGACATATACTGCCAAAGTACTATTCTGCCCCCATTTCTTAGCTGTTTAAAATAGTCCGATATTTCTTTTTGAGATGTCCTTAAAAATTGTCTCGTTTTAAATATGACTACAAAAAAATTTGTGATAAGGACTTTTATTAATTAATGAATTGTATAATAATTCAGGTAGTAAAAGAAAGCTTGAGGATGGCATCCATTGTACCATGGTTCCCAAGAGTTGCACTCCGCGACTACAACATCTTAGGTTAGTCTGCCTTAAATTAAGCACATACATAATATATACACACGTTATAATTTACTACCCTCAACATTAGCTTACTTGATACAGGATATACAATCAAGAAAGGATGGAATGTTAACGTCGATGCTAGAGCTATACACTTTGATCCTACGTTACATAAAGATCCTTGTAAATTCATTCCATCTAGGTTTGATGTAAGATTTCCTTTCAACATTCACTTGTGTACTCTCTTATACTCAGCTTTCAATCAGTTTTTACAAACACCGAAAAAGGTGTATGTACGTGCCTTGATACGTACAACAACTGAGTCATTTGTGATTTTTATTACGCAGAATGAACCAAAACCATACACTTTCTTAGCTTTTGGCGCTGGAGGAAGAACATGTCTAAGCATGAATTTAGCCAGAACAATGATGCTTGTGTTCATTTACCGGTTAATCACCACTTACAAGTAAGTCCTCCTAGCAAGAATTGGAAATTTTACTTTTTTTTTTTTTTTAAACCATTGGAAATTTTACTTGTGTAACGTTAATTTTTTTACTAACAAATTGATTAGTGAATCGACTTAATGATACATTTTAAACGTGTTTTATCTTTTATGCAATTCTTAGGTGGGAGGTGACTGATCCAGACTCGAGTGTGGAAAATTGGGCACTATTTTCGAGGTTAAAAAGCGGTTGTCCAATCCAAATTACACAAATTAACAATAAAACTAAATTTAAGGATAAATAAAAGATTACATTAACACCCTTGTACAATGTATTTGTATACATTTAAAAATTTTACAGTATGAACTATTAACATGTACAATAATCTATTGTACACATTTGAAAATTGTTAAGATAATGAAACAACGTTTCGAATGGGCTCTTACCCTGTTAAGATCCAGAATTGGTGGAACATGGGCCTGCTCTCTGGTCTAGACAGTTTGTAAAGTTGGGCCATTGTTACTTCAACTAAAAATTAGTTTCTAACTTTATACTTTCTCTGTTCTTTATTATTTGACCCGCTTTGACTTTTACACTATTTATCACCCCTCTTTTGACTGTCTTTTGTGAATAATATGTAATGAAAAATATATTCATGTAAGATCTTTTTGGATTCGTCTTAATAAGTACTATCATAATATATAATTTTTACTTATAGAGAATTTAAGTAATTGATTGTTAAAGTTTCGCATTGACAAGCGTGATAAAAGAAACAGGTCAAGTAAAAAAGAACATAGAAAGTATATACTTCGTACATAGTATTTGTTTTATGTTACTTTTATGGTTTTTTTGGCATGAAACTATGATGCATATGTAAATAGGTTCCTTTATTTACTACTCCGTACTTCGTAGCTTAATAGTTATCAATTAATCTCCAATTACAAATTACAACTTACAAATGAAGTTTACAGACATTGAGAGTTATGTTGCACTAACATGTTAATTAAAGTCTGTTCTCTTCAACTTATTTTCAGTTTAGTTCACTTCAACTCCAATCAGTTCAGTTCTTAATTTCCTTCTCTCATAAAATATTGAGTTCAGTTCAATTCACTTCACCTCCAATCAGTTCAGTTCAATAAATCAAAACAGGGCTTTAGTCTAATGCATTCAAAAGCAACTGCGATCTTTTTTTTCAAAAGTGACAATATCAAACTCAATACTTATTTAGTTTTAGGGCACATGATGCGAGCACGAAATGAACTCGATCCCAAATCAATTTAGTGATTTAGTCCATATATCTTATCATCTAAAATTACAAACTTGAATTTGACACAAAATAGATATGATTTATATTATACAAACGTTGAAAAAATTGCCAACTTTATTCACTAATTATATCAACCCTATGCAATATGCATTCCATCAAGGGCATAACTTATCTTTACAAGTTACACGTGTAAACGAATAATCAAAATTATGAAGCATGATTAATTAAAAAATATTGTTAGAGCAGATTTAAGATTGAGTTTGGTGTCCATTATCCAGCAACTACACAGCTACTAAATTTCCTCATATACAAGTAATGTAGTAGCTAAATATGTACAGAAAAAGGTAGGTCGATGTACTAATTAATTAATGCATTACATTGTAATTGTGTATATTAGGGTCTTCTAAATGTTGGATAATTAGTAGACTTTAGGCTTAAACTGAATTTAATATCATAATATAACAACAATTAGCAACATCTTTTCTTCACTTGCTAGGAATCAGGAAGCAGATTTGTAGGTAACTATTAAAATAAAGTTTAAATTTTGTCTAATTTGAATGTTATGCATGACAGCTAACTAATGTGTTTGGATAAAAGGGTCTTAAATAAAAGTGTTAGTTTCTTGCTTTTTCTTAATTGTATATTATGGAAAAGTTGTAATTATGCAAAAAAATCAACATATCTATAAGCTAATTTAAGACTTGTATATTTGACCTTTTTCACCAAACTCAATTGTAAATTATGCCAAAATTAATTTATTAGTAGTATCAAGTTTGTAATTTAGCTAGTCTATCTAACTTTCAGTAGTGACATTATTAGTAGATTTTTCATAAGTATAATATAAAGGCTACCATGCCTAAAGCCTATAGCGAGGTGAAAATTCGTCCATTGACAACATAAATTAGCAATTCTACCTCTGGATAATAAATCTCGTCTCTCACATTTATTACGAAATAGTTTATAAAGAATTTAGTATTGTTAAAAAATATATCGCAATATGATTTATTATCCAGAGAAGAAGTATAACTAATTGTTATAAACGGAACTGCGGGAACAAAAACAGTAAGAACAAAGTTACCGAAAATTAGACTGAGTCGCGGACTATGTCGCTTTCTTTAGAACATTCACGGCACTGCCCTGAAAATGTGCAAGCAGTTCGTACTAAACCGGATGTTCCCCAGGATAAAACAGCCTTTCTCTATTGTAATTATACCGGTGGAACTGCACAAAACCACCGGGCAACTAAACACCAAAAAGAAAAGAAACTGCTCGAGGGTTTTGTTTTTGTGAGGAAAAATAGAGAGGAGAAGAAGATTGCTTTCTGTATTTTTTTTGTGTATCAAAAACAGGAAATCAACACGCCTTTTATAGGCAAAATTGCAACGTAACTGCTGCTGTTTAATTAGGCACTAATCACGCAATTAAAACGGTCATAAGTTGAACGTTCAAAACGGCTACAGAAGATTAATGCGTGGCAAAACGTTTAGCAAAAATCAAGGAACTAATCACGCAATTAGCCTTGTCCAAAAAATAAGTTTATTTAATAAACCCGACCCGGCCCGGCTCGGCACGCGTGTGTGATAAATGGTTTACCATATAGGTCCTCCCTCTCCACAAAATGTGGGTAGCCCAAGGACCACACCCCTTTAGCCCACTCTCTATATTATAAAGAGAGTAAAACTCTCATTTCCCACCAATGTGGGACTTTGAGTTTTTTCACAAAATTCACACACTACACACTTGTTGTTCCAACACTAATAACTAAAGGTATTGAGCATTACATAGTGTAAATTGAAAAATTATGGTACAGCCGTACAGGTAGATTTCATTGCCCCTTCCAATGATTGAAGCTGGAAATGAGTTGTATCGTACATGATGGTGCATGGCCTGTCCATTTGAACATATCCAATTTGATACAGACAATTGTTTGATATTATTTCAAAACATAATTGATCTAGGTAAAAATAATACTACGTAATAATGATTAACACGCAAGATCTTATTAGATTTAGCACGTAAGTACAATATATCCGATACCATAATGGTTTGTACTTTTAAAAATATTTAAATAAACTGAGTAGAACAAAGTTTAACACTCTAATCACATTCTAGAGGAAACATAAACAATCATTAGAGAAATTCACTTAAAGAAAAGTAAAAGTACCATAGGAAAATCTAATAAGTAAAAAACAAAGACAAGAACATAAAATTCAAACAACCAAATTAAAATACTAGATTTCTTGACACTTGTAATGTAAATTGGATAGTTCCTTTCCTAAAATATAAGGGCCAAGTACCTAAAAAATAAGGGCACGATCTATTAATTAATTTAATTAAATAAATAATTTAAATATCCTTTTATAGACTCTAGGGAAGGTTCACTCTGCTTTTTCCCCTGTTTTTATCGTTTAAAACAATATTTAAAAACAAACCAAAATGCCAACTCTTTCTCTTTGTGATTAATTATCAAAATTATGGATCATATGATTGTTCAAAAGGGTAGTGTAACAACCACCACACCCACAAATATTGGTAGCAAATTACAACTTTGGATAAGCATTACACCCTACATGCATATTTTTACAAATATACTTGTAATTATTAAACTATATAATATAAAGTATTAAAGTTCATTATGATTCCAATTGGACGGTCCACATTTTTTGTTTACTAATTTTTTTTGGTAAAGTGCACGAGTTCATAGTTTGATTGTCTGACATGTGTACTTTGAACAAACAGTTTACCCAATTGGTTTGTTTATGTTTGGTATCTTAGAAATGGTCCTCTTACTTGTACCATCAGGGTATATAGTTCAGTTCTTTAATTAAGTTTGATTTAATTTTATGCTAATGAATATTTTTGTACTGTTGGCCTATTGTTGTACAAAAAATCACAAACCACCTTCTATCTAATTTTTGAGGGTTTTTTTTAAGAGGGTGATTGATCATGGTCGACTATATAACTTGGATATAGAAATACTGTAGTACTCCATATCAAATATCAAAACTAATACATTAATAGTTGGTTGTAACAAAAAACAAGTAGTAATTAATGGAACACAAAATAATTATTATTTGAAAGTAGCGCCTATTTGGATCGTTTGTTGTTAGGTCTTAGCTTCTCAATATATTTAATGTGAGGCAGAATCTAGCTTGGATGTGGCAATCAAAGGTCATTACATAGGCCGGGATATATAAGGTGGTGAATCATTTTATGCCTTAGCTTTGGATTCTTAAGATCATACACGATTATACTATCAATTAGTTTTATGTGATAAATAATTTAACAAAACTGATTTATAATGGGGTTGAGTCATGCAATAAAAGTTAAAACTGTGTAATATATATAGAGTAGTAATGCAATTCATTGTTGTAAATTTCTTGCATTAAACTTGCATGAATTGAATCTTGATAAACTAAATCTTATCCAAACTTAATTTTCAGCTTTAGCTAGTCCTTCAAATATCCAACAATGTTAAATCTTAAATAAATTTAAAAATTATTTCATACTATAGTTTGTCACTCTTTACTCTACTCTACTAAGTACTTGTTTGGTTGACAAATTGCAATGTCAACTAAACGAGGTCTAAGATTAGTAAGATTTTATGGTGAAAGGAAAGAAGTATTAGGACTCAACTCACAATTTGACAAATATCTTTTGACAATAATTTTCAAAAATAAAATAAAATCAGAAGTTGACACCACCAGGCACCAGTCCACCAGATCATAAACTATAGGGTTGAGTTTCTCAATTCTTTTCAAAAGAATAAATTAAAGCTACAGCACTAATAAATTAGGTTTAGTATTCTTATTAAAATTAATTTAGGGCCTGTTCATATTTACTGAACTGAGCTGAACTGAACTGAACTTATTGGAACTGAACTGAACTGAACTAAGCTGAAATGAATATTTTATGAGAGAGGGAAATTAAGAGCTGAACTGAACTGAACTGAACTGATTGAAGTTGAACTGAACTGAACTGATTGGAGCTGAACTGAACTGAACTGAAAATAAGTAAATATGAACAGGCCCTTAATATCAAGCATTTAGGGGCAAAAAACAAGAGGAAGAATCTATACGTCTAGTCAGGAAAAAAAAAAGTTGTTTCCCTTCTTTTTATTTTACTATGTTTAATCATCCACTAATTTTAAAGAATTACTTCTATTTTAATTAAATTATATTTTAAAAAAGTATATATTGAAGAAAAAAAAGGTCTATTTATTGGTGTGCATTAAATGAAAATAAAAAAGAAATTAAAAGAATAATCTAAAAGACAAAGTGGGGTCAAACTTATCTTTGTGATTAAGATAAATTTAGCAGTTTTTAGACTGCAAAAAGGACTCTAATTGCGCTAATTAAGTAAGTAGTTGACTGAAAAAATATAAATAAAAAATGAACAAAAGACTACTCGAGAATATAAATTAGGTTATATAATATGGTTCTTTTGTGCATGAATATTACATTATTACGTGTATGTTTGTTGCAATCTTTGCTTAGATATATATACGAACTTTAGTTAATGCCCAAATGCTGCCAAGAAAACTAAGTTTAGTGCCTAAAACAGAATATAAGCATGTTTTATGAAAGTGACAATCATACAAAACATGGAACAAAGTTGATAAGAGGCTAGGGAGCCATTGATTTTGAGAAGGTAGTATAATTATCAAATACGAAATACATTTAATTTAATTAGCTATTATTCCTTCCGTTTCTAGCTAAATAAACAACCACACAAAACCCTGTCTTAAATAAACAAAGTTGATAAGGAACCATTATCATCAATATCTAATTTGTGTATGCTTCCTTAAAAACCAAAAATTGTGTATGCTTCATTCTAATATTCAAATATTGTCAATGTGCAAGTTTGATTTATAATACTACATAATAATTGTCATCTGCAATATAGATCTAACAATTTACTTGATACAAGTAAAGAAAGTGAGTACATATTCTGAAAGTCAAAGTGAAATTACTAAGGACATGTTCACATGCATTTACTTAATTTCTATTCAATATATTAAGTTTAGTTCAGCTCCAATCAGTTCAATTCAGTTCCAATCAGTTCAATTCAGTTTAGCTCCTAATTTCTCTTTCTCATAAAGTATTAATTTCAGCTCGATCAGTTTCAATCATTTCAATTCAGTTCAGTTCAGCTCCAATCAGTTCAGTAAATGTGAACAGACCCTTAATTATATAATAAGAATAAGCTATGTGTTTCACTAGCTAGCTTGTAACGAATATTGAATTATTGATGTGTGTTTTTTTCTTTTGTATTTTTTTTTTCTCTTTTTTGTTTTGGAAAGTTTGCATACCCTTCTAGAATTATCAATATAAGTACTAAATTCCTACGAGTAATTCCCAATTCTATAAGAATCCAACTACCAATCTATCAAAATCAATGGACATATGCACTTGTTATGTTTTGTTGTAAGATGCCATACCCTTTGGTAGCTTAGTATAATATGCCCAAGAATTCGAGGAAAATCTGATAAGTGAAACTTTTCATGAGACTTGATAGAAACATGTCTAAGTTGAGATATATAAGAACAATAAATAACCCGCCTTTTAAATAAGATTTGAAATATATTGGTCAAACTCCACTACAATTTGAACAATTATATTTCACCTCTAATATGAATTTTTTATGTTCAACACTTTAATTAACTAGCCTTTTTCAAATTAAAAATCTTAATAATGTTTCGTACTTGCACAAAAATAAAAGAAAGATGCTAAATCATGAACAAAAAGTAAAGATAATAAATGGATAAAAACACAAGAAGAAAGGTTCTTCAAAAAAAACTAACAACCTCTAACAAGAAGCACTAGTAGTATAAATAATAAAGTACACAAATAAAAAAGATAGAAGAGAATCTATCCCTTCACATTCGTTTCAACCAACCCCACATCAAAGGAACTGTCTGTTGGCTGTTGAACTCTCCTACCTAAATATCACTTCCTCTATTTTTATTTTTCTTAATTTTTTTATGCTTTCTGAAATGGAGTACAGAAACAAAGACCTAAACAAATGACAAAACAAATTAATGAAATAATAATACTACCTTCGTTTCATATTATTTACAACGATTTGACATAAAATAAAGAGTAAAAATGTCTAATCATTACAAATAATATAAAACGAAGGTAGTACAACTAAAAAAAACAGTAATCCATATGTGAACAATATTGTCCCTACTCCCTACTGAGGAACAATTTTCAAACTTTAAAGACAAATTTTAAAGCATTTGGATTTCTCCTCACTGTTTATAAGAATAATCAACAATACTTAGCCCCTCGTTCGGGACTAGTAGTAGTGTAATACTATATCTTTAATTAATTTTGAAGGGGGTTAGATAATTGTCAATATATTCAGCTATATAGCACCAATGTATACTTGATTACCACTAATTACCGTTGGTTATTGATCTTAAGGTAAACTTAAGAGTGTTAGACATTTGTCAATTAGTTAGTTTTAGATTGTAGTACTATGGATTATGCTATTGCACCAAAAAAAAAAAAAAAACTATGGATTATGCTAAAGAATATAAACAAAGAAAAAAAACTAAATTTCTATTTTCATTGATTGCTCGACTTCTCTTTTCTCATAGGAGTTCAATTTTGAAATACGTATGTGTTGATAAGTATATTAGGTGACTCGTACTTCGTAGCTTTGTCCGCCCGATCGGGCGGACATTGCCCGGTCTGACCGGGCGGAAGAAGAAGAGGTGCCTGGCAAATTCGTTGAAGAAGCTGCTCTCGCGCCCGACCGGGCGAGCCTTCGCCCGACCGGGCGAGCCTTCGCCCGATCGGGCAGACCTTGCCCGGTCTGACCGGGCGGTGGGGGTTGGATACGTTGAAGCATTCGTATGGAGTTTTCTTCTCGCGCCCGATCGGGCAGACCTTGCCCGGTCTGACCGGGCGGAGAAGGAAAAATGCGGAGACGCGGATTTTACGATTTAAAGTTATCTTTTATGTTATCTTTTTGCCCAAGTATCTTTTATTTTAGGGATTAATATAAAACCTCCCTAATATTAGTATAAGGGTTAAGAGAGAGAGAGTGAGAGCCGTTCTTGAGAAATACAAGAATCATCTTTGTAATCTTTGCAGTTTATAGTGAAATCATTCGATCTCGGTGCCCGTGGACGTAGCTATCACATCGATAGTGAACCACGTAAATTCTTGGTGTTGTTCTTATTGTTTGCATTGAATTTCTTTATTGTTTTCTTGTTTGTTTTCGACCTTTGCTTCCGCTGTCGCACAACAATTGGTATCAAGAGCTCAGGTTCAATCCTTGGAGAGTTTCTTGAAGATAACAATGGCAGGAGATTCAACAATAAGAATTGAGAAGTTTACCGGGAAAAATAGTTTCGGGCTATGGCAAATTAAGATGAAGGCTCTGTTAAAACAACAGCAGATATGGCGTCCGTTGGCTCCAAAGAGTACTACTTCGGAGTCAGGAGACGGACCGACTGACTCGCAGTTAGAAGTTATGGAAGAGAAGGCACACTCTACCATATTACTTAGTCTTGATGATCAAATCATCACGGAGGTGGCTGATCAGGAAACGGCGGCTGGATTGTGGCTGAAGCTGGAGTCATTGTATATGACTAAGTCGTTGACCAACAAATTATTACTGAAACAGCGGTTGTTTAGCCTCCGGATGCAGTCAGGTACTTCCTTACGGGAACATCTAGAAAAACTTAACTCTATTTTGCTTGATTTACGTAATTTAGATGTTAAAATTGATGATGAGGATGCTGCGTTGATTTTACTTGTATCTCTACCGTCTAGCTTTGAGAATTTTGTAGAGTCTTTTGTTGTTGGTAAGGATTCTATAACCTTAGAAGAAGTGAAGGCAGCACTTCATACTAGGGAACTCAGAATGAAAGCTACGAGTGATAATGGGGATAATGGTAGTGGGTTATTTGTTAAGTCCGGAAAGTCTAAAAAGAATAAGGGGTTTAACAAGGGGAACAATGCTGGGTCGGGTGCTGGAAACGGCAAGGATGGATCTAGTAAAACTACTACTAAAACATGTTATTACTGTAAAGAACCGGGTCACTTTAGGAATAATTGTCCGGTGAGGAAAAACAAGTCCCAGGCTGCTGTAGTTGAAGAGAAACCGAATGAGAGCTATAATTCAGAGGAAGATTTAGCATTAGTCAGTTCTGCTAGGTCTGATGATTTATCTGATAACTGGGTTCTAGATTCGGGGTGTTCGTTCCATATGTGTCCACGTCGAGATTGGTTTGATACATATGAACCTCGCAATGGGGGTATGGTTATAGTCGGTAACAATGCTCCATGTAAGGTCACAGGTATTGGTTCCATGAGGTTGAGGACTGTTGATGGGCGGAGGTTAACTTTGACTAATGTACGGCATGTTCCTGCTTTAGGAAAGAATCTGATTTCATTGGGTACCCTGGATGAATTGGGGTACAATGGTGTGTTTTCAGATGGGGAGTTGTGTATTTTCAGAGGTTCTGAGTTGGTACTTAAGGGTATCAAAAGGAACACCCTCTATGTTTTTGAGGGTGTTACACTGCCTAGTTCTGCGGTTTGCGCATCTGTATCTCACCAGGAGATGACTAAGATTTGGCACATGAGGCTTGGTCATATGGGGGAGAAGGGGATGCAGCTATTGTCCAAGAGGGGTCTTCTATCCGGGGTCAAGGTTGCCAACCTTGAATTTTGTGAGCATTGTGTGTTTGGTAAGAAACACAGGTCAAAGTTCAGCAAGGGTGCTCACATTACTGATGCAGTGCTCGATTACATCCATTCAGATTGCTGGGGTCCATCTAGAGTTGAAGGTATGGGAGGTTACCACTATTTTGTGTCATTTGTTGATGACAAGTCCCGATACACATGGCTTAGGTTGCTTAAGTCAAAGGATGAGGCCTTCAAAGTTTTCAAGCAATGGAAAGCTTTGGTGGAAAATCGACAAGGAAGGAAGATCAAGAAGCTACGAACGGACAATGGGCTAGAGTTTTGCAAAGACGAGTTTAATCAGTTCTGTGCAGATGAGGGTATAGGTCGGCATCATACTGTCAGGAAGACACCACAGCAGAACGGTGTAGCAGAACGGGTTAATCAGACACTGCTAGAGAGAGTTCGATGCATGCTCTCTAATGCAGGGCTTGGGAGGAGGTACTGGAGTGAAGCTGTGTTAACAGCTTGTTATGTCATTAATAGGGGTCCTCATTCTGGAATTGATTCCAAAATTCCGTTTGAGATCTGGAGTGGTAAGTTGCCTAATTTTTCGAATTTGAAGATTTTTGGTTGTGTTGCTTATTATCATGTTATTGAGGGTAAGCTGGATCCACGAGCCAAGAAGGGGTGTTTTGTTGGGTACGGGGATGGTGTGAAGGGGTTTAGAATTTTTTCACCTTCGGAGGGTCGGGTCATTCTTAGTAGGGATGTTACTTTCGATGAAAACACCATGTATTCAATTAAAAATGCAGAGATTTCAGATTTGAGAAGGGAAGGAGACAATTTATTACAGACAGATGGGGTACTTGAGGTACATCAGTCTACCATTGCTGATTTACCTCGGGTACAATATATTGATGATGATGCTGATGTTCCAGTGCCGGGTACTCCTGAACCTGAGATTACTCCTACTCATTCTAACTCTGGGGATGAGGTGGAGCAATCTAATCAGGGGTCATCTAGTCAACCTGACACCATTCTTGAGATGCCTAAACGAGTTATCAAGAAGCCTGTTAGATTGATTGAAGAGATGGAGGGAAGAAATTGCTGTGTTGATGCGATGACAGGTTATGCATTGAGTGTAGCTGATGATGTAGAGTCATTTGAACCTGCCACATATAAACAAGCAATTAGTTGTAGTGAGTCTGCGCAATGGCTTGCCGCAATGGGTGAAGAGATGCAGTCTCTTTACAAGAACAGAGTGTGGGAACTGGTAAAGGTACCGGAAGGGAGGAAGCTTGTGGGTTGTAAATGGATTTACAAGAAGAAAGAAGGGTTGTCGGAAACTGAGCAAATACGTTTTAAGGCTAGGCTAGTTGCTAAGGGGTTCAGTCAGGTAGAAGGGGTTGATTTTGTTGAGATATTCTCACCTGTGGTTCGACATACTTCTATCCGTGTGTTATTGTCAATTGTAGCACATTTTGATCTTGAGCTGGAGCAGTTGGATGTTAAAACGGCTTTCCTTCATGGCGATTTGGAGGAGGAGATTCTGATGAAGCAGCCCGAAGGATTCGAAGTTCCTGGAAAGGAACACTATGCCTGCAGATTGCTAAAGTCATTGTATGGACTTAAGCAATCCCCCCGACAGTGGTACAAAAGGTTTGATTCTTTTATGGTTTCACAAGGTTTTGACAGGAATTCATATGATTGCTGTGTGTATCATAGTAAGCTGGATAATGGTTCCATGATTTATCTTTTGTTATATGTTGATGACATGTTGGTTGCCACAAAGAATAAATCTGATATTGCTAGATTAAAGGAGATGCTTAACTCGGAGTTTGACATGAAAGACTTGGGTGCAGCTAGGAAGATTTTGGGTATGGAGATCTACAGGGATCGGGCTAGAGGTAAGCTTTTCTTGACTCAGAAAAGCTACATTGAAAAGATTTTGTCTCGTTTTGGGATGGAAAAATCGAAGCCTATAAGTACGCCAACTACTGTTAGTTGTAAGTTGTCTTTGTCTATGTCACCTCAATCAGAGGAGGAGTTGTCTTATATGTCTAGAGTTCCATATGCAAATGCGGTTGGTTGTTTGATGTATGCTATGGTCTGTACTAGGCCGGATATTGCGCATGCCGTTAGTGTTGTAAGCAGGTTTATGGCTCGACCTGGGAGGGAACACTGGCAAGGGGTGAAAAGGATTTTTCGCTACCTGAGAGGGACAGCTGATATTGGTCTTGTGTACGGGAATGGTAAGGAATGCTTGGTCACTGGGTACAGTGATTCTGATTATGCAGCTGATGTGGATACCAGGAGGTCTGTGACTGGTTATGTGTTCACTTTGGGTGGTTCTGTGGTTAGTTGGAAGTCTACATTGCAGTCATCAGTTACGTTGTCAACTACTGAAGCTGAGTATATGGCTCTAACTTCTGCAGCTAAGGAGTCTATTTGGCTCAAAGGCCTAGTAGGTGAACTGGGTATTGCACAGGATTTTGCTACAGTGTATTGTGATAGTCTAAGTGCGATTTGCTTAGCTAAAGATCAAGTACACCATGATCGGACGAAGCACATTGATGTCAGGTATCATTTCTTACGTACTGACAAGAGGATTAAGGTGAAGAAGATTGGGACTGCTGACAACCCGGCTGATTTCTTCACTAAGCCTGTTCCGTTTAGCAAGTTTAAACATTGCTTAGACTTGCTAAATATTGATTACTACGTGATGTAGTAGGCCCTGAGGGGCGAAGTTGGGGAGCTCCTGGTGTAGGTGTGTTGGCATTAAGGTGGAGCTTGCCCGGGGCTTGTGATGCAGGTGGAGCATTATGAGTTGTTATACTTGGAGACGAGTATGTGATGGGTCTTGGTTGAAGACTTATCGGGATGTATGGCTTATGCATGAGTCCTGCATCGGGTTTGGCTTGAGATGTTTTTTCACTATGTCTTGATGGGGTCGTTTGCTGACTACGAGTTCTCGTCAAGGTGGAGATTGTTGATAAGTATATTAGGTGACTCGTACTTCGTAGCTTTGTCCGCCCGATCGGGCGGACATTGCCCGGTCTGACCGGGCGGAAGAAGAAGAAGTGCCTGGCAAATTCGTTGAAGAAGCTGCTCTCGCGCCCGACCGGGCGAGCCTTCGCCCGACCGGGCGAGCCTTCGCCCGACCGGGCGAGCCTTCGCCCGATCGGGCAGACCTTGCCCGGTCTGACCGGGCGGTGGGGGTTGGATACGTTGAAGCATTCGTATGGAGTTTTCTTCTCGCGCCCGATCGGGCAGACCTTGCCCGGTCTGACCGGGCGGAGAAGGAAAAATGCGGAGACGCGGATTTTACGATTTAAAGTTATCTTTTATGTTATCTTTTTGCCCAAGTATCTTTTATTTTAGGGATTAATATAAAACCTCCCTAATATTAGTATAAGGGTTAAGAGAGAGAGAGTGAGAGCCGTTCTTGAGAAATACAAGAATCATCTTTGTAATCTTTGCAGTTTATAGTGAAATCATTCGATCTCGGTGCCCGTGGACGTAGCTATCACATCGATAGTGAACCACGTAAATTCTTGGTGTTGTTCTTATTGTTTGCATTGAATTTCTTTATTGTTTTCTTGTTTGTTTTCGACCTTTGCTTCCGCTGTCGCACAACAGTATGAATGATGATACAATTGTTTAAATTTTTCCAAAAAAAAAAAAAAAAAGAATTGAATCATTTACTTGGGCTACTAAAAAAATAATACTTTGTAGAATTTTATTTGGTCCCCAAAATAATATTCGATTTCAATTCATACATGCATGTTAGTAATTTAATCTCTTGTTCATATATTACGACTTACGAGTATTGTAAGACTTTACAAGTGCATACGTAAAGAATAGAAAGCTTCATTCTAATTCTATAGGAAAAGATGAAGAAGAAATTGCATCATCAAATATATGCCTTTGGGCTTTGTGGATTAGGTATCCAAAGAATTATGCCTTCTATCCAAAAGCCCAACAATTTATTGGTTTACTTGGCAAGCATAACAAGTTTTTTTTTTTTTTTTTTTTTTTTTAATGCATAACAAGTTAACAACTACGAAGTAGTAAAATAATATCTCAAATGTTGGACGAATTAATAAGTTTCCTTAAAACATCAGAAGAATCTATAGGAAACATAATTTGTGGAGGTAATAATTCCGTAATTTTTAGATTAACTTATTGATCTATGCTTTTAAGTACAAGAATATGTTCCAAAGTTTATCCATAAACTCAAGTGGCAACGCATCTTATTGATGTCTATTTTGTCCATTCTAATGCTGGATTCCTTCATTTTTAATATTGTTTTACAAGTGTATTTTATTTTTATCCTAGCTAATTGAGTTGAACCAATACTTGGCGCCTCTAGCTAACTAATTCAAGCTCGAGTCAGGCAACTAAAGTGTGGTGGAAGCGGAACCTATGTACTCTAATAAAAAATATTCAGTTCAGTTCAGTTCTGCTCTAATCAATTTAAATTTATTAAGCTCGGTTCAGTAAATGTGAATAGGTAAGACCGTAAGAGTGAAACCTCAAATAAGTAAGGTGATGATATATTCCAACATTTTATTCATTAACCTAGGCTCATACTCATTTATGTTATAATCTATCATAATTCATAAAGGCTTTTAACCTTTTTGAGTAGTCTGGGATTGTGCTCAAAAACATTATTTATTTATTTATTTTATTATTTTTTTTTTCATTCATTGTTGCACTGCCAATTTACCATTACAGTTTTGTTTTGCACAAACAAATGCAAAACTTTGCCATTACCAGATCACATTACACATACAGTGATACAGGATATCTTAAAGGTGTGAAAAAAGGCTTTATTTGTGCTTAAACTTAAGATCTAAATTGTAAGATTATTATATTTACTAAATGAACTTAACAAAATCTCCCTAGAATAATCTTTTTGTTTTGAAAATGTTTGACAGTAAATAATTATTTACTAATTACTTGAGCTATAAGGTATGGTAAAAATGTAAGATTCACGTTAATTTTTTTTTTTTTTTTTCCAGATAATATATAATATATTCCGTATAAATAACCTTTTTCCGAGTTCACATGATCATAGTTTAAAATGGTAAATTATTAACAATTTACGCATCAATTATCAGATTGTTATATACGGAGTAGTTATTTTAATTAAAATTACGGAGCCAGAACATTTAAAAAAAAACATAATCCGACAGAAAAAGTTGGATAATTCGAAATTTGTACTGTAAAACACCATTAAAGTTCATAACAACATAACTTCAACAACAAGTTTGCTAATAACAGTAATTATTATTAATATTATTATAGTAGTCGTAGTTACATTAACACTAATAGTAGAAGTATGTCTCAGATTTGTACTACTACTCTTCAACTAAAACTGTACATTCATCCAAAATAAAAATCACGCACTACAATTTCTGATAGTAAAGTGTCAAAAAACATAACACTTCCTATCATACTCTGTTTTTCCTCTGTTTTCTCTAATCTTTCTCAGAGAGTAATTAACATAATCATCAATTTATCACTATTAATCATTATTTAATTACTCATAATTACCGTAATTATGCTTAATTACTCAAAACAACCGCCAATTTCTCTTCTCGTAAAAACTTCTGCTGTTTCTGAATAAACGCTTCAACTTTCCTGTTGAATTCTTCGTTACTCAATTCATCCTCTTCAAACCTCCGATGAATCACCGGCGATTCCTCGATTTTCCGGCGAACTTCCGTTTCTGATCGCCGGAGTTCTTTCTTCTCCTCCTTTACAACAACCATTTCCGAAGTCGATTTCGTCCTTCGATACACTTTCTCCTCCGATTCTCTCTCCTCCGCCGCCGAAACCACCGCCGGAACTTCGCTAACGATCTTCTCCGTCACGCCGGAGATTCCGCCGTCGACATTATCAGACTCATTTCTTTCGCCGGAGATTCCGATTTCGACATTAACGGACTCAATTTTTGCTTCGGATAATTCTTCTTCGGTTTGATCGGAGGTTTTCTTCTCGGAGGAAGACTTAGCGAAGAGAGTGATGATAATGACGTTTCCGATGAGAAATACAAAGTGAGGACAAAGGAGGAGAGAGAAAATCCGGCGGAAAAAAGCGCCGGAAAATTCTAAAACGGCAGGAAGATAGGAAGAAGTGAAGGAGAGAGAAAATGAGACGAACATAATCGCGATGATAACTTCAACAGTTCGAACAATGTTAGCGATCTTCTTGAAAGTTCTATATCGTCGCATCGCTTTCTCTTTCTCCATTTTAATGGTGTCGAATTCATGAAAGGAAGATGAAGATGACTCCATTGAATTTGAAATTGTTTTGAGGAGAGAGAAAATGGATTAGAATAACTGTGAAACGGTTTTGGTCTGAAGAAAAGTGGAGTTTGAGGAGAGAGAAAATGGTGAATTGGGGAAGAAAAGGAGAGAGAAAGAGAGTGGTAGTGTTGAAGAATGGAGTTGTGGGGAATGGGGGGAATTTGAGGGTTTTTTATAGGGCTATCCATGGCATTTTAGGTCCATGATTACTACTTTTTTTTTTTAAAAAAAAAAAGTAAATGTAGTTTGTATTGTTAGAATTTCATATTAGATGCCCTATAATGGAGGGATGTTAAAATGGATGCTTCCACACGTTATAATGTTAACAATTTTTTTTTTATGAAAACCTTATAATAATAAATGATAGTACGTATTATTACTAGTTTACTACTACTACGACTATTAAAATCTACACGGAACAAGTAATACAATACATACACGATTTTTTAAAGTATAATTGTACTTTATGTGATAATGAATAAATGTAATTGATGAAATTTTGTGAAGTTACTAATTAGTGAGTAACAAATTTTATTTTTGTTTAATGAAGCATGTTAATTGATTTTTTTAAATTGGTGACCTTACTAAAGCAAACCCACAAAATTTGGATATAAGGCTGTTTTATTCATGGAAGTACATTAATTATGAATAACAAGATTTTACATAAATGGTCATTCCATTTCCATTATTACTCACTACGAAATACTTAGGGCCTGTTCACATTTACTTAATTTCAATTCAGTTCGGTTCAGTTCAGCTCCAATCAGTTCAGTTCAGTTCAGTTCAGCTCTTAATTTCCCTCTCTCATAAAATATTCGTTTCAGCTCAATTCAGTTCAGTTCAGCTCAATTCAGTTTAGTTCAGTTCAGCTCCAATCAGTTCAGTTCAGTTCAGTTCAGCTCCAATCAATTCAATTCAGTTTAGTAAATGTGAACAAACCCTTAGTAGTCTGTACTATTTAGGGTTTTTGGCTGTCATTGGTGACAAATTTGTTTCAATGTAAAATTAGTCATACAAAAGTATATATTGATGTAGAAGAAATTTGTATCTAGATGTAAAGTACTTTCCTAGAACTTTAATCAACGATAGTTGTCATTCACGTCAAAGTAAAATTGCTCGTGAGCTTACTGTGTTTCCATGAACAATTGTTGAACATATTAGAAATATAATAATATTGCGTAATTAACTCTAAAAAGTCGGTAATTATGATAGATAGTTTTTTGTAGGGCAAATTAAAACAAAGAAGATAAAAACTCGATCATATATTGGGGTTGGGGGGACTATTGCGTATTGTCAAAGTTTTAGTCAATACAAAAAGACGAAGTAGAGAGGAGAATAATTGTTTGTTTGGAATCTCCCTATTTTTATTTACTTCCCATAATTTTGATAAACGACAAAGATTCCTAGCATTACATTCATTAGACATTTCAACAACCTTAGCAAAGGTTTTATAAGGTCGACAAATTACTTGATGTAGCAATATCATTTCAAGTAAATTTCCTTGTTTGTAGATTGATTCTTGTATAAAGTCATATAACTTGTCTCATATAATTTAAGAGGTAGTAATTACTATGAGTACATAATAATTAACTAATACTTTTCTAATTGTCAATTAAAAAAGTATTGACAATCAGAAAAGTATTAGGCAATCTTTTGACAAGCTAATTAAGCAATCAAGAAAATACTAATTTGTATAATTTATACATGAAAATAAGGGATTAGAGGTTAAGCTAATGAAGCAAATGAACACCATACAGTAACATGTAAGAAATGATATATAAACGAACATTTTTACCCATATTATTCTAACATAATTAATATTTAAAGAAAAGTTAATTATATACTTCCTATGTTCTTTTTTATTTGACCTGTTTCTTTTAACACGTTTGCCAATGCAAAACTTTAACGATCAATAACTTTAATTTTCCATAAGTAAAAATTATAAAAGTTATATATTATGATAGTACTTATTGAGACGAACCCAAAGAGATCATACATGAATATATTTTTCCTTACATATTATTCACAAATGACGGTCAAAGAAGGGGTGATGAACAGTGTAAAAGTCAAAGCGGGCCAAATTATAAAAAAACGGAGGAAGTACTAATTTACGCCGTCTCACTACTCTTCTTTGTACCAACATAAGAGAAATTGCCAAGAAAAGAGGGGAAAAGGGAAGAATAAGAAGAAGAAGACAGGAGCTAGTATTAGTTAGAAATAAGTTAAATTAATCCCTAGGCTTACGTTATTAGCCGGCAGGCTAATTAAAGCCTATATGGGGGCATGGTTGCTACTTGCTAGTGCTTCAAATCCTTTTCTTACAAGTGCGTTGCTATCAATACTTTGATCATATGAGCCCGGAATTATAAGTTTATATATATCAAATTTATTATTTTGAGCTCCACATAATAAGGGTCTGTTCTTATAGACCGAACTCAGCTGAATTGAACTGAATATTTTATAAGAGAAGGAAATTAGGAGCTGAACTGTACTGAACTAATTTGAATTGAACTGAAAATAAACGTATGAACAGGCCCTAAGATTATGTTAAACGCAGTTATAAAGATTCAGTTGTCTGTAAAATTTATATAGACCAATAGATTTTGTTTTAATAATTAAATATCAGTTAATAATCTTTCGATTACTAAGAATAATCATATCAAAAATTTTATGTAAAGCATGTATATTACATATATCCTAAACCAAACCGAAAAATGAAATAAAATGTCTTACACTTTACAAATGTTACTATTGCCACTCTTATACTCTTCAATCCAACATCTATCTCTTTTTTGAGGAAATCCAACATCTATCTCACATAGGAAAAGATAACACAAAATTTCTTGTAATGGCAAAACTGAGCTCGAGTACAACACTATTTGATTGCTACTATAAACCTTCCTTAATGATTAAAAACTTAATTAACCCTTTCTTCTAAATAAGACGATAAGATTTTTGTCCAATGGACAAACTTTTCATAATGCCCCATTCCTTCTATTTTTGTTACATTTTGCAACTAAAAGATTAGAAATAAGTAACATAGATTATATAATTATGAAATAAAGTCCATAGTTTTAGTTCATGTATGTATAATTCAATGGCCGCTAGGCCCTATATACGCTTATCTTGTTTATATTCAAAATTCAGTGTACTTAGTACTATTATTAATTTGAAATGCATTATTATGATTTGGTCCATGATACTAAGATTGAACGATGATGTCAATGGAAATTGTAATAGTAATATCCAAGAAGAAAAAGATTATTTAACTATGTTAAGTGAACCTTAGTTCATAGTAGTAGTATCGAGTAAATATCTAGCTTCAATTTTTTGTTTGTAAGACTTGGCTTCAATTATTGGGGGTTGGTTCACAAATTTGTCATCCTTGAAAACCTTTAAATGACTCCTTTTCTTGGGATCAAAAGTCTCATCCTTGTAGTAAAAGGTGAAATTTATAATTTTTTGTCTAACATGATAAAATGACAATGTAAGATATCTTGGACAATCTACAACATTATTATTGTTGATGTGAAAAATGATTTCTCCACTACAAGAAAATAACATTTTCGTAGCGATTATTTTAACCTTTAGTATCGATTGTAATTGCAACCAAAAGCTATCCCAACGAATGGTCATTCGATACAATATCCCTCGTTGCCTTAGCCTTTAGTAGTGGTTTTCAATATCGCTGGGGTTGGCCTCAATAATCGATATGAAAAACTACATCCAATCGTGGTGATTATTGTAGCGATTATAATCGCTAATGATCTTTACAAGATTCAAACATGCAACCTCAAACTCTTATATTAAATGTTTCACCAATAAGCTATGACATATTTTATGTATTCTTTGTCAAACAATATTTATATATCTAGTGTTGAAAAGGCTTTTCGTATCGATTTTTAGGATTTAGTGGCGATTGTAAATGATGCGATTTCTCAAAATTATATAAATGTGTAAAAATAGAGTGGATATGTATTATTATGTTTTCCGTATCGATTTTATATGGGAAAACCATGGCGAATGTAAAATGATACGACTTCCTTAATTATTTCACAAACATACTTGCATATTGTAGCGAATGTACAATCGCTACGAAATAATCGCTACGAAAAGACATTTTTCTTGTAGTGCTCCCATATTCTAGACAATCTCTCTTCACCATTGTTTTCGAATTCGGAGACATTTTAAACTATTTCACGTCCAATTATTGTCAAAATCGCGCCTCATTCTATATTTTATAAATTAGTTCAGTTAGTTGTTTTAAAGATTTTTTCTCTTCCTTTGTCGGAAAGGACAATGAATTAATTCAACCATTTTCTAAGGCCGCTAACTCATAACTTTCAAAGCATGTTTCATATCCCCGAACACTTTTTATTTGCTTATGGAAATAATTGTGGAAACAAGATATAAATTTGCTTCCTCACCAAGATCTTTTTACTGTTTGCATAGATACATAAATAATTGATCCATAAGAGGCCAATGGTAAGAGATGACCCAAGAACTTTAAAGAAGATTTATTTCCATACTCATGAAAAATACATGAGCTAGAAAAAAGTATCGAAACACCAAAGATTGAAACATATAATGTACAAAAAAGTTAGATAAAAATTGATACATTATTTACACGGTCAAATAATTAGAAACATTCAATTGGATTGGTTGGTTATGAATAAAAAGGGAATAATTAAATTGAGAATCCAACCAACAAATAATCTTGTTGTTCTACATTTTACCATGACAGATTCAGAGTTTGACACGTACAAATAACGCCCGTGCTACTACTCTTTATTCTTTTGGTCATCACGTGACATTGTTGCTCTGCCCTAACTAATTCGGACATAACTAATTATCTACTACTAATTGGAAATACTTGCCCCATTATAGAAGTTGTTTCGTAAATTAGGTATTTATATTTTTACATTAAGGTTTGATTTTTTTTTGAAACATTGTTCTATATAAGTATCAAATGTAATGAGAAACCATTACTAGGGGCCTGTTCTCTTACGTTGAAATTCAGTTTAGTTCAGTTCAGCTCATTTTAGCTCAGCTCAGTTCAGTTCAGTTAATATTCATTTCATTTCAGTTCAGTTAAGTTCAGTTCAGTTCAGTTCAGCTCGGTTCAGTTCAGTTCAGTTCAGTTCAGTTCAGTTCAGTTCAATTCAGCTGAGTTCAGTCAATGAGAACATGCCCTAAATTTAACATTTTAGTTTTGTTCAAATTTAGATGTCAAAATTCTTAGTACAATATTCTCAATTGATTAGAAAGTCGTTCACAATATAATTCATTTTATTGTAATAATTAATTCTTAATAAAGGGTGTACATGTATAATCAACCTTCGTGTTGAACATAATAATTAAGTGTAAGTGTGTTCTAAGATAACACGCCACATTCTCCCATATATGTATGTTTAGAAAGAGGAGAGTTCAATTATTTTGTAAGATGATAAATTAGTAAGATGTCATTTTGTAATTTTGATGAATATAAGAAGTTGTGTAATGTCAAAGCTTAAGATCAAAAGTACTACTAATTAAGCAAAAATTATATTTAAAAAAAAAAAAAAAGTAGACAACAAACAAAGTTAGTTTATGAAATTCCTAACACAAGTTTAGTTTACCACCTTATGATTTCATCATAATCACAACTCATGACTCTCTTTTCAATAATCAAGTTTAAATAAGGGCTTGAAACTTGATAATGACAAGTTGACAACTACAAACTCATGCATATTAATTTAAACCGTTATTGAGTACTAGTAAATATACCTACACATAATATGAGTTTTGTTATAATTGGACTCGATCAAAGTATTCCAACTAATATACAGCTAAAATGAAATTTAAAAAATAAATATAAATAGATCAAGTCAATTTCAAACTCTAGGTTAAAATGAGTTTATTTGAGTTATTAGTTGGGGAATTTACTATTTGAGTCGATGACAAGTATAAAGCAGTTAATTCCCATTTGACGGGGTAAAAGTAAAACCGAAAAAGAAGGCCCCAAAATCCAAACTTTTACTATGTGGGGTTAAAATTTTACTGCGTCATTGGCCCCGTCAAACACGCGATCAGCCGTGTGCTTTTTTTTTCCCAAAATTTTAAAAAATATTTAATTTTTGAAATTAATACGTGGAAAAGTAAAAACCAAATTAAAGGATAAGGGGAAAAGATAGATTTGTTCCTTTTGTCACTTTGTGTGAATCTTTCACGGTTTTCTTCTTCACCTTTTTTGTGCCCCCTACCTTTTTATCTTCTTTTAGGTAGTTGATCCAAAATTTTGGACCGTGAAATGTTGTAAATATATTCTTTATTTATCTTTATGTAATTTGCCAATTTGTTGGAGTATGAATAAGAAGTTAGAAATATTAATGATGAGTTAGATTTTAATGGTTAACAAAGCCTATTATGATCCAACAAATTTATATGTTAGGGTTTGTTCTCATTGATTGAATTAAACTGAACTGAATTAAAATGAATATTTTATAAGAGAAGGAAATTAGAAGCTGGACTGAACTGAATATATTATAAGAGAAGGAAATTAGAAGCTGAACTGAACTGAATTGAGCTGAGCTGAACTGAACTGAATTTCAACGTATGAGAACAGGCCCTTAGTCGATAATTCGTAAATAAAAAGCAAGACAAATTGTGAGTTTTATGATTTGAAGCTCGATATTGCTTAGCATGCTTACGAAACAAAAAGACTTTGCTACCAACATAGGAAATAATATAACCTAATTCAACAAACAAAGCAAAAATTATAGTTGAATTTTTCTAGTAGCTATTAAGAAGGAGCACCCTTGATTTAAAGATGTTAAATCATAAGCATAGTTGTATAAATGACTATTCCTTTGGTACAATGGTACATGCAAAGAAATATTAAAAGAAAACTAAAAACATAAAGCTACTACTATTACTAGTAAATGTAGTAATTGATATTGGACATCATTCTTAGCCATGTCACCCCCATTTAAGTCCTCAATTATAAAAAGTTTATAATATTTACCAACACCTCACGTGTCCAAGTTTCAATTTGAAGTTGCCCCATGATATGGATTAGCTTACGGGTGTGTAACTCTATTAGCTTCTCTCTAGAGCAATAAGTCATTGACTCTTCGCCTTGATGTTAATCACTGTCGATCATGCATTTAACAATCTACGATTTAAATAGAATTTGTTATATACATCCGGGTGTATCATATAACAACCTTCCGTGGTTTTAAGAAAAAAGATGAAAAATTTATTTGACTAGTTAGTGATTTGGTTCAAGAAACTTTCATCACTAATCCCCCAAATCTACTCAAATCAAACTTTTAAAAACTTTTCACCTAGTCTTCCATCCCTATAGAACCCAAATCTTAAAGTAATAATTATGATTATTAGACTAAAGCAAAATCCTCAAAAAATTTCAATACATTTACCAATTAGCACCCATATTCTTGTTAAGTTGCAATACACTATAAATTAATTTAATCCCATTTATTCTTTTGAGATCAACTTTTAATTGTACTCATTGTAGACTTTTAAGCTTTAGGTGAATAACCAAATTAAAGCAAATATATAGATATATTTGGAGAAAATTAAATATTTGCAAAAGCCTAATTAACTTAGCTTTAACATGAGAGATATACCCAAAACCTCTTGGGTCCCTACACATGAAAAGGTAAGAATGTGGTAGTAGGGTTTTTATCTTAAAGGTCCTACATACCCTAGCTTAACCTACATATATTGGCTAAATTTTGATTAGAGAATGTATGAATATTAATTAATTAGCCTTTTAAACAGCAATCCAGGAGTAATTATTGAGTCAATCATGGTTTAAACATCATTATGCCTTCCATTAGTTCCATTTAGCAATTTTAGTGGCAGAGTGGGACTTCTATTTCTACCGTCGTACCACGCCCACGGCCACCCCACCAATTTATATCATATTCATATGAATTGTGGAGTTTTGATATTTTTGATGTTGCTTACCATTATGCTTGTTCATGCATGTGTAGGACTTTTTTTATGTTAAGAAAACATAATTTGATTGGAGAGTTTGTGATTAGAGAAGTTATAATTCACGTAATCAAATTTGACATGGTCGATCTAGTAATTTCTAATGAATAAGAAATATGTTATGTCCCGATTAATTACGCGCAACATACATGTATTTATAAGGGGCTATATTTTGAAGAAGGATAAGGACATAATTGTACCCCACCTATTAATGGGGTTATTGACCTTATTGTTGGGGGGGGGGGGTTTCCTATAATTTTTAATGTCTATATGGATAAAATGGGTAAAATAACGTAGATTTTTGAGATTCTTTTACGAATTTTGGAGAATTTTTTATAACAAGAGTGATACATGTCTACAAGACTACTTCAAGCAAAAAAGTAATTTAAGAGATTAAGAAAGCCTAATATGAATCTTATAGGTTTATGAGTACCTGAATCAAAAATCAAAGAGAGTAAGAGCCTGTTTCGATTTATTGAAAATAACTGAACTGAATTGAACTGATTGGCTAAACAGAACTGAATAGAGCTAAAATGAATTGTTTATGAGAGCTAGAAAGAAATTGGGAACTTAATTAAACTGATTGGAGCTGAACTGAATAGAACTAAATTGAATAGAATTAAATTGAAATTAAGCTAATAAACAGAACATAAAGCCCTATTCTTCTAAGCTGAACCAAAAAACTTGTATTAAAGTAAATTGAAAATAAATCTAAAAGAACACGGCTTTAGGCGAAGATTAAATTGGCCGTTAGTGAACTTCTAACGTTATACATACTCTTGTAGCACAATAGCACGTACGTAGTATACTCAAACTCAATCAATAGTCTGTCTCCTTTTAATTTCACTACTCACGTACTCCTGATATTTTTCACCCATTCCGTTAAAGCAATAAGTACTTGTTTCTAGAAGATCATGAAACATAATAGTAAAAGAGTATGATAGGTTCGTACAAAAAAAGCAGTAAATAATTAAAGGGAGTTAACATGAATGAAGAGAATGTAACTTAGAATTGCAGAAATTGAACTACTGTACTTAGAGTATCATAGGCTTTATGTTGTTCCATCATGCTGGTCATGCGGAGGGCGATTAATACTTCGTATAATTATTACCTTCGTATAATAATAATATCAACATTTTACATTTTGACATGCTCTATTATTTGTGATTTAGGGCATGTTCTATTTAGCTTAATTTCAATTCAGTTCAGTTCAGTTTAGTTCGGCTTTAATCAGTTTAGTTCAGCTCAGTTCAATTCTCAATCTCCTTCTCTCATAAACAATTCATTTCAGCTATATTCAGTTCAACTCAGCCCCAATCACATTAATTCAGTTCTGTTGTTTTCAATAAATTGGAACAAGACCTTAAAGTTCTCTATTTGCAAGTGTGAAAAAGGTAAAATGGTAACACTATTGTAAAACAGAGTAAAGTTGTAGTAAAAAAAATAAAAATAAAAAAAAAGTAATTTTTTTTAAGGTTATGATAATTGATAAGTTCCCACTACACACTACTTTGACTAGTAAAAAAAAGTGAAGGGGACGAAAACAATACTGTATGAAAAAAGGAAAAAGAAGCAAAATGGTCGGCGGTGGAGTGTATTTAATATGATTGATGATGGACTTGTTGTCTATTCTATCTTTCCTAAACATTACTTCATTTCGTTTTAGTCACTTTCTTTAAGACTTGACTCAATTGACTTAATTTAGGGCTTTAATTTGTTAGTTTTATAGCTAAGTCTTTAACAGTTAACCTAACCTTTGATGTTTCTATTTGTTTAGCTTAATTTTGCTAATTAAATCATGCTTATGTCAATAGTAACATGCATGCTGTCGTCCAAGCTGCAATTACACTACTAATTGATATAAATAAGATGCATTTAAAATTGTTTTCCATCACTCGTAATATAAAGTTAACAATATTAACAAAAGGCATAGTGATGAGTTAGTGACTATTGACTATTATACCTAGAGCGTGTATCATAAGTTTACGGATTATTGGAAGATAATTTGTATCTTCTTCTTAAGTGATAGAATACTTCTATACTTAATTACGAACTATTAATACTACGTAATACATAAAAATATATGTTTATGTGAGCTAAAAATTTATATTATTAGCTCGTTTGGCATGTGAAAATTGCTGGTATAATAATTGATTATTATAAGGTAGAGATTTTTTTGGGTGTAGCTTATGATAAACTTTGATTACAAGCTAGGATTATACATATTTTCAGTAGACTAGTTACTAATAATTTAAAGCAACATATTATATTTGTTCTTGCTACCTAGCACTTGGTAGTGTCATTGTTTAATTGAATGAAGCATCATAATAATAAATTTGAAAGTTGGTACTCGTATGAATTAAATATTAATGGTAACTTCTACCTCAATTCTTAAAGCATTAAGGACATCTTTTCGGCGTGATTTTTTCAATTAAAGTTGACTGATATTCGGGTCAAAATTAGTTTAGCGTTCTAAATTTCCAAAACATTAATTATGTTGTCAATTTATTTTTATCCTTAATTATTCATCTTGAACATATGGCGTAATACTTGTAATTTCAAGGGAAGCTAGATTAATCTAACCATATTGACTTTTACTGTACACTAGCTTGTTATAAGGACTTATAACAACTCAATTCTTCATCTCTTTGTTGCATTAATTAAGGCCTTTGGAAACTAAACAAAGACCCGAAGAATTATATTGTTTGGATTATTGTCTGAAGTCTAGCAAAATCACATATATGTACATTGACTTAGATACAATTATTATGTGCTTGTTCACACGATTTATTTGAGGTGTGTTCTACTCAGCTAAATTTTATTAAAGTGAACTATTCTTTTCTATATTATTGAATTCATATATATGAACTTAACCTATTTGTATTGAAGTTATATTACTTGAACATGTGATCCATATCTAACATGAACAAAAATAAGGTGTTTAAAGAGAAGAGTACGTCTTTAATTTGTACTAAGGGTTTGTTCTGATTTTCTGAACTGAGCTGAATTAAAATGAACTGAATTGAGCTAAATATTTTATGAGAATAGGAAACTAGAAACTAAACTAAATATAAACTGAAGAGAACAGGTCCTACATACTACTCTAATGATCTCATTTTCTTTAACGTCGAAATTATAAATGTCAACACTCATGCATAAGGTAAAGTAATAAAAAAAAATGGACAATTTAGAATTTTAAATGATTTCTTACTAGTTATTAATACTTTAATCCTCTATTCAGCTATTCTCATGAGGATATACCTTGAAATGGCCCCCCCTATAAATCAAGTATGGCTCCTTCAAACTTATTTTAGATTAGGAATTTTTGTTTGCGCTAATTTTCAAAGCATGGTCTATATCTTCCCGGTTAGGGAGCTCATAGGCTATTAACCTAACCTAAATTTGTTATCTCATATGTTCGTGGGATAAACTCACACATTGTTAGTGAATCATATACATTTATGTGTTACGTTGTTAATATTGTTTGTTAACCTTTTTGGTATTGATGACAACAAACGCTTTCACCATTCTCTTTAATTTCGAATTTCAATGTAGAAACGCTTGTCCATCTTAATCCTCCCCAAATATTGATAGATAACTTAAGCTCCAAAAGCACTAACCGACCCATAATAAGTAAAAAAAAAGGGGGAAAAAAATAAAATCACAACCAAAAAATGAATATGACATGACTTGGTGCAACAAAGGGTCAACCAAATTGCCAATCGTATAGTTGGGGTTTTAATAATTACTCATGCAATCAGTTGAATAGTTGCAAAAGAAAGGTTAACGTGTAAACCCTTAAAACCTCTAAAAATTAAAGGGTTTCTAAAAAGTCCTTTTCATTTGTTGCTAAGATTCATGTGAATTTTAATCCGTTTTTGACAGTTATAGAAAAAAAAGGTGAAATTATTGAATTTCTAAGATGATATGCATTGAATAATATGCTAGACCCAACCCAGATTTGAGGATCTTGTATGGTCTTTTGCAATTTTGCCATCTCATATAATGTGGGCTCATTCATACAACTATACAAGTACACATCATATTGTTAATTTGACATTTGATTAATTATGCCCTAATCTCTTCAAATGATTGTTAGTGAGCTTAATTACTTAATGATTGTTACCAATTTAAATTTATGTTGTCTGATGAAATTGTCTTTTAATGATAGTTAAAACCAATGTTTATCACTATACTATTGTTTTTGTGTGTGTTATACAATCGCACTATTAGTTTATTAACTTGTTTTTCACTTTATTGTAGGAAAAATACATTCTAACAAGATAAATGCAGGAAAAATAAGTTCTATTAAAATTAATCCAAATTCAATCAATAACTAAAACAAATTCATATAATGTTTAATAAATTTTGATAAATTTAATTAAGTTCATATATGTAATCAGCTGAATGAAATGCATCATCACTCTACTATATTTAGCAATCATGAATGGAATTTGCTAATTAAAATTAATTTTTTGTTAATAAAAATTGATTTAAAATAAAATTAAGCTGACAAGACATGACTCGAAATGTATACAAATTTGAAAAAGTATTATTCTTGTATTTGAATTATTTCAAAATCTTTTACTTTTAAATATAATTAATTTTTTCAAATTATTTTATCCTCCATGTGACTATCATTGTTTGATAAGAGCATCAAACATTATGATATACGGAGTAATCAATTGAGTGAAAATTAGTAGCAATTTTATAATTTAAATAACCAACATATAGTATATGCTATCCTTACATGTTAAGGAAAATTGATAATGGGAAAGCTTAAAAAAATTTAGATCAATTTATTTTTTCTTCTTTTCACGCTGTTTTTAGTTGCATTTCACCATCAATAATTAGAAAAAAGTGTTCCTTTGATTTATTCCCTCAATAAATTGATAGAAGCACTTGAATGAAAGATACCATTTGTTCGTTTTTCTCCTTCCACTTAGCTGCCTCACTTTCAAGTGTTAGATTCGCTTCCCACATATTATTGCGCGATATTCATAAAAACACCTAAAGTTTATGTGATAATCTTATCCTTGCTAATTTCTCACCTACTAATTCTAAGTGTATATGTAGAAAGAAGATGGAATTTTGGGCATTATTACTAAATTCAGCTAAGAAGCCTAGCTAGTTACTAGCTAGTTTCGACTTTTTTCGAAAGTGCCTCTCTTGAATACGAGTAATATGTAGTTGACTCACTAGATAAAGTTCTTACCTTATATCCGGGAGGTTTAGGGTTCCAATCTAACTAATTAAGTGTACTTTTGGGTAGGAATTTCCTCACCTCTATTAAAAAGTGTTATAGCCCTCTAATGCATAAACCTGGTGTGTCGAGTTATATTTGAGCTTTAAAAATGACAATTTAACCGTTCCCAATATATACAACCGTACTCTCCTCCCATTTAAGAGGAGACGGACAGTATAACATTGAAAACAATACTCTTTTTCGAGGGTGCTTAAATCATTACTCTTATTTTGCAAGGAAGTGATAGCTTTGCTATCGTTTTCAGAGTTTCATCAGTGTAATTTCAGATTGTGACACTCCTCTAAGTAAAAATCACAAAGCTAAACTTTGCAGCAAAGTTAGAAAAAAATTTCACACACCATTAATTAATGATTAGCATCATAATTAATCGTATAAAACTCCATGATTGCCCAACAAATTTTGTTCAAGAGGCATATTGTGTCCGCTTAAGGAGACAAAAGTGTGGCAAACAACGTAGCTTTTGAAAGAAATTAGATTTGACAAGATGTCATTAGTCTCATTACCCACATTTTAATTATCTAAGATAATGCCTTCTTTCCGGCTCTATTGACTCTTCTGTGCTAATTAAGGGATTTTGTTTACCTACTTTTTCAACAGTAATTTACATTAATTTTCAAGAATGCATAAAGTAAATTATCTCCAAAGAAAGATAACAGAAAGTTAAAAAGGTCATGTCCTCAGAAAAATTGATAACCTTTTGATGGAGTTATTAAAATTCATCAGTTTCAAAATAATTGTAACCAACTTCCATATTCCATAACATAAAAGTTAATAAAAGTATACAAATATAAATAGTTTTATTTTATTTTTTATAGGGAAGAAATTAAGAGAGTTTGATGACAGTTAAATGAAAAAAAAAAAAAAAAAAAAAAACATATACATCAGTCATCAGCAAAAGGAGTAGATTGATTATGGTTTTTTGGATCATTATCTCTACTCTCTATCTTTAATTGTATGTCAAGAAGCTTGTTTCAAGTATTAAATTAAATAAATCCACCCACTATTCTGAAAAATAATGTGCCAAATTTCCATGTTTATTAACTCGGTCTTTAGGGCGTGTGTCATTCACCTGATTCTTACATGTATGAACTTATCTTAATTGAACTTTATCTAAACACTTAGGTAGTCCTTATCAAAACGGAGTACTGTATCTGTAACTCATTGGGCTTAATAGTTCAGCCCATGATTAAACCCATATTATTGGGCTGACACAGTATAGGCCTACCTTTTGTACAAACCCGTCTTGACAGTCCAGCAGTCCAGGCCACTGTCCCTCACCACAAACAAATTTAGCTGATCTCATATGCTAAAGTGCAGGAATTAACTTAAACCAATTTAACCCAATTATCTCGCAAAAATCTGTATGGAGTACTAAGTTTGCAAAAGGCAGTACGGAGTACGAAGTCACCACATAAAACAAGTTCCCCATCTGTACAGAAATCTCTCACTCCCACAGGCCACAGCTACTGCTAGCTCCAGCTTCTATTTACTGATAGACAGCAATACAGCATAATTGGGGTCGAGTATTGCATACAAGGGGCAACTTATCGATAATGCCCCAAATTCAAGTCTTACTACAAATTACTTATTAAGAGGATATAAAACATTTCATCCCTGTTAGTTGCCTAAGTAGTTGTGAATAGAATATACCTTCACTTTTGGTTGATGCGTGCAACCCCAAGAAAAACCATCTATGTAATGGTACCTCTCAATATTATTTATCATTGCATATGCTACCAGAATATCAGGCTACCAGCTAGGTCCTATATCATTCAAAATAAGTTTTCTCATCTTCTAGTATCTTCAGGATTCTTCACACCATCTATATCAACCACTGGCAGAGCCTTAATACCAATTATTCTAGCCTAAAGAGGGTCAGGGTAGTATCAAGAAGATTTTTTTAAAAAGTACTTGAAAAGAGAATGGGGGGAAATGGGTAAAGATGTAATCAGAACAGCAGCAGCAATATGGCAGTAGAAGTGTATATTATAGAATCAAGTGTAATAAAAAACTTTACTGTAAGGCAGACAGGAGGAAAGGAGATCAAAAGTCTGAAGCTCATTGCAATTGTAATAAGAGAACAGTGAAAGCATCAATATGTGAATATGTGCGTGTGTAGTTTCAATGAGTGCAACAAAGGACGTTTATGTGTGGGTGAACATGTGTATGTTTAGCCAGTGAAGGTGAACAACAAAAGCAATCAGAAGCAGAACAAATGATAACTTGGTCTCAAAATGATTTGATGGGTTCCCAACTTCCCAATATTAACAAATGCCAACACCCAATTCTGAAGTGAAGAGTAAAACCAAACATTCACATTCCCGTCTTCCTGGTGTCTAGCCAATCTATCAAACTCACTGCAGATAATTAGTATAACCTCAAATCATTAGCCCTCTCTAATTGCTTGGTCTCGAAATCATGTACTAAATACCAGTGAAGAGCAGTGAAGAGTAAAACCAAACACCAGTTCAGTCCTACTGTCCAACCAACGGTCTTATTGTGAATGATTAATATTTTCCTTGATTCTATAGCCTGGTCTAATTGTAGCCAGGTTACACAAAGTACATGAAAACACTCCTCAATGGCTCAATCGATCCCAACCACATTCACCGTTCTATAGCCTCATCTAACTGTAGCCAGGTTACACAAAGTACATGAAAACACTCCTCAATAGCTCAATCAATCCCAACATTCACCGATCCTATAGCCTCATCTAATTTAGCCTGGTTACACAAAGTACATATAAACACTCCTCAATGGCTCAATGGTTCAATCGATCCCAATATTCTCCATAAATTATGCAATCAACTTGATAATTTTGAATCACTCCGTAGGTATTTGACATGGTGAAGTGGTACCAAATCAATAACTCGTATTTACAAATCCCCACAACTCACAAGTTAATATACACAACAGAAACGATTATAGCCCGGATATTTCCATGTTTCTAACTCGTCACTGTATATGTGCCTCAAGACTCAAAATTTTCAAAATCTTGTTTAGAAATAGCACTTCAGAAGCTATAATCATCTCGAATGTTTGGTGCTCAATTCAACTGCAGTATTACCACTAACAGCCAAAACAATTTTCCTACTCTTTTTGTCAATCAAATAGCAATACAAGTGAAGTAAAAACATAGACAACATAGTCCATTGAAATTCAAACATTTTGGCTTACATTTCTTGTAAAGTTCAAAATAGTAAACCAACACAATTCAATTAAACACATAATACTAGCATTACATTGCAATAAGTCGCAACTAAATGAACAATTTTAAAGCATCAATTAGGATTATCAACAAACACATTAAAACCCAAATTAACATCAATTGTACACAAAAATTACCCTTTAAAAACATATTCATTTTACTTCATCAAATTAAAACCAAAATACACATAAATTCCACATAATTCACCAACAATAACACCCAAATATATCCATAAAACGAAAACAAATTATACAAAAAAAAAACACAAATTAAACCTAAAACAAAATCAACAAACAATACCCAGAAATCTTATCTCTTACTTCTTCTTGGCCTTACTCTTCTTTTTAGGAGGAAGAATAATCTCACCCTTAAGAACAGGAATGGTCATAATCTGAGTCAATTCACCATACTTCTTCTTAAACTTCTCAACTTGATCAGCATCAATAAGAAGAGCAGACCGATTTCCGAGGTAAAAAGGGTGGTTTCCCGACCAAACTTCAACAGTGTACTCTTTCTGGGTGCCACCAGTAGTCATAACAAGTTCACCATTGCAGTAGACCTTAGCATCTTCGTGGAATTCTGGGTGAATGTCTGTTTTACGGCAGCTCCATTGAGGACGAAGGGTTGAAGATGAAGTTTTTGAGAATTTGGGGAGAGTTAAGGTTTTTGGGGTTGATGGGATTTTGGCTAGGAATTGGTTGGATAGGGTGAGCACCATTGTTGTGAATTGTGAAGAGCTTGTTTGTGAAGAGAGATTGAGAGAGAAATGTTGGGTTTTGAGTGGATGTGGTAGTGTGAGAGTTTTCTAGTGTTGTTGATGTTTGGGAGATGTTGTGGGTTAGAGTTGAAGCCCATCTTTGTAGGTGTTTATCATTGAAGTTAAGCCCATAATAAGTTTTTGTTGTTGTTTGGCAATACTCATGAGTCTTATCATACTTCCTTCATTTAAAACTAAAATGCAGTCTATGGCTCTGTTCACTTCACTTTAAAATATATATTGAAAAATTAATTTTAGTTCAACGGAAATAATTTTAGTTTAAAATAAATAATTTTAGTTCAGTAAAAATCATTAACTTTACAGAATATATACAATGGAGAATCAATTAAATAAATTCAGTAAAAAGAATTTCAGTTCAACAAAATTAAGGTGAAATGAACGAGGCCTATATTCATTTAATTGTTAGGAAAATGCTATGAAGTATACATATAGTCCTTAGGGATATATATAAGGAGCTTAAAATGGAAAAACAAATGAAAATATAATATTAAATCTGAAACCTCCAAATTTTATCAAAAAGCGTGGATATTAACTTTCAATTTTGGAAATTTTTGACTTTTTTTTCACCCGCAAATAAAAATTGCCAAAATGTTTACCATGGTCCCTAATACCCTCCGGAAGTCTAATTGGCTGGGTGGAACCATCCAATTTGCATTTAAACGACCAATTTACCGGTTTAAAACTTGCACCGATTTCATTAACTCAAACTTACCACAAACATTTATGACAACATATAATGATCACATATGGATCCAAACAACATTATATGACCCCGAGACGTATCCCCTAAAATCTCAATGCATTTCGACACCGAGCCCCGAAACATTTGAAATTTCTCAAAAAGCATGGATATTAACCTTCAATTTTAGATTTTTTGACTTTTTTGGCCCAGATATAAAAATTGCCGAAACGTTTACCATGGTCCCAAATACCCTCCGGGAGTCCAATTGGATGGGTGGAACCATCCAATTTGCCTTTAAACAACCAATTTACCGGTTGACAACTTACACCGATTTCATTAATTCAACCCTACTATGAACAGTTATGACCACAAATAATGATCATATATGGTTCCAAACGACATTATATGACCCCGATATGTGTTCCCTAAAATTTCAAGACTTTTCGATACTGGGCTCGAAAACTCCAAAAATTCTCAAAAAACGTGGAAAAGCCTTCAATTTTTGAATTTTTTGACTTTTTTCGCCTGTAAATAAAAATTGTCAAAATGTTTACCATGGTCTCTAATACCCTCCGGGAGTTCAATTGGGTGAGTGGAACCATCCAATTTTCCTTTAAACGACCAATTTACCGGTTTACAACTTGCGCTGATTTCATTAACTCAAGCTTGCCACAAACATTTATGACAACATATAATGATCATATATGGTTCCAAACGGCATTATATGACCCTGAGATGTATCCCATAGAATTTCAAGACTTTTTGACACCGGGCCCCGAAACTTTCAAAATTTCTCAAAAAACATGGATATTAGCCTTCAATTTTGGATTTTTTTTTACTTTTTTCGCTCGGAAAAAAAAATTACCGAAATGTTTACCAAGGTCCTTAATACCCTATGGGAGACCAATTGGGTGAGTGGAACCATCCTAATTGCCTTTAAACGGCCAATTTACCGATTTACAACTTGCACCGATTTAATTAACTCAAACCTACTACGAACATTTATGACAACATATAATGATCATATATGGTTCCAAACGAAATTTTATGACTCCGAGATGTATCCCTTAAAATCTCAAAACTTTTCGACACCAGGCCTCGAAACATCCCAAATTTCTCAAAAAGCGTGGATTTTAATTTTGGAATTTTTTGTCTTTTTTTTTGCCTGGAAATAAAAATAGCCAAAATGTTTACCATGGTCCCTAATACCCTCTATGAGTCCAATTGGGTGGGTGGAACTATCCAATTTGCCTTTAAACGGCCAATTTACCGATTTACAACTTGCACCGATTTCATTAATTCAAGTCTACCATGAACATTTATGACAACATATAATGATCATATATGGTTCCAAACGGCATTATATGACCCCGATATGTATCCCCTAAAATGTCACGCCTTTTCAACACCGGACCCCGAAACTTCCAAAATTTCTCAAAAAACGTGGATATTAGCCTTCAATTTTGAAATTTTTTGACTTTTTTTGTCGCCTGGAAATAAAAATTGCTGAAATGTTTACCATGGTCCCTAATATCCCCTGGGAGTCCAATTGGGTGGGTGGAACCATACAATTTTCCTTTAATCGGCCAATTTAACGATTTACAACTTGCACCGATTTCATTAATTCAAGCTTACCATGAACATTTATGACAACATATAATGATAATATATGGCTCCAAACGGCATTATATGACCCCGATATGTATCCCTAAAATCTCACGTCTTTTCGACACTGAGCCCCGGAACTTCCAAAATTTCTCAAAAAGCGTGGATATTAGCCATCAATTTTGAAATTTTTTGATTTTTTTCGCTCAGAAATAAAAATTGCCGAAATGTTTACCATGGTCCAATACCCTGCGGGAGTCCAATTGGGTGGGGGGGAAACATCCAATTTGCCTTTAAACGACCAATTTACTGGTTTACAACTTGCACCGATTTCATTAATTCAAGCCTACCACGAACATTTATGACAACAAATAATGATTATAGATGGTTCCAAACGACATCATATGACCCCGAGTTGTATCCCATAGAATTTCAAGATTTTTTACACCGGGCCTCGAAACCTCCAAAATTTCTCAAAAAGCGTGGATATTAGCCTTTAATTTTGAAATTTTTTGACTTTTTTTTACCCGAAAATAAAAATTGCCGAAATGTTTACCATGGTTCCTAATATCCTTCGGGAGTCCAATTGGGTGTGTGGAACCATTCAATTCGCTTTTAAACGGCCAATTTACCGGTTTACAACTTGCATCAAACCCGACTTGAACCGAAATTGACCCAAACCCGTTTTAACCCGTCAAAACTCAAATTTAACCTGACTTGTTACTAACCTGACCTGAATTCAACCTGACCCGTTCCTAACCCGACCCGAATTTTACCCAACCTGTTACAAACCCGACCCGAAATCAATTCCACTTGTTATTGACCTTACTCAAATTTAACCCGACTAATTATTGACCCGACTCGAATTTTACCATACCTATTACTTACCCAACCCAAATATTCAACCCGACTTGTTACTAACCCGACTCGAAATTAACACGACTTGTTATTGACCCAACCTAAATTCAACCCAATTTGTTCCTGACCCGATTTCAAATCACCTTAAATGCAATTTAGACCACATTTTTATTGTTGATCAAAGCATTTTATCTTGGGAGACTAAGTCGGTCCAGGCCAGCAAAATAAAGGAGCATCATCCTCAAATTTAAGAGTTAAATATAGTATATATTTGTTTTATGGTCAAAGGAGATAATTATCTTTCTAAATGATAGTTAGTTGAACCCGAATATAACCTGACTTGGAAATGACCTGACCTGATTGTAACCTGCAAATTATTGACTTGAACGTAACCTAATTTAGATGTAGCACTTTTCTCTTTATTTACAAATATTGCTCTCTTATCACATGAGTCCAGTATTTTCCTTTTCTCTATCTATCTCATCTCCTAAAATTGCCTATAGGCTCTGTTCACTTCACCTTAAAACAATAACATTAAGTAAAAGTAAAATAATTTCAGTTCGGCAAAAATAAATTCAGCTCAGTAAAAATATGTTCAGTTCATTAAAAATGAGTTCAGTATCTTTAAAGAAGTAAAATCAGTAAAAATAATTTCAGTTCAGTAAAATTTATTTTAGTTTAGTAAATATAATTTAAGTTTAGCAAAAATAATTTCACTTTAGTAAAAATAATTTCATTTCAGCGAAAATAAGGTAAAGTGAAGAGACCTAATTCCGCAATTTTTAAAGTGATGCAATCATGCAACTCAAAAACAGTGAGTGTTAGTTAAGTTAGTTGTAAATTGAGCTTGGATTGCCCTTATTAAAACCTATTTCCTCCGTTTCTTTTTAAATGATATGTTTCTTTAGTCACGTTTGTCAATGCATAAAAAATATAGATTATGACGAATCTAACAAACCCCACATGACTATATTTTTCTTTACATATAAATCACAAAACATGGTCAAAGGTAAGTGTGTGAATAGTGCTAAAATCAAAACGTGTCAATTAATAAAAAATGGAGGTAGTATCAGAATTGAGTTTAGTAATTTCGTGTATTTGTTAATTGAGCTTAGATAGCCCTTATTAATCGCTTTCATAACTTCTTAGAACTAATTTTTCCTAAAATAAGTGAATAAAAGATAGAACTGGCCTTTAACATTAAAGTATGCTTAAAGTATAGAATTAATCATGTAACAAGAATTATTAACTCGTGTACAAAGGTATTTAAAGGCGATGTAGGTTGCTACCAAGTTAAATCATGGATCCATATGGCTCTATAAAAATGATCATAAGAGTTGCAAGATCAAAACAACCCTTCAATTTGTTGCCATGGACTCCATCGTCTCTACTTCATTACATTTTTGTACGTAATATAAATGTTTAACTTTCTCTTTGTTATTATATGCATTCATTGTTGTCTTTGTTGCCATTTAAACTTTTCATGATTGGAGTATGAATTATCATCCTTCTTTATGATACAATTTGAAGTAAGTAATTTACTTTGCATATTGTATTTAACCTTTCACATTGAATTATTTAGGCTCCAAAAGTAATTTGTGCAACTAAAAATTGGCCTCAAAAGTAGGAAGTTTATCATACAATAGCTCCAATAGGAGAACAAGGAGGGGAATATGAGTTATATGACTATTCCATATGATCAATGCATCACACATTTAAGTAGATGGGTATTTGCTTGAAAGATACTAGCCATAATTGATGATTGTAACAACACAGTGAGACATAACATGTGTGTTGCTTGTTAAAGAAAAAAGTTCAACCACCTCTTTTGAAAATATTGAACTCCTGATTTTTTTTAGAAAAATGACATGATAATACACATCTTTGATGATACACTTTGAAAATTGATACAAAGAGACGTGCATTATACGAGCCTAATATATACAAGTTTACATGAACTAAACGTATTAACTTGCATTGACATGTAATGTTTGAGCAATGAGTGAATTATCTAATCATATGGTGAGTCATTTTGCAAATTGATTTTTCATTTGAAACAACCAATGTATCTTTTTTTTTTCCCCTTATTATATCTCATTCAATTAGCAACAATTATGAGACGATTTGTCATAAATTGCATTACAAGGAAAGAAAAAGAAGGTATCTATAAATGACGAAGTTTGGGAGATTATGTTTACAAATTACATATGGGAATATGGGATAGATTAGAATGCACTATATATCCTATAGCCATAATTTTAATCTTCTAGTTTTAGAAAGTAACCTACAATTTTAAGATTTATATATATAAAAAAGCGGCTTAGTTAAGTTTAATGTTTAAATATAGGCAAACTAGTTAAGTTTAATATTTTTTTCCTTCTATTTTTTCGTTTCTTGTTCATTTAATCAATTTTTTCCCACATGTTTCCTTGTTTTTTGTAGTGATTTTTTTTTCTTTTCAATTTCTTTCAATGATTTAAAAAAATTCAATCAACAAACATTATTCCTAGTTTCCAATACTTCAAGAATAATAATTGAAACAATTGTTAAAACATATGGTTTTCTACCTTCTAAATTAGAGAAATGATATACATAGCCCTTAGGGTTACATATAATAAGGAGCTAACTAGCTAAGAATGAAAAAAAAAAATCAACAACAACAAATAAAATTATAACATTAATGACACTAAGGGCTTGTTTTGATTTACTGAACTAAATTGAATTGAACTGATTGAAGCTGAATTGAATTGAATTGAACTGAAATTAAACTGAAGTGAACAAGCCCTAATTTTGTGTGTGATTTTGTCATGCATTTCTAAATTAGCACCTAATTAGAAAATATATTAAATGCTTATTATTAGCCCTTAGGGCTACTTAAGTATTAGCCTTTAAATTATATAATCCATCCAAACTATGATCCAGAGAGTAGTAGTTATGTTTTATTTTGGAATGTACAATTTTGACAATTAATAAATACAAATAAAATGCTACGGAGTACTTTGAATTAATTACTTATTCCATAAATTGAAGTGAACTCTATCAATTTACTTTGTAAATTATTACTCCACAGTAATTAATTAAAAACTACTCAAGTTGATACATTTATTTTAGGGTCATTTTATCTTCCATATTATTCGAACAAGATTAACAAGAGTAACAAAATGTTTTGCATTCATTTGACAACGGAAGGTGAAATTGAAATTTTTCCCAAAAAACATAAAAAAAATGTTTTTTTTAATAAAAAAAAAACCACATTACATCACATCACAGATTCACAACACATAAAATGTGGAATGTTAAGCGGTACCCAAATTCAGAAAAAATTATCATTGATCACACTCTTCAAGTACCTCTCACTTCCCACTCATTTAGCCAATTTGTCTGTCTTCTCCTTCATTTTCCATTTTTATAAACTCCCTAACTTTATTCTGTTACATTACATCTCCTCTGCCAATTCTCTCTCTCTGTTCTTGCTAGATTCCTATGCTTTGATTCTGATTCCCATTATAATTTGGGATCAATTTTTTCTGGGCATGATTTATTTTTGATTCCATGTTACTCTTCTGATCTGGGTATTTTTTTAATTGCCAAATGATTGATTCATGATTTGGGTATTAATTTTAATGTTTAAAAGTTGGTAGGATCTGTTTATGCCTTTTCAGTCTAATTCTTTATTATTTAATTAATATTTGTTAGATTCACTACAAAAAGAGTTTTTTTTTGGTATGATTTTGATTTTTTTTTTTTAGGGTTTAGGGTTTAGAGAAGCAATGGAGTCAAGTGTAGCAGCAGTGATGAACCCTAATATTGCCCATTTATCAGAAACTGGAATGAAACGGTTTTTTCGGAGAAAGAACCAGTCAAAATCTAAGGAATAGAGATCTGAAAGCTCTGTTTTCCAGGAATTTAAGAACTGATAGCAGGGGTAAAAGGGTCATTAAACGTGGGGTTGCTTTCTCTGTTCTTACTTCTGATTTTAATCAAAGTGTTAAAGAATTGGTAAGTTTTTTTGGGTAGATTTTTAAATTTTGAAAAGTTTTCTTTGTTTGAATATATATATGGTTTTGTTTGATTTCTATAATTGTAAAAATGGGCTATATTTTTTTTGGTACAGAAATTTGAGCCAACTTTTTATGAAAGTCCAAAAGCAGACCCTAAAGATGTAGCTGCAATTATACTAGGTGGAGGTGCTGGGACTCGCCTCTTCCCTCTTACTGGCAGGAGAGCTAAGCCTGCGGTATGATCTTGTAGTTTATAGTAAAGTTTAAAACTTGCTCAATTTTTAGACCTTTTGTTACAATATTCAATTCAAATGTTTATAGATTGTTATATACATCCGGGTGCAAAAACTAACCCTGGGTGCATTCGTGTACCCGGGTGTATAAATGTTCAAAACACTCATCAAAATAAACATGGTAATGTGTGAGTGTACATGAATTGGTGGACTTATGTTGGTGAAATGGTATACAGGTACCAATTGGAGGGTGTTACAGGCTCATTGATGTTCCTATGAGCAACTGCATCAATAGTGGCATTCGAAAGATTTTCATCCTTACTCAGTTCAATTCATTCTCTCTTAATCGCCATCTTGCTCGGACGTACAATTTTGGGGATGGTGTGAATTTTGGTGATGGTTTTGTGGAGGTAACATAAATGTATAATGTAATTTTGATAATGAAGGGTGTGACAGACTAACAGTAATGATTTGTGAAATTAATTAGGAATAAATTTGTCAATGAAATTGTTTTTAATATAATGATAATAGGTTTTTGCTGCCACTCAAACACCTGGAGAAGAAGGGAAGAGATGGTTTCAAGGCACTGCTGATGCAGTGAGACAATTAGGATTATTTGAGGTGATTAAATATGTTATTTGAATTTTTTTTGTGAGTATTTTTAATATTGATTATAATACTAGAGTTTTGTGATTGTTTATGTAGGATTCTAAGTCCAAAGATATCAAGCACATAATTATTTTATCTGGTGATCATCTTTACCGAATGGATTACATGAGTTTTGTGCAGGTATCATTTTTCATTTTATCTCATATACCATGCGACACCATTTTTTTATAATTTTTTTTCGTAATTCATTTTATTTTTTGTTAATGAACCAGAAACACATCGACACCAATGCTGACATTACAGTTTCTTGTTTACCCATGGATGATAGGTACACATTTAGTTTTCATGTTCAGTGAAAAATGATAAATTTGATATTCTTATCTTAATTATGTGTTACAAGTTATTTTAAATTTTTTGATTTAATTTGTAAGTTGGTCTATTTTCAGTCGTGCATCAGATTTCGGGTTGATGAAAATTGACCACACTGGACGGATTGTCCAATTTGCAGAAAAACCCAAAGGGTCTGATCTAAAGGCAATGGTATGCCCTTTATTTACCTTTTTGTTATATAATGTTATTAGTTACTCCTTGTGCTTGGACCAACTAATGTTATTATTAAAAAAAAAAGCCTTTTATATTAGCTGTATAATTATTGACCATCAAGTACTATTTGTGGTAAAAATTAGTTGTGATGAATAAAAATTGATGACACTTGTTAATTTTGAGTGTTCCATAAATCCATAATCTTCTTTATGTAATTAATACTTAGTATAAGAAATATAGAAACAGGAATGGGAACATTGTTACAAGTGGATTCATTCTTTTGGCGTAGTTATGAAATCCATAATTTTTTTTTTGTAATCAATACTTAGGTTAAGAAAGATATTAACAGGAATGAAAACATTGTTACAAGTGGATTCATCCTTTTGGTGTAGTTATGAATTTTAACCAGAGTACATACATGCATACAGCCTTACATGCATACAGCTATACATATATTGTATCAAATTGAGTACAGAGTTTATAGACTATGCTAATCCAACCGTATTTACGCTAAGAAGACAATCATATTTCTGTTAAAAGTGGAAATGTTTTTTCAGAATTCCTAAAGTAATAAATTGTAGGAAGAAATGTTTTCAGAATTTTTCATTAATGATAGTAGTTTTTTTTATTTGTGGTAGCAAGTAGATACCAGTATTCTTGGCCTGTCAGACCTTGAAGCCAAGTCAAACCCATATATTGCATCAATGGGTGTGTATGTGTTTCGAACGGATGTTCTTATGGAGCTTCTAAATAGGAAATACCCTTCAAGCAATGATTTCGGTTCTGAAATTATTCCCTCTGCAGTAGGCGAGTACAATGTTCAGGTGAATGGGTTTTGGTTCCTTAATTTTATTTATTTATTTTTTTCTATATGAACTCGGATTATAAGGTTCAAACATATGTTTATTTATTTGATACTAATACTAATTTTAGTATTGTTTCTGTTGTGCAGGCTTATTTATTTAACGATTATTGGGAGGATATCGGAACAATAAAATCTTTCTTTGATGCCAATTTGGCTCTTACTAAACAGGTTGACATTTCTTTCATTTGAGTAAGAATTTGTTATTTCTATTTTGCCAAATAATTTTTATGCAAGCTCAGCTAGATATTTTTGTTTTATACTTGTAAAATTGAATATTTATTTTTTCTTTTTGAGAAACTTCACCAAATTAGTTTCTAAACATGTTAATTTTTCTACTTGTAGCCTCCTAAGTTCCAATTCTACGACCCAAAGACACCTTTCTATACCTCTGCTAGATTTCTGCCTCCTACCAAAGTTGAGAAGTCCAAGGTATAATTTCTATAAACTACAATATCTTCTGATTTATTCTCTGTTTTAATTTCGCAATACTAAATTACTAATTGTCTTTTTTCTATAATAGATTGTTGATTCCATAATCTCCCATGGTTGTTTTCTACGGGAGTGTAGCGTACAAAATTCCATTATTGGGATTCGATCAAGATTAGAATCTGGCGTTGAGTTTAAGGTGAGTTGATTATATTTTCTTCTATTAAACTTGAATACAGTTGCTTAAGTAGATTACGAGTCTCTATGTTTTACATTATCAATCATTTAATAAGTGCCTGTTTTTGGTTTCTAGAAAACCATGATGATGGGTGCAGATTACTACCAAACTGAATCCGAAATTGCTTCTTTACTTGCTGAAGGAAAAGTTCCTATTGGTGTTGGACAGAACACAAAAATTAGGTAACACTCAATTTTATTTTTTTCTCGTCTTACCCTTCCTCTTCCAACTTGATCTTGTCTTATTTGTGTCGTGCTTACTGTGTCGAATATAGTTATTTGATGGATGTGGTTATCATATTATCTTTTTGTTGGTATCAACCACTGTCAAGGCCTCATTTTGAATAATATCTACATCACTTTGTGTAAATGCCTCTAAAATTCAAGTCGTGTATATGTAACTACAAGTCTACAACACAATACTGCTAATCAAGTGGATTCGATTGCACTCACTACCATAAACATGACACCATTCACTACTAACAAAAACTCTAGTAATATACTCACTCTATTGGAAATAGTTTACACTGTCCGGTCTGTTTTAACCTCTTATTGTTAAGAGTGAGTGCATGAAGAAGAGGAAGCTTTAAGGAATTTCGGTGTCAATACTTGTTAAGATGTGTAATTGAAGTTTATCTTTTTCGACTACTAATCTACTCTGTGTGTTTAGAAACTGCATAATTGACAAGAATGCAAAGATTGGAAAAGATGTGGTTATTGCAAACACAGATGTAAGTCCAATTAGTACCTTCTACCGTTTCACATTAGATTTGAATATGTTGAAGATGTTGTAATAAACTCGTGTTATATATTACTCTTTCGTCAATATCTGGCAGGGTGTTGAAGAAGCAGATAGACCAAACGAAGGCTTCTATATCAGGTCAGGCATCACCATCATTTTGAAGAATGCAACTATAAGGGATGGTTTGGTGATTTAGATTTAGTTTCGTTTACTTTATGAAAAGAAATAAATTTTGCAGGCTTTCCTTTCCATGTAACATAAACCACGAGCTTACCTCATGTGTATATAAACTTAGATAATCATGGTATAAGAGGCTAATAAAATCCCGAAATTGCAGCAAAGGGTTTTAAAATTGTGTACATCCACTAATTCTAGTATTTGTTCTTCTCGGTATCTCTGAGCTGAGCATACTTCTTCCTTAGCCCAGAAAGTTTCTGTGATTGTTCAGATATTATACCTGCTATGTATGATTCTTCTTCGAAAACTATTTCATACCCATCTCGGAAATTATCCATTCCCTTAGTTAAGAGATGCCAGAATAACCCACCAGCTGCAGGTCCGCCTCTGCTGGCCGATGAATAGATGGAAGCGTAGGTGATATTGTAGAGTTGGTTCCTGTCAGATGGGGTGTAGCCTGAGACTTTATATGATTTACCAAACTCTGCAAATATGACTGGCTTCTTAAGGATGTTTAGTGAGTCCATAATATGTTGCTGCACCCACTGCTGGTGGAAGGAGAGTTGTGCTTCACCAGTAGAACCATTGAGCCTGTAGTAAAGTGTAGCAAGTTAAGTTACTTTTGGAATCCGAGAAAAGTTGAGAGTCGATGGTTAATTGGGGATCCTACTTGCCTGACATTGACATTGTTATATTAGACAAGTGCGACATTTTATAGGATATTTCCTCCGTTCTTTATTACTTGACCCGCTTTGACTTTTACACTATTCACCACCCCTCCTTTGACCGTCTTTTGTGAATAATATGTAAGGAAAAATATATTCATGTATAATCTTTTTGGATTTGTCTCAATAAGTACTATCATAATATATAACTTTTATAATTTTACTTAGGGAGAATTTAAGTTATTGATCGTTAAAGTTTTGCATTGGCAAGCGTGATAAAAGAATCAGGTCAAGTAAAAAAGAACAGAGGAAGTATGTTATAAGGTGACTATTAAGGGCGACTTCTACGTACATCAATTATCTTACCATTGATCCGGGTATGAATGGACTGTAGCAAAATCCACACCAGGAACCTGATTATTAGCAATGAAGTTTGTTCCTTCTTTGCCGGTGTTTGGATTGTATTGCTTCTTGTCATCTCCATAGAAACCCTCTAGTCCAACTTCAAGAAGATGGTTTGCATCTATTGATTTTAGATAGGAAGCCATCTCACTGATCCAATCCTGAAAACAGGAAAAAGACTACTTCAGAGTACAGTTAAAAATGACTGAGATAATATCAGAAGTTCAGAATTATCTTCACCAATATCTATGTTTTTTGTATTTTGTTCTTTGTTCTTTGTCCAAGTATGTTGTATGTTTTTGTATGGCTTATAAGGTCGGAATACAAGTTAGGAAAGAACTTAACTAGGAGCATCTTTTGATTCTTGTTCATGAATGTATTTGGTTCCTAGTGTAGATGAACCAAACTGAAACTGACTTGGTCTAAACTATTACCATCTCTATGAGTAGTTATAGCCTTATAGGCACGACCACACGACCACCCTATATACCACGAGTCTACGACAACACCTTCGATTACCATGTCACCAGCGTTTTTGACCACTGCCACCCACATTCACACCAGTAGACTCATTGCATGTTCGACCAATACTCGTACCATTGTCGTTGGCGCTGCCAATTGCCGTAATCAATGCCTTTACCACCATCTCCTCCTAAAAGCCACCATTGCCACATTGGCATGTCCAAAACACTCAATATCACTAGGTCACTATGTGGAGTGAGTGCGAAAGGTAGAATTTAAAGAGGAGAGTAAGAGTGTAAGACATCCATTAATATGTAACATTGACAACTCATGAAAAAGAGAGAGAAAACCCTCATAAATATAATAATGCGACATTTATTTTCTCTATTATGCTTAATTAATAATGAATGTTGCCCTAAATTTACGGGTTAACAAAACATTTACAGAAAAATGAGATCGATCATCGATGTTTACTTACTTTCTTTCATAAGAAAAGGTGATCGAATTTTGAAGCATTTAATTCCATCTTCCTAACTGAGGAAATATCCATCACTCCATCAACATGAATTTGGCATAATATATGCACACACTATATAATGTGGCAAAAGGAATGCAATGTAGTCACTCTTTTACGTTACAACTTAATAATGTATGTATGTAACATCACCTTCATTATGTCAACCTTTCTTTGTATGGTTGGAGGATCATAGATTCCGTGCCAAACTTAAAAAGCCTTAATACTATCAACAAAAATGTTAGTTGGTTGCAACTATGCATGTGATTATATGACTGACATTATACTCTTTGATTTGGCTATTTTTACCACAATGTGCGGATTTGATCTTTCTTCTAGTAATACGAAAACACGTTGATTATGAGGAACCAATAAGTTTAGACACATTATTAACGTCAATAAGTTCAGATAAATTCGATGAGATCCTTTTCATCAAACATCAAAATAAATGCTAGTAGTACAATGTAAGTTAACAATAAAAAGAGAGTCAAATTTTTTAAAAAGTAGTAATTTAAAGTAGTCATAGTTAAGTAGGGAGAGGTTGAACTAACCTGAAGTACTTTTCCAGAAGGATCAGAAGGACATCTTGGCTCATTCATAAGCTCCCAAGCCATAATTGTTGTATCATCTTTGTAAGCAACTCCAGTAATGCTATTTACTCTTGTTAATACAGTCTGTACAGTAATTTTCAAATCATAATTTACTAATTATAATCACATAATTAATTTTTTTGGTCCCAACTCCCTTATTAAGGACTATATGTATAGCTACAAATGTTAATTTGCTGACCATAATAACTGCTTTGACATCCATAAAAGGAATTAACCAAATTCGCATACTTTACCCAAATAAGCTAATTGACATTGACCTGATTCTCGATTTAAAACTACTAGTCTCCCAACTACTTATAACTCGAGTAATGACATTGTAAAATTTGTAAACCATTAAGAAGGTGACAACTTTTTCTAGACATTCTATACTACGTAAGACTGGTGACATAGAACAATGTATAGAACAATGTATAGATGACATAGTAGATGTTCCGATGTCGAGATGATTACCTTAATATGATTTTTGTAGAATCCCTTAACAACAGGATTAGTGAAGAAGTCATCCTTAGATGACAAAGACTGTCCTTTGCTCTTAGCCCACTCCACATACTGTTTCTTCCCTCCATATTCATCATAATTGTTCACCAAGCTTAACACCACCTTAATCCCATACTTCTTTGCTTCAGCCAACACAAAATCTAAACCCTTCATAAACACCCAATAAAAACCACAATTTACTTATAATCAGAACAAAAAAAAAAAAAAAAAAAAAAACCCAAAAAAAATACTACCTTCGTTAATTTTTAGCTGCAACACAGGAATATTTTACATCTCACAAATAATACCCTTTTGTTACAACTAAAAGTTAACGGAGGTAATTACATAAAAGTATTCTGTAACAGAAATTACAAAATGAAGAAAAGGATTTACTTGGAACATTTGTTGATTGTAAGAACCAGGGGAGTATTGAAGCGGTCGATAACCGGCGTCGCTAAAAGCCCAAGTTCTAACAATAGAGAGGCCATGATTTGAAGCTTGTTGAAAAACACCTGAAACTTTGTGTCTTTGAGAAGGATCAGAACCCTCATACATTAACCAATATGCATTGAATCCATTTGAGTAAAATGGGATCCCATTTAACCAAAATTGTACCCCTTTTGTTGTGATGAATCCATCCTCTGCTTTTACTGGTTTTTCTTGGATATTTAGCAGAAAAACTAGCAAAATTAATCCCCATGCCTTCATTTTTCTTTTTCTTGGTGATACAATTTGTTTTAGATTGTAATCGTGGTAGTATTACGTGCGTTTGTGTGTGTATATATAGGGTTGTAACTTATGAGAAAAAGTTTGGACCATAAATTATTTTAAATTGTTTGAACTTTTTCCTATGTCATTTCTATGCCACAAAAACAAAGTTTGTTATCAGAAAAAATAAGTCTATCACCTTAATAAATCAATTTTTTTTATTAAGTGATATATATATAATATATATATATATATATATATATATATATATATATATTTATATATATATATTTACGGAGTACAAAAAATACAATTCAAATAAGATAAGTGATGCATTTTAAAAAATGATGATACTTTTTATAAACACTTGGACACCCAGTGCATGGTGCATTGGTGCGTACATCTCAACCCATGGTTCAAGTTTACTCTTGATATGATGATTAAGAGCATATTTACATTTACTTAATTTCAGTTCAATTCAGTTCAGTTCATTCTGTTCAGTTCAGTTCCTAATTTTCCTCTCTTATAAAGTATTCATTTCAGCTCAGTTCAATTCAGCTCCAATCAGTTCAATTCAGTTCAGTTTAGCTCCAATCAGTTCAGTTCAGTTCAGTTCAATTCAGTTTAGTTCAATAAATGTGATCAAACCCTAAATAAACAATAATCTTCCAAATGAGGAAAAATTAGTCCTAATACCGTATAGCGGTATATACCTCCTCTGTGTGTATATGTATTATAAATTATAATCCACTTAACAAGTTAACAGTAGGAAAGAATGCCTGAATGAAAGATCCATGTATAACAAAAAGACTTGCGTGGACCTGGTCCACAATAATGTTATTGTGGACCCGAGGTTTATACATACGCAACTGACATTATATTGAACATAGTAACCTTTAATTTTTACATAGTAACCCTATTTTTAACATAGTAACCTTTATTAAAACTAGTATAACGTATAATATTATTGTGAACTTAAAGTATAACGTTATGACCCTAATTTTAACATAGTGACTTTTATTATTCATATTAACCGGTATATAAAATATTTTATTAAAAAAATTAACCTCTTATAGCCTATATATTATCAAAATGACTTTTATTTCAACATATAGACCTTTTTTCTATTATAGTGACTCTTTTTTTAACTAATAAAACAACCATAGTTTTCCTAATATTAATGGTCTATAATAAATTAGTGTGAACCAGGTCCATTTAAGAATTTGTACATGTATAATAATTAGCGTGACGAGCCAATGCCGCCACATAGATGAGTCAAATTATTGCCTTTCCGAGGTTAACGTGTGAGTTTGTGATAAGGGGTAAGTTGATACACAACTCCGTAATTGTAACGTTACTTCGCTAAAAATGCTTCATGCTCATGCACGATTGCACATCATTAATTCATAATGTCATCTTTTGCGATTATTATTGCCTTTAATAAGGGTTATTATGAAAAAGGTAGGAAATCTCCCACTACCTGTCATCTTAATTTGGAGTTGTAAATATACTACGAACCGAATAAGTGACTAAGTGAGAAAATGAAGATGCTAAATATGGGTCTGGGCCGCATCCAGAGAGTTTATTTTATGAATTTCATTTCAAAATTATATGATTATAAAAAGAGTAATCTTTTAACCTTATCAAATGTTTAATCCTCTTGTCTTTCTTCAACATGAGATACATCATATTGTTTAGAAAGTTTACACTTCAACATAAGATAAATGCAGTACAAAGTACGATAATGAGGTTAATAAACTATTTAGGGTTTGTTTGTTTGTTTTTTTAGATTTGTGAGATATAATTGATTAAAGAATCACATTGGCAAACATAAAATGAGAATTGTTACAAGTAAAAAAAAATGGAGGAAGTATTATTTTGATGGTTTGGGCCGAGGAAGTATTATTTTGATTGTCTGAGCCCAATCATGAAAAGCTTCTAAGCTCACTAAGATTATGGATAGCCACAGGCCCACAGATCAACAAAACTTACAAAAATGTTCGAACTAAAAGTCCCTATAATTGTACTCGGACCAAACTACTAATCCAACGATTAATAATTGATAAAACTAGTTAGTGACCCGGGCGATGCCTCAAATTTATTTCTTCTCTCTCTTTTTTTTTTTTTGGAAGATTGTGGATATTACTTAATATTTTTTTTTACATTGGTATATTTAAACTTTGATAGGAAAACTTTCAATAAGTAAATCACATCAAGTACATACCGGTTACAAATTAAGTGGGTCAAAGCAATTTATTATTCATCGTTCTAATTGAGATCAAAATAAATACAATCGATTACAAAACTTATTTTGAGTGATGAAAATTAATTAAATTATTTTTTTGTAACAACTGATTTAATTGATTATTATACAATCAATACTATAATACAATTAATTAATTTATCATACGGAGTATAATTTATTGACACATATTTAACATGTACATGTAATCGATTATATTATGTGGCAGTTTAATCGATGACGTGTCTAAATAAGAAAAAGAAAGTGACACATGGCGATATGACACTCCTGGCATTTGAGTTTTAATAATAATATTGATGTCCTTTTCATAGGTGGAGTATTTTTTTTTTTTTAATTTTTTTTTTGAAAAAATAAATAAATAAAGTTCATACTGCCAAAATCCCAATGGATATTTTGAGTTGGACAGAAATATGGACCACAATAGCTGTTGGATGAGATAATATCTAATTGGATTTAGTCATATAGACATGCATAGGATTTGGTGTTGAAAAACTTAGCAATCCCTATTATAGCATAGATTTTCTTATATTCATTACAGTGGTAATAAAGAAATATACGGTTGTATTCACCCACCATTTTTAATCCATGGATGCGATCTTAGGTATATACATATTTCATGCTTTGTAGTCTAAATCAAGTTTTCGAGTTTGAATTAGATCAATCAAGGATCTAAGGTATGGCATAAGCCATTTTTTGTATATGCACCTTAAGTCTAATTTTTAAAATACAATGCGAATATAAAAATCGTTCAATAGGCATATACAACTATATAATAGGCACAAGATTTTTTTTTTGGATTATTTTATAATTACATATCGATGCAAAATCATGACACAAATTACAAATGTGAGGAAACAAATTAAGAAAGTCCTCACCCCTTTCTTCACAACAAATTATTTATAAGAGTTAGATTATAACACAAATTAAAGCATTAATTAAGTTTAATAGCCGCTGTGACCCTCTTTGATCTTTTCCTTGGCTTCCTTCTTCTTGTGATGCTCATGGAATGCAAATCCACCAGCCCCCACCGCGACCGTGGCTGCGATCTCCTCTGCTGTCTTGTGGTGGTGAGCGTTCTCCGGGTCCTTCTTCGCCTTATGCTTCTCATGCTGTACATAGACATAAGATAATTCCCATGTTATATCACTTATATGATCAATTTCACTAATATGCTCATTAAAGTTGTCACCCTAACATATACTTTGTACATAGCATGTACCGTAGTACATAAAATTATTATTTTAGATTTGAAATAGAAAAAAAAAACTAGCTTAAGCCCCATGATTAAACTCAATCTACCACGTACATATACGTGATTAAACCCCGTAATAAAGATTAATTGCATGTATAAAAAAAAAGGTACCAAGGCATAAGCACCAGCGGCGAGGGCAGTAGCCTTGCTAATGTGGCCAAGGTTTTTGTGATGCTTCAACTCCTGTTCGGGATCCTTAGGCTCCTCGTCTTCCTTGTGACGGTGGAAGAGGTGGTGGTGCTTCTTCTCTTCGCCATCGGCCATTGTTTTCTAATCAACTCACAAAATGAAGCAACTTTTTTTTTTTATGAGAACTAGAAGTGTACTATTATTGAATGAAATTATGTATCAATTGATGATTTTTTTCCTAGGAAACTTAAGGATATATATAGGCCACTTGAGCTAGATATTTTTGTAACAATCATCTAGAAAAAAATATCTTATGTTAATTAATGTTTGGTCATCAATCATACACCCACAGTACAACCAAAATTGACAATTGGCAAACCAAATAATCTAATGTATGTGAACATCAGAACATACTATGTAACTCCCTGTATTACAATTGGCGCGTTATTTGGTCAATTAATCTTAACCAATAAGCTTTGACTTTTAATTGGTTTATTAGTGGATAATTCATAAATTCCTTAAGGTGATGTGTTCCTTATACCTTAAGATTGACTAATTTATTCTGTCATGGATTTTTTTATAATCTAAATTGGTTTATTACAGAGTATAATACTCTTTCCATTCACATGCTTAGCCATCAGCTTGATTGATTAGTTGTTGAAATTTGAAGGATTTTGGTCATCAATGACAAATTATAGTCATTCAATATAAAGTAGTAAGACCCTGTTCACTTCACCTTTAAAAAATAATATAAAGTAAAAGTAATTTCAGTTCAGTAAAAATAATTTCAGTTCAGTAAAAATAAGTCTAGTTCAGGAAAATTCAGTTTTCTTAAAGAAGAATTATAATAGAAAATTAGTAAAAAAAAATATAATAATTTCAGTTTAACAAAAATAATTTCAGTTCAATTCAATTAATTCAAGTTCAGTAAATATAATTTTGTTTCAGTAACAATAATCTCAATTCATCAAAAATAAGGTGAAGTGAACGGGGCTTAAGTTAGCTTATTATGGTTGAAGCCCGTGATGATATTAATATAATTATTATATACCTTTTAACGATTTGTACTTTTTAAATAGAGATTTGATAGGGTAATACGACAATTTGTAAAAATAAATTAAAAATTAGTAAGACTATAAGGCCTTGTTCACTTCACATTAAAAAAATAATATTCAGTAAAAATATTTTCGGTTCAGTAAAATTAATTTCAATTTAGTAAAAATAATTTCAATTCTGCAAAAGTAATTTCAGTTGAGTAAAAATAATTTCAGTTTAGTAAAAATCTGTAAACATAAATCAGTAAAAATAATTTCAGTGCAGCAAAAATAATTTTCGTTTAGTAAAATTAATTTCAGTTCAGTAAAGATAATTTAAGATCAACAAAAATAATTTCAGTTTAGTTTAAATAAATTCAGTTCAACAAAGTGTTTATAGTCGTTTAAAAAAAAGTAATGCTAAAAACCCTAACCTCCTTTTCTCTCTTCTCTCTCCTAAACCTAGTCTCCATTGTCAATTTTAAAGGGGCTTCCATCAGATTTCACTGGTAAAAAGCTCCAATTTTTATTTTCTTTTAAGGTTTTTGTTTTAGGTTACAATAATGTCTCCCTCGAAAGAAAGGGTTTATCTCCTTCGAAAGACAAGGTTTTTTCAATCTCTTTCGAAAGACAAGGTTTTCCGTACTCCTTCGAAAGACAAGGTTTTATTTATGCTTAATTTGGTCTCCGGTTGTACGGGGCTAATATTGATTATGGCTCGGATTCGGGTTACGGAATCAGCACAAGAATTTTCTTTCTCACAAAATTGTGAAACGACGACGGATCCATTTAAAAAGTTGTATGAGACAACAAATTGAGAATATGCCGAATTGTTATATTTATGTATTTGGATTCTTAGCCCTTCCCCGATTAATTCTTGTTTGATTTTGTTAAATTCGTTCTCATTATCGTTCATTGTCAACTGTAGATGTCGTATGACTTATATTAATGAAATTTAGTGTCCTTTAGGACTTTTTTCAAAAAAAAAATAAAAATAAATCAGTTCTACAAAAATAAGGTGAAGTGAACGGGGGCCTAAGGGGATGACTATGTTGGATTATTAAGGTTTAAAGTTATTGAAATTATGATGATATAACTTTTCTTTTACTTATTGGATAGAACTAGTAGCAAAATAAAAAAACCGGACTACATCCACCAACCATTAAACTGATCATACATTCCATACACGATATTATTTAGAGTTGACACGAACATTTCATATTTGTGTTGCCTGGATCAGATGTTTTAAACAAATTAGCTTTTTGGCCCGTTCAATGCACTATTACTTAGGTTAATTATTTTCAAATGTAGGAAGATTGTTTTATTTTTAAAACTTAAAAGAAAAAAAGAGAGAGGGTAGCACTATGAAAGAAGATGAATAAATTTAGTTAGATATATACACGTGAAGATTATATGGGATATAAAATGACATTATTTTAAATTATATTTAAAGTCTAGGAAATGAAAAGACAATTTTCATTATAATTTATATGTTTATGTAATGTGTATTAATTAAAACATTATTTTATTATGGTGAAAATAAAACACTTCATTTTCTTACTTGAATTTGCAAGTTATATAATGCATAAAGACTTAAACATAAATACTAAGCGAGTTGACATGTGGCATATGGGGGTGATGAGTGTCTAATGAATTGTGATGTCATGTGTCATGTAAAAAATTTGTGGTTTTTGTTTTTAAATACTAAGTATAGATATAGATTTGTGTCAAAATTACAATGTAAGTCTTGTGTCTGACTGGCTAGTATACCACATTTAATTTGCTTATAAGAATTATTTTAGTCATTTATTTAACTCCATCTAAATCTTATTTGTCCAAAAGAGTAACTTCAATGATAATGCGACTAACTATAAATAAGAATTTATTTATAATGTCTCGACTTATATATTTATATAAATTTCATTATAACTTATTGGATTGGTAGTCATGTCATGGTAAAGCTCGAACACTTCACGGGCATATAAGGCAATCTTTTTTTTTTTTTTTTTTTTTTTTTTTTGGCATTAATATTTCGTTGGTGCAAAATTACAATCACAATTACTAAATCAATTCACAGCACAAAATAATTAAAATGTGAGATTATAAAGTCTTCTCCCATGTTTCACAGCAAATTACAGAGTATTTATTAGAACAAAAACCAAACACACGGTTTAAATTTTAGTTTAATGACCACTCTCCTCTTTGAGCTTTTCCTTGGCTTCCTTCTTCTTGTGATGTTCATGGAATGCAAATCCACCAGCTCCCACTGCAACCGTGGCTGCGATCGCCTCTACTTTCTTGTGGCGGTCAGCATTCTCTGGATCCTTCTTTGCCTTATGCTTCTCATGCTGTACATACATAAAACACCATGTCACATATGGTCTATTTTTCTCTAATTTGACACGACAACATATGCATATATAGTATTGTTTTTTGAGTTACTTAGAAGATTGAAAGTGCATAATTTACCACATTCAATCCTTATTTTATATCGAATGTCATGGAGGTCATCTTAATAAAGATTATTCATTGTATTGAATCAAAATGTGTATAAGCATAACGTACACATGACTATATGAATAAGAATATGTAAAAAAAAAAATGTACGTACCAAGGCATAAGCACCAGCAGCAACGGCGGTAGCCTTGCTAACGTGTCCAAGGACCTTGTGATGCTTATACTCCTGTTCGGGGTCCTTAGGCTCCTCATCTGCCTCCTCCTTGTGGCGGTGGAAGAAGTGGTGGTGCTTTTTCTCCTCGCTATCAGACATAACTTAAAATTAAATCAACTTACAGATAAATTTGATACTTTTTAAAGATCAAGAAGATTATATATACTTGGTATGTCAGCTGATGAATTTTCTTCTTAGAACTTTAGGGTTATATATAGTCCTATAGAGTTACACATTTTTGCTATCATTATTATTATTTAGAATACAAAAAAATTAAAAAAAAAAAACTTAGTCTAGTGGATTAAGGAGAGGAAAATGTCAAGTCGTCGATAATACACCGGCCATCACCAAAATTGACAATTCTCATAAACATAAATTATTCAATGGGAACATGTTCATCATCGTGTGTAGTAGTACTCCCTAATTAAATAACTTAGTATTAGCTATTATTATACACTTAATTAATTAAAATATGACTTTTTATGTCATTGTGTTACCTGGCTAATCTCAATTAAGCATATACTGTTATCTAAGTGGATAACACCTCCATGTTCCTTTTACATTAAGATCGCGACTAAATAATAGTCTCATGTCTTAATTAATTAATTAGAATATTACTCCTTTCAAATGTTTAGCCATCAGCTTAATTGGTTCTTGAAAAAGGTGTTCCATACTATCATCAATTCCTCCCTAACATATAAATACAGTACAATAAAGGGCAAATTAAAAGAATCGATTAACATGGTTTAAAAAGTCGTCATTACCGAGTTCTACTAATCAATGTACAGCATGTTTCATGTAACATGTTAGAGAGTATTTTGTTGAACGGTTTTTTGAAATTTCATAAGTAGTTTGCTGTTCAGAGCAAGACACTTTCATCTTTCTCACCCAAAATGGGATCTCTTGTCAATTAGTCTAGATTGAGTCGTATAGCAAGCAAAACTAGGTATAATCACAAATCATTTTTTTTTTTAAATTTTTTTTACCCGTTTCATCCTTTAGGTTAATCCGGATTCGGGGATCAGTTTTGGGTGATTAGGTTTCAGTTACAAATCAAGATTTTTGTGGCCAACAAAGCAATCTGCTTGCAGCAATGCTGGCACATAAGAGCCTAAATGGGCTTTTTTCTCTTACCAATTCTACAATTTTAAACAATGGGCTCAGTCAGTGAAGTAACCTTATGGAGTTATATATGCTGTTATGGGTACTTTAAAACGGGATCTACCTACAAGAGATTTTTGGCCTACAAATCATGATTGTAATAAGACTGAGAGCTTGTGTACGAAAAATTATGGGTTCAAATCTCTTATTAACCGTGGGTTCAATTTTTTTGGCCTACAATTCTACAATTTTTAACAATGGCCTCAGTTAGTGAAGTAACCTTCTGATTGTAATAAGTTTTTTTTTTTTTTTTTTTTGGGGATCTCAAATTTAATTAGTATTGCCTACACGACTCATTCCAAAAAAATAAAAAATAAAAAATAAAAAATAAAAAATTATAACTGACCAATTCATTCCATTCGAGTACTGGTTCTCTATTTATGAACTCGATGTGCTACTACAAAAGGAATCGATTATCGATGAGGTTTTGCTATAAGGTTAAGACTGATGGCTTATGTGTGATAAGTTACGGGTTCAAATATCTCCACTTATGTCTATAATTTGTGTTATCCTAACTTGTCACTCATTTAAAGTATGTTAAATGGAGAAGTGATGTACGGAGTAATACAATCGTCGTATTAGCTAAAGTATCAACGGGCTCTAATTTTTTTTTGAGATAGTACTTTATTTAGCTTATGCCTCTACCGTTGGTTTAATAGTGACCTAATTATCCAACCTAGCTACTTGGTCACGAGATTCCTCAACCTACCTTGCTTCTTATCTTCCATTCTTCACCTACCATTACTATACCCCTAAAATCAATTTAACCTTAATCTTCATCTAAAAAAAACTATGCAATAAAATGATCATAATATAATATGGCATATGATCCGTCCAATAGAGCACTCGTCCACTGACGCAGTACATTATATATAACCAAAGTAACATACATTAGAAATATGTAACGGTCCAAAACTTCCAAAGCCAAAATATAACAACATCTAACAATTCAATAAGCTTGTACTATCTAATTCAAAAATGGTTGTTCAAGGAGAAATTGTTTGTGTTACTGGTGCAGCTGGGTTCATTGGCTCATGGCTCATCAAGAGGCTCCTCGAGCATGGCTACATTGTCCGAGCTACTGTTCGAGACCCTGGTCTTTTTACTAGCTATATACTACTAAGTTACTAGTGTTATACCTACATTCAAATATTTTTATACATTAAATACTTGCTAACTTTATTTTTTTTTTGTAGGTAACATGAAAAAAGTACAACATTTGTTGGACTTGCCAAATGCAAAGACTCACTTGACACTATGGAAAGCAGACCTTAATGAAGAAGGAAGCTTCGACGAAGCCATTAATGGTTGCACCGGTGTCTTTCATGTTGCCACCCCTATGGACTTTGATTCCAATGATCCTGAGGTTAATCAGCACCCTATGTTTAATCTCAACCTACAACTTTTACCTCGAAACTTCGAGTTAGACACTTAAAAAAATATGTTTAGTTTCTAATAGTTTGGGTGTCATTTTGGTTACAGAATGAGGTGATTAGGCCTACCATAAACGGCATGTTAGACATAATGAAATCATGCATCAAGGCGAAAATTCGAAGATTGGTGTTCACATCATCTGCAGGAACTGTCAATGTAGAAGAAATCCAAAAACCTGTTTATGATGAAACTTGTTGGAGTGACATGGAGTTTTGCCGCTCTAAGAAGATGACTGGATGGGTAATTAACAGAGTAATTATTTTCAATAATACAAATTAATTCCAAACTTTTCAAGATTTTTATTTTAATATATGGTTTTATTATATGATTTCAGATGTATTTTGTATCTAAAACACTAGCAGAAAAAGCTGCATGGAAATTTGCTGCTGAAAATAATCTTGATTTTATCAGTATTATTCCACCTTTGGTAGTTGGACCTTTTATAACTCCAACAATGCCACCTAGTCTTATAACTGCGTTATCTCCAATTACAAGTAAGTAATAATTTGCTAGATTATTTGATAATTAATCATGTATTTTTGTGTCATTAATTAATTGTGGTTTGATATAATTTGTAGGAAATGAAGCTCATTATTCAATCATTAAGCAAGGCCAATTTGTGCATTTGGATGACCTTTGTATGGCTCATATATACTTGTATGAACATCCTAAGGCCGAGGGGCGTTACATTGCTTCTGCTTGTGATGCTACCATCTATGATATTGGGAAAATGTTGAAGGAGGAGTACCCTGAATACAACATACCCACCAAGTATGTAGCAATTAATTACTCCATATGATCGATATGATGTCATAATTGTATGTAGTCATCATATTATAAATTGATACAATATTAATTAAACGTGCAACAAATATTTATCAAATTAGTTCATAATATATATAATTGTATTTGAATGATTTTTCAATTTTTAAAACTTATTCAACAAACTATTGGACAGATTTAAGGATTTTGAAGAAGATATGGAATGCGTGCATTTTTCTTCTGAAAAACTGATGGGATTAAATTTCAAGTTCAAGTACGGATTGAAGGACATGTACAAAGGAGCTGTTGAGACTTGTAGAACAAAGGGACTTCTTCCTCCAATATTCCAAAATGAAAATTATGAGAATTAAATTAAATTAATTATGAGATCTAGGTAAAGGATCTTGCATTAATACCATTATTAAGCATGGGTTTCACATATTTCGCATATCAAATTAAAATGTTTAATTTATTCGATTATCAATGGAGTTTAAAAATATATACTTGTATTATGATAATTGATGTGTTGCTATAAGTTATATTCATCCAACAAGTTTAAACACTAGCTTATGGATCTATTATCAACTTGTCAATAAAAAGTACTTGAGCTACTAATGATCGATAAAATGAAGAAAATTTATTATTGATAAAGTGTTTGTTTGTATAATTCTAGATGTTGCATTCAAAGTAAACTGTATGCATTTGATATGCATTTGATTTAAATATTACAAAGTTTTAGTTTTTGTACTCTTGTTAGAAAAATTGACTTTTTTTTTTTTTTTTGTTATTGTAAGTTATAACTATTATTGCTTATCTAGAATTTAGTTTTTTTTAGTGGAATATTCATTTTGGTTGGTTATTGGTTACATAATAATAACTTTATTGGATATTAACCAAGCAAAATATATTCCTTGATGATTATATAACTGTTGCATTTACTTATGATATGAGTTTTATATTCATATTCACACTACCAAATAAAAAGAAGGTGTTAATCATATCAATGATTTACTTCCATTGGTAATTTTGACAAAAAACCGACAATTTAAATGATTATTACAAATTTCTAGCGACAGTTTCTTTGGAAGCGACGATTTATAAGATTTAGTTAGAGTTTATAATAACAAAATTAAAAATATGTGTTAAACGGTAATCCATCAGTAATATACCGTTATGTTTGAATGATTGGTGCATTTTATTTGGACAAAAAAAAATCACTTTTTCGCGTAGTGTTCATTTTTTTTCCTTTATATTTAAATCGATCGAGATAATATTTGGTTTGAGAAAACATAATTAAATATTATGTTATTTATTGTTTTGTTAGAACAATATTCTTGGCATTTGAAAATATTCAATTTCCTCTTTTGATCTCAAATCATTTTTTTTTAGAATTGAGCACGCATATTAAATGTAAATAATACATATTTTATAATTTTCTGAGTATATAAGACAAAAGTTTTTTTTTTTAGAGGGAATATAAGACAAAATATTAATGGTACTCACACTATAAATGAAAGAAAGAGTTGTAATTTTCGAATATTGTAAGAGAATCTCCAATGGTTTAATTGTAAGGACCTGCTTGCAATATTAATAAAATTCCTAGCTAGCTACATGCTTACCATTGGAAAACAAAAAAATTGAGCAACATGCTAGCAATTGTAGCTCAGACAAGCTACATGCTTAATTGAAACATAGACAAATAAATTCCACTCATATTGTAATATATGTATAATTATTTATTTATTTTGTAAAATTTATTTTTTACAAACTAAAAAAGGTTGTAGCTTACCATTGGAACACTTTGTTGCTAAAAAGTGGTGTAGCTTAAAGATTAATGTGAAAAAGCAAGCTACAAAGCTATTGGAGATGCTCTAATGGAGCTCCTAATTGATGATAGGACTTTTAATACAAAGTATCATTTATATAGAATAATTTCTTGAGATTGTTACGCTTGTCACGTTCTAACCTTATAAAATAGGCACAAACAAATATGTTAGTAATCACATTTCAAATGTATTTTCTTACTCGTATGTACATATTGATGTATAATACCATGAAATTAGATTTTTGTCAATGTGTATACTCTAGACATCAACTCTATAATTTCATTAATTATACATAATTATATTATTAAATAGTTTTGCATACATACAAAGTGATTAATACTTGTTACTCAAGATTTCTTACTCGCAACCTAGTATTTTTATTAATAAAAACCTTTTATAAAAAAGTTGTTTTTTTATTTTTTATTTTTTTATTTTATATATATATATATTTTTTATTTGTTCCAATGAATCTATTTGTTAGCTTTTGATGTAAAATTTATAGGCTGTGTTTAGGACATTTGACAACGATACATGTAATTATGAAATTGATAATTAAATTGAAATAAAAAGGGTAATAATGAAATTCATAAGGTGTTAAAATTAAAAGGGCTAATCTATATCTCAAAGTTTTAGTAAGAAATTTAGGATAATGATATATGTATCCCTTAGGGCTATATATAAACATTAAACAACTTTCTTAAAATTGAAGTAAGGGCTTGTTCTTTTCAGGTTATTTTCAGTTCAGTTCAGTTCTTAATTTCCTTCTCTCATAAAATATTTAGTTTAATTCAGTTCGGTTCATTTCAGTTAAGTTCAGTCAATCAGAACATGCCATAAGTTGGAAATTCATGACAAAATCACACAGATCGATGTTAATTCATCCTCAATTTTCCTTATATTTGTTTTATTTTATTTTTTTTAATTTTCAATTTTTTTCTACTAAATATGTTATGGGTATGTTCACTTCAGCTTAATCTCAGTTCAGTTTAGCTTATAATTTTCTTCTCTCATAAAATATTCAATTCATCTCTATTCTGTTTAGTTCATTTTAGCTCAGCTCCATTCAGTTTAGTTTAGCTCAGTTCAACTCCAATCAGTTCAATTTAGCTTAGTTCAGTAAATGTGAACATACCTTAAGTTATTAGATACATGTAAATACTTTGATTATAATTAAGATTATTTACATATATAATTTAACACGTTATTTTGAAAAGGCACTTAAATTAACATCTCAATTTTTATTTTATTTTTATTTTTACCTCCTTAAATTTTACAGCTTGTTTTCTATGTGGCCGGTTGACACACATCAAACCCTGACCGAGTAACCCTTGATTGATCGAGTAATCCTTTACCAAATAACCTGTGACCGACCCCCAAGCCGCACTAGGTGACCAGCCACATATAAAACTGTGTGAAAATATTTTCAAAAAAATAAAAATAAAAAAAATACAGTGTAGGTTTTTAATTTGAGGGAAAAATGCAGTGTAGCTAGCCATGATAATGAATTAATGATGATATACTTCCTCCGTTCTGTTAATATTGCAACAAGGAGGAAATTACGCATCCCAAAGCACATTTTATATGCTAAATATCTATAATTGTGTAAGAGTAAAAATTATAAAAAGTTGATATTGTGAAAGTATTAAATGAGACGAATCCAACAAGATCCCACTTGACTATATTTTTCTTAACGTAAAACTCATATTATATGGTCAAACAAGAGTGATGAATACTGCAAAAATTCTATTGTTGCAATATTAATAGAACGAAAGAAGTATAATTAAGTGTTATTTTTTTTTTAAATTTTTAAGTATATGGGCTATGAATAAGTTATCAATGACATTTGGGCCAGAAACAAAAATGGGGTTTGGGCTGAGCAAAACAGAAAGAGAAGAGTAAAATGGGAGTAAATATGAACCGTAGGATGAGAACGAGAGATATAAAATGAAGAAGATTATGAGATAAGTAGAAATAGCCTCACACTCTCACTCCTTTCTTTAAACCCCTTTTCCCTCATTTTCTCTCTCCTCGACCCTAGTCCTTTGCTCAGCGGCAACTGCCGTCCACCTCTTTCTCTCTCCTCTCATCTCCATTTCTTCATCTTCTTTAAGGTATATTTCATTTTCATTCTTTTCATTTTTGTACCATTTTATCGATTTGTTTTTGTTCGATTAGGGTTTTAATGAATCTGTTTATTTTTAGGGTTTTATAAAATCTCATAAGTAATTTGTTGATTTTTAGGGTTTTAGAGTGGTTTTTCTGTGTTTTTAATTGATTATTATTAATTTGGGTAATTTTTTTGTTTATTGGATGGTTTTGATTGTGGATTTTTTAGATTAGGGTTTTTCATTGTACTGTTGTGTTATTTAAATCTGCACGTATCGTCTTTTTTGTTTTTATTGAATCTTCATTTACTTGTATAATTTTATTGGGTTTAAAGAATTGATGTGAAAAAAATGCCCAAGTTTTGAGAATAGGATGTTTTAAGGCATTTTTAGCTGCATTTCTTGGCTAATTTAGTATTGAAGCACAAATTATGCATACCATCTTGAAATGTTGCTGAGATTTATCTGTGAATTGAGATTATTACGTGATTTTGTTGAAGTTTTGGTGTTCCGATTGCTGTATGTTGTATTGATTTGCTAAGTTGCTTGGATTGTTAAATATTGGCTGCCCAAAAAAAGTTAGGGTTTTTATTAGATGATAAATGAATTATGAGCTTTTAAGTTTCAGACTTTCAGTTGATCACTGTAACTTATTTCTTGCTTCTTTCTTTAGATGAATGTCGAGAAGCTCAAGAAGATGGCCGGTGCGGTCCGCACTGGTGGAAAGGGTAGCGTGAGAAGGTATGATTTTTGTTTTAGCATGCTGCTGAATTATGGCTAGGAATTGTGGTTGAATGTTTCAGTAGTTATAGAAATGCCTGTTATTAATGATGTGTTGTAGAAATTCCATTTGAAAATAATAACTATGCATACATCACTTGGATAAGAAAAACCTAGTTGTGTGTGTATATGTCATTACTATCCATTTGTTCTGTCGGTGTAGCGCCGAACTCGTCTACATATACGGCTTTTTATCATTTATCCCAGCTCTTTGCTGCCTTCATTACTGAGTTTTTTCTTGTGTGCTTTGGAGAGTTACATGTCTCAGTCAGATGGAATTGAGGATAAAATGTCATTTCAAGTCATGATTAGGATGTTAATATACTTGTGTGGATTGGGATGGTGTAGTTTTGTGAACTGTGTTTTCCCAATGATTCTGTTTAATGTGAATTTACTTGTTTGAAAGCGTTTTTTGGTCCTCTATCTGCTAATTATCTTTCATGTATGGATAGATTACATTCAAATTCTTTCTAAGATTATATGTGTTGCTGATTGCAGAAAGAAGAAGGCCGTCCACAAAACTACCACTACAGATGACAAAAGGTTGCAGAGCACCTTGAAAAGAATAGGTGTGAACGCTATCCCTCAAATCGAAGAAGTGAATATCTTCAAGGATGATCAAGTTATACAGTTTGTTAACCCTAAAGGTTAGTCGAGCTGTTTGATGAAGCACATGTATTGAGGATATGTTGATATGGTCAACTTATTGGTCTATTGTCTGTTCCTTTTGCTGATATGATTATTCTTTTTAATTTTTTTCACAGTTCAAGCATCTATTGCCGCTAATACCTGGGTTGTAAGTGGTACACCACAAACCAAGAGTATGGACCTTTCTTTCCTCTATTTTCAATGTTATATCTTCACTTGTTGAATTTCATCATTTTTTTTCCTATTAGTAAATACAAATTACCTGGCTTTCTAACCGAGTAAGTTGCTTTTGTCTTTCAGAATTGCAAGATATCCTTCCTGGAATCATCAATCAATTGGGTAAGTGTTTTACAGTCCTATCCTTTTCCTGAAGATTAATATCTCTACTAATCTACTTAGTTTATTTTCTAATACCCATGCTCTGATGTCTCAGGACCTGATAACTTGGACAACTTGAGGAAGTTGGCCGAGCAGTTCCAGAACAGGGCACCTAATGTTAATGCTGATGGAGCTGGAGCTAATGTTGCTGAGGATGACGATGATGAGGTTCCCGAGCTTGTTGCTGGTGAGACCTTCGAAGCAACTGCAGAGGAAGAGCAGAAGTCTTGATCTGTTAGATGATTTTGTGTCCTGTTTTATTTTTAAAAAATATTTCTGCTTCCTCTTGCCCCCCCCCCCCCCCCTTTTTGTTTATTTTAGCAATTTTGCTGAATCTCCTTCAAACAATTAGTTAAGCAATGTGTATTGTGACTGGAGGCAAGTTAGTTTTACCAAGCTAGATTGAGTTTCATCCGCAGCTCTATAGCAATGATTTTGAATTTGTCCTTTTTTGTTACAAATCTGATGTGATTCTTATCTTTGCCTGGCTAAAGAGAACTTGTTGGCACCTATCTTTTATGTGAAAAATATTATTATGCTGTTTTTCCTATTAGGTTTTGACTTCTGTTTCCTTTAATTTTGATTTATTTGGATTGAAATCGTGGGCTAAAGAAGCGAGTTTGCTTAGTCTGGTTACTCTTCATCTCTGTATCAACTAGCCCAACCAGAAAGAGTATTGCAACTGTTATGGTTATTTTTAACTTGGTCCGTCTGAGCTAAGCCGTACAGTATGGCTAGGATTTAGTTGTAAATGCTGATTGTGTTGCTTGCCTAGCCACCCAGTCTAAAGACTAAAAGTTCATTTACATCGAGCAGCTGTGATCCTATTCGATGAGGGTTACTATCAGTTCATTTTTTGACGGACACATCTGCCAATGTGGATTATTGATGAATAAGTCTAACCAGTACGTATTTGTCGGTTATTTCTTTATGTATAAAGCACTAATAGTAGTATATCTATTTTGGAATGAAAGGAGTACTAAAAACGCTAATATATGTAGATATATTATGAAGCCTAATCTAAGCCTGGTAATATAATACGTAGTATACAATGATGATGTTTGTGGAGTAAGCAACCAAGTATACCAGATTACAACCTGTGCAAAAAATTCTACAAAATCAGGCCCGATACAACCAAAATCTATAGCAACAGGCAATCCCAACGATTTCTTAGGGCATCATATGCCATGGAGCACGGAATAACTTGCAACACATTTTGGCCATCGATTTTCTTTTCAACTATGAGACCAAAGTTTATCAACATATCTACCGCTTTGTCAATTGGCATCTTCACCTGCAACATTTTGCTCATAATGTATTATAAGTTTGTAACAGTAAACTGTTAAAGAACAGGCACTCAAATCATATATTCAGTTCATACCTTCTCTTTGAACTTGCTGTACAAAAATGTCTCACACTCTTCTCCGAGGGATGTGCGAGTAGGAAACTGCAATTTAAAGTCGTAAGTCCTAAGAACTAGTTAAGTTAGAACAGGCGTACTTTTAACATTTATGAGTATGAGCAATGCCAACAGATGTGAAAGATCATTGGGTACTAAAACATTTTGGTTATCAGCTGCTAGTGACAGCCAAGTGATGTGTATTCCCTCATTAATAGAAACATAATTCAATAACGTGAACAAAGCAGGGACAATAAGATGTACAAGTAAAACTAATGAAAGGGAGGACCTGAATTTTTTCTGCTTTGAGTAGGATTCCGTAGGCCAAAACGCATTCCTTGTACTGATCATAGGTATAAATAAGAAAAAGATAAGTGTTCTAAAAGACTTAAAAGAATATTAATGGAAATATATCATGAAAAATATTATATCTGCTCACTTGCTGTTGTTCTGAAGCATCTAGGAGAAAATAAACAGAGCCAAACCCACTAGCCAAAGTTTTTTCATACAATGCCCTGTTGACGAGAAGCTGTTTAAAAAAGAATTAATAACCACGATAGAAAGGAGGGAGCTTGATTAGGCAACGTCTTTCCTTCTATCTGATATCAACAAAGAGTAACTCAGCAATCTTACCTCATATCTATCCCGTGTCTGTTTGTATCCAAGTGCTACACGTGTAACAAAAATGATGAGGGCGCTCACAGCAATGACATCTAGCAGTAAATCTGACCTGAGAATGAAGTTACACAGGGCTCAAGAACTTACTGATGGTATGTAACAGAAGCAGAAAAGGGTCAAAAGTGGTCAAAAATAGTTAATGAGTTTGAATTGATATACAGAGAAGGGAAAGGGATTCCTAGATGAGATGGTTTCCACAAATGGGGCTCAGCCGGAGCTATATGTTTTGACATGGAAAATACTTGCATGGATAAGTGGCCTTGCATCAGGCCGACTACATGTTAGTTGCAGACTATATGGTGTTCCAAGCAGCAAGTTTCAGGCAATAACACACGACAGTGCATAGATCCACCAGTCATTAAATAATAGGGGCTCTTGAAGGATACTGCAATTAGAAGGAATATAGCATATCTAGAGCCATTCCATTAGGACTCAATCTCAGCATCACCAGGAAAGGAAAGCATTATCACGGCCTCACGGGTAACTGGACAACAGGTTTAACCAGCTGACCAGGAACTCACTCATTCACATGTCTTCTCAATTGCAAAGCTTGACTTCAAGAACTGAGGAAACAGGTGGTTATTCGAGCTTGAGGAATGATAACTACTATATTAAAATATGTAAATCTTGCAGAAAAGCTTTGCATATTAGTAGATATGAAAGTTATTGTTCATGTAGGAAATCTTCAGAAAAAAATACCAAAAGCTCGAAAAACATACGGAGAAGACAAGGCATCCTCAAATCTGTAATTGATGAAGTAAGCCAGAAGTCCTACAATTGTGGCAACATCCAAGCGTACCTTCAAATGAAGTTCAAGATACCAGATAGGTTACCATGCAAGGCAGCCAAAAGCTCTTCTATAAAAAAAAACTTTTATTACTCTTAGGAAACAAATATATGCAGTTCTCTGCCCCAAAGGAGCTATATAATTCGGAAATCAGATAGATTTCACCATAGTGAATATGGAACAAGTGGACCTTGTTTGAGGCTCTAATTTCACAATTGGCAAGGCAAACCTAGCTTTATACACAACGAAGGATGCTATCCCTATATCAAATCCACATTGTATACACATATATGATTTTGGGACACTGTAGAACCTAGATACTGATAGAACTAGATCAATATGGAAATAAATGTTGCCAGCTGATAAGCAGTGACCAACTTCATCAGTAAGAAGTTACTCGTAAAGGACAGTGATACAGAAACCTCATGGCACATGCTAACTATGGAGTGCCAACTTCAACAGGAAGAATTGAGAATACTTGCCTAAAGTTTCATCCATATAATCGAATGGTAAAGTACTGAGTACTGACTAATTGATCCTAACAAATATTTATAATATATGAATTGGGAAACCAAGATTTAACTCATCAATTGCAGGGTAATATCTTAACAACTTTGCAAATAAATATATCTATAGAAGAAACTTAAGCATATTACAACATAACAAAACTTTTAAAATAACCATCATCTTATAAAAGAGAGTCAAAGTAGTGAGTAGCAGAAGTAAAAGGAAAATTTTCAATTCATAAACTGCTCTAATATAAGGCCCAACTAATCTGAACTTTCATTGTTGAATCCATTTATGAAAAGAGAAAATGATATTTGAACTGTTTTACATAAAAAAAAAATGTATTTTTTTGGTCAAATGTAGAATAGGGCAAGTAAGGGCCTGTTCTCATACTTTTATTTTCAGTTCAGTTCAGTTTAGTTTAGCTCAGCTCAATTCAGCTCCTAATTTTCTTCTCTTATAAAATATTCAGTTCAGTTCAGCTCAGCTCAGTTCAGCTCCTAATTTTCTTCTCTTATAAAATATTCAGTTCAGTTCAGTTCAGCTCAGTTCAGTCTATGAGAATAAGCCCTAATAACATCAGAGGCTATCAATGGAGCCAGATCCTAAAGGCACAACTGCACAACTCACAACTTCATGCCAGTCAAATTTTAAAATAGCAAAGAAGCTTGAAACTACATGTGTATAAGACCTTATTACAAGTTAAAAATGAATTGCATGGTCCATACCGTGTCCAGTATGCGAAATGATAGCTTTTTGTGAGGAAAAATGACCTGCACAAGATTATCATAAAAATGCTAAGACAGATTGAACAAAGAAACAGAAAGCTAATAAATGCCCCATCCATTTCACTTTGACAGTCCTAGTTGATAAAACACATATTAAGAAGAGTTCAATGACCAGTATGTATCAGTTGAATATTGTATTACTACAGGAGGTAAAATATAAGGGCAGACATATTAAGACAGAACAACATAAATCAAAATTTAAAATAGATGGAATTTGTACATTGCATGATGAAAAAACAGTTCATGACTAGCTTATAAATGTTACCGGTAAATCTGGTACTGGAATTTTCTCATAAATCTTTAATTGCAATGAAGAAATCTTCGTATCTCCAGTCTCCTCAGTGTACAGCAAAATCAATTCCTGAAATGCTGGTTCCTAGGATAACAGACACAAGAATAGTATTAATAGGTGATTGACCTATAGCTCCTATCTACAATTCAGAAATTCAGTTTAAATATTGCATAACAAGAACAGCATAATTTTGGTGGTAGAGAAGCAAGAATGTCAGTCTTTCAGACACTACTAGTAATTTCAAAGATTAGTAAGATACCTGTATAATTGATCGAGAGAAAATAATAGAAAAGCCAACCCTCAACATTTTCCATACGTTGTTCCCGCAAAATTTTCTTGTAGCAGGTTTCCATATATCATTGAGAGTGATTCTAGATAGTAGCACTGGCCTGTGAAAAAACCCTTCAGTTATTGTCATTGTAACCCCCGAAAAAATCATAAGAACATGAATATAATGAGCAAGTGCTTCCTTTATCACACATTCTCGCGGACACTTACGACTGTGAAGAGGGAGACTTTAACTTTAGACACACCTTAAGTGAGGCTCAGTAGCAGCAACATTTTCAGAATCAAACTCAAATGGAACTTCTGGTGTTGGTGGTAGAACTCCAACCCACGTTAGAAACTTCCTCAGTAACCTACTACGAGGTCCTATTGATGATAAGAAGCCTTCATAACGACTCACAGCCTCTTGTGCAGCCAACCAGATAGGCAAGTCCCTGTCTAAATCCTGGTCATATTTTGGGAAATTGTCCGAGGTTGTTGTATCAGAAATATATGGCTGCTGGAATAGGGAAGTCTCTTCGAACTTGAGCTGGACTCTCTTGATCCAAAGCTGAATATCTTCATTCTCACTGGCTAGTTGAATGGTCTGCAGAAGGAAATTCCATTAATAGACCGTCTAGAAGGAAAAACAATGAAAGATAACAAAACAAAGCCACACATAACTTTTCTGTTTAAAATTTCAGTAAACACGTTGTATTAGAGAATTTAGAAATCTCAAGAAGCATAACACAAGCTACTTCCTTTTGCAGTCACATTGTCATACAACACAACAAGAGATGAAATTGAGAAATTCCTATACTGTGAACTATTGGTAACAATCAAAATCAACAATGGTAATAATGGTGTAACATACTCACACAGTCACACCAACATATAAACAACACATGCAATAACAAAGGTGGGTGGTATTACTCAATGAAGGACTTCAACACCTTAATAGGACTTTTGATGCCTAGTTGGTGATTGGAATCTCCTGACTAGCACCACAATAGATCTAAAAAATAGCCATATAATTGAACCAAACTCATTCTAGGGACTTTATAGATCTATTAGCAGACTTGTTATGGTTCCAAATTAATTATTATCACCCCTCGAGATACCCCCACTTCCACTTTTGTTTTGGAAAAATTTCTCAAGATTGGTCCAAAAGCATAGATTATAGCCTTCAAATTTGAAGACATTTTGATTTTTTGCGGACCCGGAAAGGAAAGAGGATAAGGTGTTTCCCATGAATCCCACGGGATCTCGGAAGACCATTTGGGTGATTAGAACCATCCTATTTGCCTTTTAACTATCAATCTAGTCAATTCAAGGCACTTTGGCTATTGACTTGAGGCCATCAAAGACCATTACTAGACCTACTAGTGGTCATATATGGTTCCAAACAATCTTTTATGAGTTCGAGGTGCATCCCCTAACATCACTTGATTTTTCAAAATCGGGTCCCGAAGTCTCCAAAAATGGTCAAATTTCATGTATTACAACCTTCACTTTTGGAGAATTTTTTACTTTTCTAGACTAGAAAGGGGACATTGACCTAGGTGCTTCGCACGGACCCCATGAGATGCTAGGAGGCCAACTAAGTGATAATTTCCCCTTTAATTATCAATTCAGTCATGCACTCCTACCGTCATTTTTTTTTTTTACTCAAGATCACCACAGGCCGCCTTGATTAATATAAAATTCATTGTTTATCGGTTTGCTTAATTAGCTTGGTTATTTTTCATTAGTCCTCTCTTCACTTATAAGGATAAATGAGATTGGAAGCATTTTTTAATTATCAAATACGATGTGCATACTTTAGTTCTTCCAGAGAACCGAACAAATGAACAATATTGTTAGCACAAAAATCAAAATATGCACACACAGTTGAAATAATATGCATATTAAGGGAGGGAGATGACTATAAGAGTCTTAAAGAACTATAAACTAGTACAAATGAAAATCAAAGTACCTTTTTAATCCAAAGTCCAACAGTCAGCAGTGGTTTTGATACAAGGCCAAAAATTCCTTGCAAAACCTTTGATTGTAGATAATCAAGCTTTTCGACTATGAGCAAACCTTTCTGCTTTTCAGTACCATAGCCCCGCCTGGATATGCATAATTGTTATTTATCAATAAAGTTCTAATTCAAAGAAAAGCATGCAAAAAAAATAAATATTCAAAATTTATTCTTTTCCCGTTTTGGTTTAGAGCTTATAGGAAAGACCTATAAGGTTGGTAACAAATTAACAATAAGATACATCCACCACACTCATGTATGGTTCCAGAAATTGTAACCCAATGTCGTCATTAAGATTGAGAATTAACATTCAATAGGATTGAGATGAATCATGATTTTTGTAACTAGAACTCTATTAATCCTGGAATCTACCACTTGCCACTTTGCCAATGCAGCAGCCTTCTAATCAAAGGTCTTCAGATATGATGCAATAGGTGTCAACAAAAGAGTTTGATGCAACAAGCTAAGTGAAAAAGGAAGACGTAACTAGAAGACATAAGCTGTGAGAATGTTGACATTGTTGTTGGGCTATAGACTACAGCTGAAATAATAATGTAATACAAACAAATGAGCAGCCATAGGAGTTATACAAATGGGAACAAAAGACTCAAGAAGGGGACGACTGTAAGGACAACTAAAGCAATGGATGCCCTGTATGTAAGTGTTGCAAGAATATAGGCTTAGCATTAACAAGACAGCTAGAAACAATTTGTTCTTTCTTTGATCTGATAAAAGAAGTGGCAGTTATTGGATTGGAATGGAAATTGGGAAGTATTGCTAAGTGCCAACCAACACATAGAAATTTAAGCCTGATAGGTTTACTTTAATATAGTTGATTGTTTTGTGTTGGCGAATCATCTCACTTCAGATTAATCATCTTTACTAAAGTACATTGCCTAAAAATAAATACTTCATAAATTTACAAGAGAGCTAAACGAGTCATTATTGGCAACATCTCAACTTTTGATTACAAAGAACTAAATCAAAGTCTTATTTTTAGTAAAGTGGTAGGTCATGTTTCAAAAAAAAAAAAAAAAAAAAAAAAAAAGGGTGGTAGCCCAATCAATCTCCATCAGAGTATGAGAGAGAGCCCATAAGGCTGCCTATATGTGATAACTGGAAATGATGTAGAAAAGTAATATGCTTTGACAGTTAAAGAGCTTTATTTGAGTATGCATGCAAACATTAATACTGAAATATCACCTGAATATAATTGCTTTGGACTCAGAAGCTCTTTTCCAATCAACATATATTGGCAAAGTGAGAAGATAATCACTGTTCAATGCTGATGTAAGCATCAGATCCCTCACTGATAGCTCTTCAAATTGTGCATCTTGAAGAAGCTTCATGAAAGAGCGCTGGAAACGGGTCGCTGTAGCCACTTCAGAAGTACTGCACAGTAAGTTCATGTTGCCTGAAGGATGGCGTTTATTTCGTTACAAGTAACAAACATACAACTGCAGGAACAGATAATAACCATAATTGATACTCCATTGAAATGACATGAATATTTAACACAAGGATTTCGATAATGACAATCAGAGCCACACATCCGAGTAAGTCTTTCAGTTGCCTTGTGACTTGAATTAAAGGGACATAACCCCTTATTAGTAGCTTAATGTAGCTAGCTCAAGTAGAAATAAATGCAAACTATACTGGATATGTTAGCTAGATCATCATAAATAATGGATATGTTAGCTATAATACCTGGAGTTCTTGTCATCATTCTTTGGGATATCACCAAAAATCTGCATCAAGTCCAGCCCTTTTAAGAAAGACAATTGGTTCTCCTCTAAATCTGCGGTGTCATCTCCACTAATCTTCACACTCCCATTCCCTCCACCATTAACGAACTCAATGCCCTCATCAGAATCAGGTCCTCTTTCCCTTTCAAGTCCAAACGTATCAAAATCCTCCTCATGTCTCACAGACTGAGTGGAGAGGTAATCAGCTCGCATTTCCTCCAAAATGCTTTTATGCTCAGCATGAAGAATTGAGTCCAAGCACCTATAAACAAGATAGCAATATCAACATCTACAAGTCATAGTGAAAAGCTGAAAACTAGACAAATTATGGGATTTACGAGCACAATCTCCTCTAATTTCACACATGTTTTTCAGAATTGTGGGAATATCAATCAGGTCAGCAAGTATTCACTATAAAAAATAAGTACCTTTGTTGGTGAATACACTAACTTAGGCCATCCTGTCACCTAACTTTTACCGAACTGAAATTATTTTTATTGATTAAAATTGATATTTATTGATTAAAATTGATATTTATTGATTGAAACTTGTGTTTACTTCAGTAATTCACTACTGTTCTTCACTTCTTTGCTAAATGCAATTACTGATTGAAACTAATTATACCTATTAAAACCTTTTTTTTTTTTTTTTTAGTAGAAACTTAATATAGGAGAATTGCAGCTTAGACTCCATTATGTTTACCTTATTCAGATAAGCTATAATAAGTTCCTTACCCAACTACGGAGTAAAATTAGTTTCCGTATAATAAGTTTCGATAAGTTCAGATAAGTAAAAATCAGGAAACGCATACACTTCTTCCAAATGAAATGATCCAATTGTCCGTGCTTCTCATCATTCAATGTGTAAAATCATTCCATTAATATTTCTCACAATCATAGAAAACATACAATCAAGCAAAAATTATAGCTAGAAAAATCATCAAAAGGCAATTAAACAACTCCGTATAATCTAATAAAGAAGCTTACGAGGAGAGGAGGACGAAATGGGAAACAATAGAATCATCAACATTATCGACACCGCCATCGCCGCCACCTTGATTATCACGGAGGAAAGAGAGGAGAGCATCATGAAGTTGGGATTTTGAAACTGGGATATATTTTTGCCTTGAAACTTGAATTTTTGAAATACCCTTTTTTGTATAATTATTACCCTCATCATTCATCTTCTTCTTGTTGTTGTTTTTGGGGTTGGAAGTTGGAGAAGGTTGAGATTGAAGCTTGGATTGAGACTCAGGTGCAGAAGAAGAAGCAGAAGCAGAAGCAGAAACAGAAGCAGGGGAGATACAACAGTTGAAGGTGGAAGAAGATGATGAAAGAGAAGTGGGGTTAAACATAAGATGACATGAAGAAGTTGGTAATGGTGAAATTGAAAGTGAAAGAATCTGCATAATTTCAATTTTGGAATGGAGTATGAAGAAGAAGAGAAGGGTGATGACTGAGTGTTTCACATTTTCTCACATCTCTACAGTTTTCCTATCTCTCTCACTTTCAGCTGCCAACGGGGGCCTCTCATTGGAATGCCACTCTTGTTGTAGTCTTGTAGAGTTGTATACTTGTATGTTTTTGTTTGGGGTAAGTTGTAAGATTTTCGATTTGGAAAAATTGACCCGACTTTAATTTAAAATGGAATATACTTCTCATTTACTTGTAGGAAGTATCAATTTTTATCAATTGAAATGGAAATGCTATTAAATTAGCAATATTTGAATAAAGGAGCTGATGGGGAATTTAAGATAAAATAAAAAAAAAAACTTACTAAATCGGTATCTCTCGTAAGGTTAAACCAGTCCAGCTTCACAGGAGAGTAAAGGAGGAGATAAGGGAATTGGTGGAGCTTGGAATCGTGACTTTAAAATCATAAGTTGAATTCGCATTATGGTGAGCTAGTGAGGAGTTAACTATCCCACATTATTAACACTAGTAGTAGAAGCAACACTAGTTGTTTATTGTTTTGTAGGATTATTAACTTCATTAACTTAGCTTACCATCTTTGTTTATGGCTAATTGTAATTGCTTTTATAAATTGGTTGAATACATTCATGCTCTTCTTTCACCTTTCTCATCTCTCTATTTATAATGTCAACATCTACGGAGGTAGATGAATAAATTTATTTTTTATTCTTAACAAAGTAAATGAAAAGAAAATAAAAATGAAGGTGGTGATAATGCTTGGTCAAGACAAGTTTAAATTGCATATAACCTTGTCCTAATCAATTCTAAAATAGGTGACTCACCACCTTAATATAGCTCAAACCAAACCTGATCTTAAACTTTTTACTACACACTTGGATTTAACAAAAATGAAATATTGAAATTGATTTCTACTAATAGTGGTTGGTTTGTAATTACATAGTGATAAGATAATATTTAGAGAATATTTATTAACATCTTTGTTAATATTATATCTTATTCATAATTCCTAGTGTTTAGGTTATGAAATATATTATAATTTTTTTAAAGGAAATATTATAACTTTGTATAATGTAAAGATGCGAATGAGAAAGGTTGAGAGGTTTAATTGATCAAATTTGACACATATACATGTAGTACATGTTTTTGGTGTATGAAATCAAATTGTCAAGTTAATAAGAAAACAATAGTAATGATCTATAACCCATAAGTTGATAATGAATTAATGATAATGGTAGAGAGTTGATTAACAATTTCTATTGTACAACCGGTTGTACTATGTGCATGATACAATCAAGACTATTATTTTTTTTTATACATTCAATTGAAAGATATCTTAAACGAGAACTTAAACCAATAAATACCTTTTATTTTACGGCTATTACCATGCATACATTATAATATTATATTGGTGTTTAATTTTTAAAATTAAAAAACCCTTGCCTATTATGAAATATAATAATGTATGTCCATTATGTAAACCATTGTAACCTCCTAGGCATTATTACTTTCCTAAGTAACCTCTTGTAACTCCTTTTAGCTTTATTGTTTCCCTTTGTAACTCTTCATTATTATGACTCTTCATTGCTTTTGGAGAGTTACTATTTTCTCAAGTGTGTATATATATAGGCATTGCCTAATGAAGAAATGAACTAAGATTAACATCTACATCTTCCACTTGTATTCTACTATTCTTTATTTCTCGCTATTTTATAACACGTTATCAGCACCATTACTCTACAAATACAATTTAAAAGAAAAATTATGATAGCAACCGTATTAAATCAATTGATGATGACGATCTCAACAAATCAATCGAGGTATGTATGTTTGTTCTATTAGCAAGTTATATATTATTATTGTATAAAATTGATGGTGGGTAAATATATCTATGATGAGTGGCACGAATAATGGTATTGGTTGCATCCTTTTCTTCAATTACACTTTTTCACATGGTTTATTTGGATCTTACCATTATTTTTAGTTTGATTTGTTTATTTGGTTCTTACCATTATTTTTAGTTTGATTTGTAAAATTATTGTATGTACTATGTAATTATAATTTTCTTTTCATTGAGGTTTTCTTTATCCTGTACTCTCATATATGAAATAGTTTATTAAAGATTACTATGAGAGTCCATAGTCTAATCTTATTCATCAATATTGTGTTTGCACCATGATCAATAGTTTCAAGACAGTGAATTCATAAGATAAGGATATTTAAAGTTTGCACTAGATATTCCTAAGGTGGATTATGTTAATAAAAGCGTTAGAAAAAGATTGCCTTTGATTTACAATTGAATTTGCTTGACTTGTTATCTGTACATATCCTTTGAACGTCAAAGTGGCATATGTTTACTATATTTTAAGTCTTAATTTATTGCAATTATTTATTCTTGAATCCTAAACATTGGTAAGTTATCTCACTCCTACAATTTTATGTTTATTGTTTAAAAATATTATGCGATTTTCTTATGGAGTAGCACAAGAAAGTAATGATTATGAATGTTAACATAGTTTCTAAAATGTATTGACGATAATATACATTGCTTTCATGAAATGAATTGCTATATCTTGTAGACATAACATTAATGAAATAATTTTAAGAAAGTTTATTTTAGATAATCGATATGGTAACTATTGTTAAATGAACAAAATAGTGAAATATAAATGTTTGTTCATAATAACCAATTATATATATACTCATTCCCAGAAGAGAATGTGAGATTATTAAAAATGATAACAACCAAGCATGGTTGTATGAGCAATTCATTTGAAATGAGCAATTCAAATGTGATCAAAGGTTATCTAATTGATAATGATAGATTATTTATGATTTTAATAAATTGACTATGAGAGTCCGTATATGACTCATATAGCAAATTAACTTGATTAATCTATTTGTTATACATGCTTATAAGCAATTGTAATGATTCAATGATTGATACCATTGACGAACACCAGGAACATGTAAGAGTTTCAATTATTTGAATTATTAAATCTAAGCATGCATATTTATGTATAAACCTTATTATAATAAATTTTATAATTTGTGTATATGAATACTTTTCTTGATACATAATATTGTCAAGATACTAAAAATGGTGCAAGGCATTATAAAAGGTTGTTGAATTTTCGCTCCTAATATGTAAGGTTTAGGAGGAGATTACCTTATTTTAAGTAATCCTTGCACATGACCAATATTGTGTTATATTAATGGTTTATTTACCATGACACCATCCTGAAAATGGATATGAATAAATATCATTGTTTATATTAATAAGACATAGTTAAGAATCACTAGTAGAAAATATCAAAAAGGCACCCCCTAATTGGCACCGGTTCAGTCCAAACCGGTGCCAAAAATGGCCTACAAAATTGGTGGGAAGCTGAACCAGAGTAAAAGGCACCGGTTCACTTCAAACCGGTGCCAAAATCATAAAGGCCACCGGTTTGAACCGGTGCCTTTGTGAACCGGGCCTTTAATTTTTTTTTTAAAAAAACCGGCCTCTTATATAACCCCTAACCCTAAAACAGTCAACATCCTCTCTCCTCTCACTCCGCCTCTCCCTTCTCCTCTGCTCTCCCTCCTCTCTCCTCTAGCTCTCCTTCATTCCCAACAACAACACCAACAACAACAACATCTCCGCAACAACAACAACAACAACATCTCCGCAACAACAACAACAACATCTCCGCAACAACAACAACAACACCACCGCAACAACAACACCACCGCAAAGCCGCCGCCACCATCTCTTCTCTTTAATTTTTTATGGGTTTCATCAAAAAAAATTTGGTTTAATCCACCACAAACACATGCATGAGCAAGGTTAGGGTATAATTTCTTGATTTTAATTCGATTTTTTTGTTTTCGATTTCTGGGTTATTTTGTTACCGAATTCAATTTTATTTTATTTTATTTTTTTTCTGATTTTTGTTTCTTGTTTATTCGATTTTAATACATTTTGTTTTCGATTTTGATTTTTTGTTTTTCGATTTTTTGGTTATTTTTTTTCCGATTTCAATTTTGATTTTTTTTTTTATTTTTGTTTATTCGATTTTAATATATTTTGTTTTCGTTTTTGATTTTTTATTTTTCGATTTCTAGATTATATTTTTTCTTATTTTTTCGATTTCAATTTTTTTTCGAGTTCAATTATTTTCGATTTCTGGGTTTTTTTAATTTATATTTTTTATCTGGGTTTTTTTCGATTTCAATTTATTTCCATTTCAATTTTGATATTTTTTTCGATTTCAGTTTATTTCCATTTCTGGGTATTTTTTATCTGTGTTTTTTGATTTCTGGGAATTTTTCGGTTTATTTTTTTGGCGATTTCAATTTTTTTTGTGATTTCAAATTTTTTCTGTGTTTAATTTTTTGGGAAGCTTAATTATATTAATCCTTTTTTTTTTCTTTAATTGGTGCAGGTATCTTGAGTTAGGTCTTAAATGGAAGAATCAAGATCAAGAATATTGAGTTTATATTTTTTATTTATATTGTAATATTTTTTTTTAATATGTTGTAATTGAACTACTACTGTATTAATCTATATTGTAAAATTGTTTTGATTATATATTGTAAATATTTGATTATGTTGATTGAAATTCGATCTATATTTTGATGTTCTAAATAATTTAAGTCGATTTTTAATTGTTTGATGTTCTTTAAAAAAAAAAAATTAAAATATTTGGCACCGGTTAACCGGTGCCAAAAACAATTCCACATTTTTTTAAACCCTTTTTTGGCACCGGTTAACCGGTGCCAATTTCAAGTTTTGGCACCGGTTTGAACCGGTGTCTTTTTTAACCCCTTTTTGGCACCCCCCACATTGGCACCGGTTCAAACCGGTGCCTTAGGCCGGGTTTGAACCGGTGCCAAATTCATTTTTTCACGTAGTGAATAGTTATATCAATCAAGTAATGATTGGTCCATGATGTCAAGATTATATATAGGATGCTCCTGAAGAGTAAAATATGTTTGATCAATAAATTTGATATGTGTCAAGGTTGTTCATTGATATTCTAGAACCATCGAATAAAGTATAATTAGTTGATTGTATATGTCTTGTTGAAAAACCCATGTTGACATTCTTATATCACATCATATACATGGTCATGCATGAGCAATTGTATAAAGTGATCACGTTGTTAGAATAATGAGAGATTAGATTTGGGAAAATTATTGGATAATTAGGCCATCGGGGTTTAAAATACCTGATATGAAAAGTTGAAGTTTTATTTGAAGTGAAGAAATAATGTGCCGACTTTGTATATCTCATGTCACATGTATAATATGAATTAAAAGGCAAGACGTAACAATTTGATTGAACAATATATGTATCATGTGATTTTTCATAGTTGGATTTGAAAAATAAAATCAAGAGATAAATATTGGATTTGAACGAGGTATATGCAAACAAGTAATAATTAGGTAACCAGAAGTTCATCACAATATCCTATATGTAGTCAAGTGTTAAGTGTTTTGAAGCTTGACAAAATAACTTAGCTTGTATGTGTAAAAATTAAAAGAAACTAAAGACCACCATATGGTGGTATTATATACAAGTGTTTTATTATTTAATCTCTTGATCGGGGCTATCACATGTCAGTACATAAGAAATAAAATAACAAAAAGAAATAACTGCACAATTTATGGCTTCCCCATTGATTATATTGAAATGATCTCCTGAAGAACAAATTTTTTAAAAAATGTACTTGAAAGTTACATTATTCTCCGGAAGAGATAAAATTTGTTGTCTATGGTTCTCCTAAAGGATAAAATTTGTTGCATATGAAATTATATTATAAGTGGGTCACAAATATTTAATGCCCCTATATATGATATATTTTACCAACTTAGGGGGGAGAAAAACTAGAATAAGATGGCAAAATTTGGAAGTATTACTTGATCTATCCCCATAATTGGCAATTTGAAAAGATTATTACATGCCAACTTTTATTTATACGTTATCAAGATATGTTGTACATAACTCTATGATTTGATTTGTATAAATCTTGCCAACGTTTACTTGAATATTTACACCTGAAGTGTAGATTATATGATCGGTTCCAATATTAATTTTGATATGATACATGGCAAGATAGTGCAGTTGATAATTTTGAAGAGCATAAGACATTGATGAAATAATATTGTATGGGATACTCTACAAGTGAAATATATATCTGGATTACATGATATGCATGGCCTAAATTATGAGCAAAGTATATGGAAGAAGCATTTGGATGTAATCACTTATAAACTTGCGAATAGTACATAGAAGAAGTTTTATGATGCCGGTATACGATGGAACCGATATACTTTTGCATATGCACTTACTAATGGACTTGTGAAGGGGGGATCTGAATTATACGTCCATTTTTATGTCGACATAATTATGATTATGAGAATGAGCTCATGGACCTGAAACCCAACAATATATGGATTCTAAAATCCACGTTGTACAATGTTTTGCATTTTTTTTAGTCTTACATTCATATGCATGTTTAGGAAGGATATATAATAATCTATACTCAGTTCCCTCTAGGTTTTCCTTGGGAGGGTTTTCGTTCTAGCTCTTTGGCTAGGGTTTCCTCTATTGCGAGGTTTTTCTCGATTTTAATCGAGTTGGTGTGCTTGTTTTCTGTTAATTTTTGTTCCTCTGATCAGTGGTAATGGCGAACCCCGAACAAACTCTGCCCTTGACTGATCAACCTGTGGTGGAAGAGGCTATTGAAGATCCTTTGAAGGAGGGAAATGGGGAAGATGCTATTGAGTGGGACGAAGATGGAGAAGGTGATGATGATGCCCGAGTTGAACTTGCTTTGGTGGGTAAAATTTGGACGGATAGAAACGTGAATGTTAATGCTTTCATTGCTACGATGAAAGGGGTTTGGCAATCTAAATATGATGTTGACATTACGAACATAGGCAAAAATTTATTTATGTTCCAATTTCACCATTGGAGAGACAAATATAAAGTTCTAGAAGAGCAACCCTGGCACTTCGACAAACACGCTTTGATCCTTGGTGAAATCTCTGAATCGACAAAACCCTCTGACACTCCACTCCACTTACTGCCAATGTGGGTTAGGGTTTACAATCTCCCTCTTAAGGGGCGGTTAAATTTGAGCAATGTCGAGAAAATTGGGAACAAATTGGGAACCTTTGTGAAAATGGATAATGTTGCGCAAGTGGGAATTGATAAATCAATCCGCCTTCGAGTGTTAGTTGATGTTCGTAAACCTCTTGCTAAATCAGTTAAGCTGAAGATGCGAGGAGGAGTAGAAGAGAATTTTGATGTGAGGTACGAAAAACCACCCATTTTCTGCTTCTTTTGTGGGAAGGTAGGTCATGGTGTGAAAGACTGTGAGGAGTGTAGAGATGATGATGATCCGGTGGTGTCGTATAGGACTTGGATGAAGGTATCCCCATGGAAATATAGTGCGGTGTATAGGAGAGAAAATGATGGTAAAGAAGGTGGAAGTTGTGCTAGACCTCTGTTCATAACTAAGCCTAAGAAAAAAATAGAAACTCCCATCACAAGCCCCCTGATGACTGAAGTGGTAAATAAATTAGGGGGAGTGGATCTGAGCATCAAGGAAGGGAGTAATACAATAAGGCAGCAACACACTAATGAAATCCTCACTTTCACTAGTGGTGAGCACAAAGAGAGTACAGAAGAGGTGAATTTGGATGCTAGCAAAAAGAGTAGTGGGAAGAGTGATGCTGGGAAAGGGTGGAAACGTTGTATGAGGGATAGTGACCATAGTATGGGTAGTGGGGAGATCCTGTCAGGTGTCAAAAGGAGGGGTCAAGACGAGGAAGAATCCAATGAGGAGCTGATGTCTTTAGATGGTAATAAGAAAAACAAAAGGAGAGCTGTGTTGAAAGTTTCTGATCAAGTGGCGGGCCTCACTAATAGGGATCTCGGTGACTCATGAGTTACATCCTCTCGTGAAACTGTAGAGGCTTGGGGAGCACCTCTGCAGTGAGCGCGTTGAAACGCATAGTGTTCTTGGAGAATCCCCAAATGGTTTTCTTATCCGAAACTCGGTTAAAGAAATTCGAACTTGAAAAAATAAAACACACTCTAAACTTCTCTGCTGCTTTTATTGTGGAATGTGTGGGGGAAGGTAGGAGGAGGAGAGGTGGACTTGCGTTCTTGTGGAAGCCCAATGTGGATGTAACCATTCGCTCCTTTTCCCAAAATCACATTGATATAGGGGTTAATTCCGGATTGCAAGATGTTTGGAGATTCGCGGGTGTTTATGGTTTTCCTGAGGATGAGAATAAATATAAGACGGGTCTTTTGTTAAAGGGCATGTCGAACTCAAATGGGGAACCTTGGCTTTGTGGAGGGGACTTCAACTTGATGCTAATGTCTAGTGAGAAGCAGGGGGGCCGTGAGTTTTGTAATGTTGAAGCTGAGATCTTGCGAGATGCTGCTCAATTTTGCCAGTTTCTTGATTTGGGCTTTATTGGCCATGATTACACATGGACCAACAACAGAGGGGGTGTCAAAAATGTCCAGGAGCGTCTTAACCGTTATTTTGTCAATCAAGCCTGGAAGGAATGCTTTCCCGGGTCTTTTGTCACACACCTTTCCAATCGCCGCTCTGACCATCTCCCCATATTACTTTGCATTAAAGATACTGTTCATGCTCCAAAGAAGAAAAAAAAGAAAGTTAAACTCTATCGTTTCGAAGAGATGTGGCTAAGGGACGAGAATTGTGCTGAAATTGTGAATAATGCGTGGGATAGGGGAGGAGATATATGCTCAAAAATTGCTTTCACTTCGGTGAATTTGAGTGCTTGGAGTAGGAAAAAATTCGGAGATTTTATTACGGAGTTGAAGGATTGTAGAGCAAAAATGGAGAGCCTAATGATGGAAACCCAGTCGGATGAGGTGATAGCCCAAATGCGGGCTCTTGATGATCGTATGGACGAACTTGAAAGGAGGGAAGAGCTCTATTGGAAGCAAAGGAGCCGCCAAGATTGGCTAAAAAACGGTGACCAAAATACCACTTTCTTCCACACAAAAGCTAAACAAAGGGCAGAACGAAATCATATCAAGAAAGTACATGATGCGGCTGGGAACTGCTTTACTGATGAAGAGCAAATTACTGATGTTTTTGTGGAAAACATTAAGGACCTTTTTGCCTCCAATAGTCATGTAGAGATGGAGCCCGTTATCGACAAAGTGGAGAAAAAGGTTTCAAATAGACAACATGCTACACTATCCTTTCCTTATAGTGTCGACGAAGTGAGAGTATCCCTCTTTCAAATGCATCCAACCAAAGCTCCAGGGCCCGGTGGTATGTCCGCAATATTTTTTCAGAAATTTTGGGACATAGTTGGTAATGACGTGGTGGGGAAAGTGCTTGACATTTTAAATAATAATGGGGATATAGGTACTATTAATCAGACTCACATTGTGCTTATTCTGAAAAAAAAAAATTACGTGAGTCTCCTGTTGATTATAGACCTATTAGCTTGTGTAATGTGTTGTATAAAATTGTCACTAAGGTCCTTGATAATCGTTTAAAATTAGTCTTGCCTTCGGTCATTCATGAATCCCAGAGTGGTTTTGTTCCGGGGAGATTAATTACTGATAATGTGTTAGTTGCTTATGAGTGCGTCCATTACCTTAGAAAGAAGAAAAAAGGGAAGAAAGGCTATCTGGGTTTAAATTTAGATATGAGTAAAGCCTATGACCGTGTGGAGTGGTCTTTTCTGGAAAGAATGATGTTGAAGTTGGGATTGCCGGAGAATTTTGTGGGCATTGTTATGAAATGTGTCAGTACGGCTTCTTTTGATGTCCTAGTGAATGGACAACCTTCGAGATCTTTTATGCCTAGTTGGGGGCTAAGGCAAGGTGATCCTCTTTCGCCTTCCTATTTATTATGTGTGCGGAAGGTTTATCTGCTTTAATTAGAGATGCTGAACAAAGGCAACTCATCCATGGGGTTAAAATTGGTAGACATGTGAATCCAATTTCACATCTATTTTTTTCCGATGATAGTCTGTTGTTTGTTAGAGCTAATGAAGATGAAGTTGAGAATGTGCTTGAGATCCTTTCTACCTATGAGGTCGCTTTAGGGCAGAAACTGAATATGGACAAGTCAGAGGTATCCTTTAGCCGAAACATTGAACAAGAACGGAAAAATACTCTTAAGATGAAGTTATCTTTTAATGCTGTCAAGGGTCATGACAAGTATTTGGGGCTTCCAACCTATATTGGTAGCTCTAAAAAACAAGTGTTCCAAAATATTTAGGATCGTATCTGGAAAAAATTAAAGGGGTGGAAAGAAAAGTACTTATCTCAAGCGGGCCGTGAAGTTTTGATCAAGTCAATGGCACAAGCTATCCCCACCTACACGATGCAATGCTTCTCTATTCCGATGAGTATCCTTGGTGAAGTTGAAAGATTGTGTCGCAATTTTTTTTGGGGTCAGAAAAAAGAAGAGAGAAAGATGAATTGGGTGGCATGGGATAAGTTGTATATCCCTAAGAATCAAGGGGGGCTTGGCTTTCGGAATATGAGAAATTTTAACCGTGCCCTCCTTGCGAAACAAGCTTGGCGTATACTTACCAATGAGGGATCCTTAATGGCAAGAGTTCTCAAAGGTAAGTATTTTCACAATTCTTCATTTATGACTGCCAAAGTCTCCTCTAATTCGAGCTATACTTGGAGATCGATTCTTGGGGCGCGTGATGTTCTCTCAAAGGGTGCTAGAATGGTTGTGGGTGATGGCCTTTCTGTCGATATTTGGCGGGACCCATGGGTGCCTGGCCTTCCTGATTTTCGTGTTCTATTTGAACGGGGCTCTGATGAAGACTGTCCTGCTCGTGTGCGTGATCTGTGGGGTGATAGACAGTGGAATGTGCAAACTCTTAATTTCTTTTTTGAACCGCTGGAAGTGCAGGAAATATGCAATATCCCTATTTCCCTCTTCGACAGACCTGATACTTGGTCTTGGAGTTGGTCAAAAGACGGAAATTTCTCTGTCAAAAGTGCCTATAATATGTTGAGTATGGAGAATGCTCGTAATTCTGCTACTACATCTACCTCAATTATTGGGTTTGATTGGAATAACATCTGGAATGCTAATATTCCCCCAAAAATTAAATTTTTTTGTTGGCGTGCTGTGAGAGGGGCAATTGCTGCTCGTGCTACATTGGCTGGTAGGGGAATGATTGTGAATCCAATGTGCCCAATGTGTGGTGAAACGCAAGAATCTGTTCTGCATTTGCTCGTGTTCTGTAGAGAGGCAAAATTGTTTTGGCTTTACTCCCCTTTGAGGTTGGATGTGGAGAAATTTTCTGGTGAAAACTTTGCAGCGTGGTGTGGTGAGGTGCGAGCTACTATTAAAGTTTCTTCTTGGTGGAATATATTCTGGTGTTTGGCTTGGGAATCTGGCTTCGAAGAAATGCTTGGGCTTTTGAGGGTAAGAAGAAGAAGATGTTGGACGTCATACACAGGGTCCTGAGTCTGGTGGGTGAGTTTGAGGATGCTAATGCTGAAGAACAAAGTCGATCTATCCCTCCTGAAGTCTTGGAGTGCTGCTGGAAAAACTCCCTTGTTTGGCATAATCAAATTAAACTCAGATGCTGCTATTTTTAACACAAATATGGTTGGGTTGGGAGGAGTGATGAGGGATGCGAATGGAGATGTGGTGGTGGCTACGTGTGTTCACCTTGCCGGCAGATTCGATGTGGAGATTGCCGAGGCTATGGCAATGAGACATGCCATGAAAATTGCCATTGAATCTGGCTTTTTGTCATTGTGTTTAGAGACTGATAACCTCAAACTCCACCACTGTCTTAAGAAAGGCAGAGCTGATCCGAATGCATTTGGTTCCATCATTAGAGACATTCTACTGCTTGCTAGTTCCTGCCATAGTGTTTCCTTTGCTTTTGTGAAAAGAAGTGGTAATCGTGTAGCACATAGCCTAGCTAAACTTAGTTGCAACTATGAAGGCTTTAGGGTATGGATGGAAGAGTATCCAAGTGAGTTACATGAGTTTGTAATGGCTGATTTAAGCCCTTCTTCTGCTTAATAAATTTTGCTCGTGTTCCGTCAAAAAAAAAAGGAAGGATATATACATCATTTGTCATATATTCATACATATCATTATATAATTTTGCTTTATTTATATAGCTTTACATTTCATATTGCATTAACACATTATTTATTATTGTTTTCTAATTATGAATTTTGATATAAATGAATATACACGCCAGTTATAGTATGAATAATTTGTAAGCTTTATAAAAGTTTATAAAAAGAAGATTCAAAATCCATTGGGATAATGATGTTCTTATAGCATGTTATGAACCATGCATATGCTATTAAGAAGAGTTCTTGAAGAAATTATACATATATTTATCTTTCAAATTTTACTTTGGAATATTGATGAGATTTTGTAAAGAATAAAACTCTTAAAGATTATTTTTGACTAAGTAGATAACATCTCAGCCTGAAGTTTGAGCATAGCTAAGTTGGCGTGAAAAGTCTTATTATTTCTGAATTTGCAAGACCAATTTAATATTCAATATAAAATGTGTACAATTGTACATAAGTGCAATGACATACTTATTTGTATAAATACATATTGGTCTCGAAGAACCAACGACGATGCAACGAGATCGATGCTTTACATTATCGATTCCAATTTGACGATGATATGAATGATATAGATATGATTTAAGAGGATAGCGTATCATCAAACATTAATAAATATAAAATATTGATGAGCTTTTAACTACTAATGACCTCCAGAAGAAGGTACAAATCAAACACACACACACACACATATATATATATATATAAGATAAGAACCGTAACCTATGTTTATATGAGAAAATGTGTTTTATCTAAAATGAAGTTATTATCAAGATATATGTATTCGACATTTCAAGAAAAACATTAGCTCTTACATCATTACATTATTCTAAGTGTATTATTCTCATAAGTTAGATGCAATGAAGACAATTGAACAATTCAAGTGAAGATTTGAAATTCAAGTTAAATTTTGGAATATCAACTGTCCGTGAAGATTTTGCTGCTACACAGAAGAAGTTGTGTCGATATTTGACTTATTGCATTGAAGATATGAAGTGATGTAAAATCCAGGGGGAAAAAAAGGGGAGAAAATACGCGCTACACTCTTTTTCCCTTAACTATGGTTTTGTCCCACTGGGTTTTCCTAGTAAGGTTTTTAACGAGATAGCATCTCAAGCGTATTATGAAGAATGATGTACTCTTTTTCCTTCACTAGGTTTTTATCCCACAGGGTTTTTCCTAGTAAGGTTTTAACGAGGCACAATCTTCAATAATGGACATCCAAGGGGGAGTGTTTTGAAATATAATAATGTATGTCCATTATGTAAACCATTGTAACCTCCTAGGCATTATTACTTTCCTAAGTAACCTCTTGTAACTCCTTTTAGCTTTATTGTTTCCACTTTGTAACTCTTCATTATTATGACTCTTCAGTGCTTTTGGAGAGTTACTATTTTCTCAAGTGTATATATATATAGGCATTGCCTAATGAAAAAATGAACTAAGATTAACATCTACATCTTCCACTTGTATTCTACTATTCTTTCTTTCTCGCTATTTTATAACATTGCCCTCTATAATTGTCAAAAATTTACTTCAAGTTACAATTGACTTCATTCTAAAAAAAAACCCTCTTACCTCCCCTGTATACTCCAACAGTCCAATCCTTCCAAATTGTTGCATATTTTCACGTACAATGCATAATGTTTCGTATATTTTATGCGTAATTTTGTCTAAACATTCAAGTTCCATACTTGAAACTTTAATGGAAAAACACTAGAATTAGAATTGCAAATCATGGGTAAATTATATGAAGCTCTCAGACCCATCTTCAGGAAGAACCCAGCTCCTTCAGAACCTTCATTTTACTTGAATTTGCTTCAACTGTGTATTGATGCAAAAGCAGGAATAGAAGGCCGTTTGATACATAAGTATCTTTTCCTTAATGGGATTGACTCAAATGTGGCTTTGAATAACAAAATGATCATATTCTATGCCAAAATTGGTGACATGAGGGATGCACGTAAGGTGTTTGATAAAATGCCTGAAAGAAATATTGTATCTTGGACTGCTTTGGTATCTGGGTACTCCCAAAATGGGTTCTTTAAGGATGCCCTTATGGTTTTTGAGAGTATGCATTATTCAGGTGTGAAAGGCAATCAGTTTACGTTTGGTAGTGCATTGAGGGCATGTACCAAGTTGATGTGTTTGAGAAGTGGGAAGCAAATTCAAGGGTGTTTGAAGAAGAGTAGGTTTGCTGGGAATTTGTTTGTACAGAGTGCATTGGTTGACCTGCATTCGAAGTGTGGGCGAATTGAGGATGCGAGTATTGTCTTTCAGATGATGTCTGAGAGGGATTTGGTCTGTTGGAATGCAATGATTGGTGGATTTGCAGTTCAAGGCTATGTAAATGATGCATTTCGAATGTTCTGGTCTATGATGAAAGAAGGTGAGGTGTTTAATCTTGTTTAGAGTATCAATTAGTTTTTGATTAGCAACTATTAAATCTGATATGTTTGCTGCCCTTGAAATTACTAGGTAAAATACCTGATTGCTTTACTTTTGGGAGCTTATTGAATGCATGTGCTCAAGGTAATAATCTTTCCAGAGTTTTCCAAATACATGGGCTTATTGTACAACATGGCTTCGGATTACATGAACTGCTGAGTAGACTGCTAATAGAGGCGTATGCAAATTGTGGAAGCACAAAGTATGCCTACTCTGTATTTAGGAGTATGATGGTAAAGGATCTAGTGTCTTACACTGCTATGATTGCTGGCTTTGCACATGACAGTGATCATCATATTGATGCTTTGAATCTCTTCGGTGAAGTATACCACAGTGGCATGATGCTAGATGGTTTTCTCCTCTGTACCATGTTTAGTGTGTGTTCTAATTCTTCTTTGTTGAACTTTGGTAGACAAATTCATGCTCTTGCACTTAAATATGTTCCTACTCAAGACGTGGTTATGGGCAATGCCCTTATCGATATGTATGCCAAATGTGGTGAGCTTAAGGAAGCCATTCGTGCTTTTGATCAAATGGAAGAAAAGAATGTCATTTCATGGTCATCTTTGATTGACGGATATGCCAAGCATGGCTATGGACACGAGGCAATGTCATTGTATAGGAAGATGGAATATGAGGGTCTCAAGCCGAATGATGTTACATTCTTGTCTCTTCTAGTTGCTTGTAGTCATGCAGGGTTAATTAGGGAAGGTTGGGAATGCTTTAATAATATGGTCGTCAATCATAACATTGCTCCAACTGAAAAACACTGTTCATGCATGATAGATGTGCTTGCACGAGGTGGTCAATTAGAGGAAGCTTTTTTTATAATGCAAAAGATGAATATTCAGCCAAATGAATTGCATTGGGGAGCTATACTTGGTGCTTCTAATGTCCATGGAGATATTTCTTTTGGCAAGTTAGCTGCAAAACACCTTTCCAATTTGGATACCAAAAATTCTTCTACTTATGTTGCTTTGGCTAATATATATGCTGCATCCGGGTTGTGGAATGATTCTTGGGGTACACATAAATTAATGGAGGAAAATAAACTGAAGAAGAATCCTGGTTACAGCCTTGACTTTTCCCAAAAGAAGGATCTGTAGTGGTTAACTGGTGAAAACAAACAGAACTTGCATATGTCAACGATGAGTTATGATCAAGAACCGGGCAACACTTATATGAATCTTTGGTTCAAATGTAAGATCATGCTTTTGCACAGATAGCATTTGCATTTGCCAGATCGAGGTGCTTGCTCTATCTTCTCAATATTGTTTTCCCATTGCATTACCCTTCCTTTGAGCCCTGTCTCAGAGTGTTATGTTTTTATTTTAAATTTAAGGCATTTGAATCTATTTATCATTCTTGGAAAATGGAAATTATGAAATCCATTTTTTTTTTAACTCAGGACATCATACGAGGAGTGATGAATTGAGGAGCTAAATATGGCTGACGTGGGAGGACAATATTAATCTCACCTTCGATATATACCAAAGGTAATATCCAGCCTTGTTTTTTCTGAATGAGTAAAAGCTCATATATGCATGACAAAAAAAACATAGTGGACATTTTTATTGTTGCAAATTTTGACATCAAACAGCATATTTTTATTGTCTGGAGCTGGACGAAACTTGACATCAAACAGCATATTTAGGTCTATAAGAGAAAACTGTGGCCGAAAGGTTCCTTTGTTGCCTCTGCATCCAATCCAATTCCCTCCCTTTGAATAAAAGCAGAAGAGTTCTGGCAGTTCCATTATGTTAGTAAGGGAAAATCAAGAGATTGTGTCCCATATTCCTCCCAAAAACTATTTTTTTTTTCCTTAATCATACCCTATGATGGCTGCTCTTTGTCTTTTGGGTCATAGGAAGGCCAACCCAAGCAAAAGTTATTCCACTACAGTAAGGCATGACTTTTAATACCTTAATATCAACTACATAACTCTCTGGATAGACAAATACCCTTAATGGCCTTAGGTAAGTAAGCTTGCAAAATTAAATTTTCAGACAAGGATCAGCTAGCTGCAAGCCAACATGGCAACAAGCAGTTTTGTTGGCCTCACAGCATAGGCATTTTTGGACCTTTCCCTAGTGATCAGCTCCTGGCATCGAACTGCATAATAGTTGTGGGCTGAAATCATCTGTCCTTTGAAAGCATCAATATGACAATTTTAGAGTCTCTCTAAAGGAAATTTGGCTTAATTCCTGGGTTCCAACTTCCAACATCCTACAGGTTCATACTGTACCTTGGATGGCAGTCAAGAGTCTGCCTTTAACAAAGAAGCCTACCCACACTGAGTGACAAAGCTTGAAAAAGGCTCCTATCGTTGACAGAACCATCCAGGTTAAGCTTCCTACAACCAGGGCTTGGAGGTTGAGTTGTGTAGCTGATAATATGAAGAGTCTGTGCCATGTGTGTTCATCTTTGTCATATGCTAAGTGGAAGCTGCTGTGCATGCTTTGGACTTTGGCTGGCTGTATGGTGCTTGTTGATCAACACCGCTGGAATTAATAGCAGATCAGTGGCATAATTGCTCAGTCAATTCAATTACATTGTTACTATTTATTCCGCTGTTGCTTTGTCAGACACGAAGGTTATATGATACGAAGTATAATTCTAGCTATTATGTTTCTGGAGCCCTATGTAATATTTATGTTTCATTTTTATGGATCAATTCAAGAATGTTGCAGTGCTTGAGGATTAAGCCATGTTAAGATGTAAATGTTATGGTAAGTGATTTGGAGTATGGATGGGTAAATAATATGCTCTAATTCTTTTGTATGATTCTTGTAGAACATTTATTCTTTATAAATGTGGTATAGTTAATCTACGTTAAAAGTGAAGTTATAGATGCTAATTTGGACAAAAGTGAATTTAGGGCTCTCTACTTCTTATGTACAAACAATAATCACTTTTTATTGTCATTTTATCTTGTTAAGCTATTAGTCTATTATTGTAAATAGAAAGAAAGAATTGATCAAATTACATTTTGAAAATATCCCCTAAATCTAAGAATGTCATACAACTAGTTTTGATTAATTTGAGGTTTTTTTATTTTTTTTAATTATATTTAAATTATGTAAGTTCATATATTTTTTTTTTGACACACATGTAATTTCATTAAATTATTGTTAACTTGTATTGAATTAAAATCTCATTCCCTATTTTCATTTGTATCTATGACCCTATGATTTTTTTGTTTTGGTGTTCTACACCGTTTCACCCTTTTGGCTAATCCGAATTCGGGGATCAGTTCTGGATGGTTAGGTGGTCGGGTCTAAATCTACCGCAAGTGTACGGGTCAATTACAGTAAATATAGGGTGAGCAAGGTATCGTATCCACAAGGAGGTCTACTCAAGTACCAAATTAAGAAACTAGAATATTATTTAGACGACGAAAATATGAGAAAAGTAGTACTAAACTATAAACGATTAAGGCTTGCAAACTAATAAAACGATAGACAATAATAAGAAGTAGTTCTAGGTTTCAGGTTTCGCCAATTACTCTCTATAATGAAATTAAACTAACGGCAAGGTTGAACATATATAATATAACAATGATCGAATTACCAATAGTATGTAATCTCCTCTTCCAAGGTAGAAAACACATATTTAAATCATGTCTACTTTCGTAATAACAACAATTGAAATAAACTCATTAAGAATAGGAATTCAAAAAGACCACCCCAAGTGTATAACTATTCCTAAAATTATACACTTGACGTTTGATAATCTCACGAACTAGTATTGAAATTTCACTTCCGCCAATAATCCAATACCTTAAACATACAATCAATTGGCCAGATTAAGAGTACGAATTAAAACAAGATTATCAAATTGCAATTATATAAATCAAACCCAAACAAAGTAATTCAATTCATTGATAGATAATAAAGGACTACATCCCTAACCTAGAACAAACGAAATTAGCTAGACATGGAAATCAAGAGAACACAACTAATTAATGAAGAGTCAATACTAAACATATAAAATCAAGCAAAAACCAGTCAATTGCATAAAATTCAGTCACGGCTCTCGCGAGGTGCTGCTGCTCCGTCCTTAATCTCCGGCTGCTCTTCGTCTCTTCGTGTGTGAGTGATACCCCCTTCTGCTTCGTGGCTGCTCTTCTATATCAGTGAGTTTTTTGAGGGTTTTTCGTGGGTTTGCCTCTTGCTGCCGCCGCTACTTTCTTTTGGAAGTTTGAGGTAATGGGTTTTCAACCCACTTTCATTCTTTCTTTGGTGAAGTGTATCACGTTAGGAAGTCAAGTGGGCTTTCTTTGTTTAATTATTTTATTTTGCTCCATTTCACTTAACTAATGAACATTGACTTGAGCTCCTTTCCCTAAAATAATAAAAATAGATTATGCTCATTATAATTATCAATTGGAAAACATATTAAAATACAAGGGAATCAAATTCATTGATTAATTCTTAAAACGAGCTTATTATGAGTATAATTCACTAAATCGAGTATTACAATTTAAAATCTCATAATAAGACAACAAAGCATTATAATTTTATAAATTATACTCTAAAATAGCATTAAAATGATACAATAAAGTATATAAAATATTGACTTATCATTAGGTTCTAGTCCCCTCCCAATTGTTGTTGCGGGGGATCGAACACGGGTCCTCCTTACCAAGTGTAGTCCCAATCACCACTACACCAACAATCAATTGGTACTCAAATCCTATGAATAATTTATGCTAAAATAATATCCACTTGGGTCAACTTCAGATGATGCGTTCGAATAGAGCTTGAATTTGATATTTCAAAATATACATCAATTCGATCTCCAAAAGTGATTTAAGAAAATCTTGTTCAACTCTTGTTGTTGGCCAACCTCTTGCATCATTTGTAAATCTCACCTAAGAACTCTTTGTTTAATCCAATTCCAAATCAAAAATTACCTAAATTTCTACACCTTTGTGGGCCAATGGCGGGAGTTTATTTTCCTAAACCAATACCAAAAAAAAAAAGAAAAAAAAAGTGGGGTTTTCTTTGTCATTTGTGGTTACTCGTTGGTTGCACTCTCTCTCCGATTTCCTTATCCATTGCTCCTTTCTTCTTCCCACTCAAACTTCTCTGCAACTATATCTATGAAAACCCACCGCCATTAATAGATTTTGAAGAACAACGAAGAAGAAGAAGAAGATGACATGTTTATTGCCGCAATTCAAATGTCAACCTGACACTTTCTCTATTACCTCCATTCTTCATCCTCCTTCTGCTTCTTCTGCATCTTCCCTCTGTATGTTTTTCATCCTTTTTAAATATCATGATTTTAACTTAAAAAGGTTTAATTTTGATTACCCTTTTCAATTTTATTGCCTAAAGTTTTAAACTTTTTGATTAGAGTTTACTAATTCTTGTATACTTTTATGCTGATTAATGTGTAATTTGATTAATTTGTTTATTACCCATTTGAAGCATGTATTGAATTTTAGTACTAGAATTATCTTAATTTCAATTTTGCTCGATTTTCTGTCTTTTTTATTGTTCTGAGGTCAATGTGATGAGGGTATAGAGTTAAGAAGTTGTGATTTTGATTGTTATTATGTGATATTGGCAGTGAGAAATAGAGATTCGGTCTGTTTTCGCACACAATGTGCGGTGTCTACTCCACCAGCACCAACAGCAGCAGCAGAAACTGCTGTATTTGATGTTGAGAAGCTGCGCTTGTCTTATGTTGAATCTAATTCCAATTCACTTTCTGCATATGCACATGCCAATTTTTCGAGCACTTTGGGCTCTCCAGCTGAGGTCAGAACTCATTAATCTTTGCATTATTGTGTGTTTGAATGATGGGATTTCGAGGGAAGGCGAGGGAAGGGAGATTCCAGGGATGTGAGGATCTATTTTTTCGATTGTTTCGATATACATTGGTGTAGTCTGTAGGGCAGGTAATTTAAGGAATGTAGGATCATATTTAGAAAATGTGAGTAAGATCCTCGCGTCCCCTTTCCTTCCTTTGGTAATTGTTTCGCAAACATAGTGTTGATCATGTTCTAGTTTTTTTCTAGTTATACCTAACTGAAATTCAGTTTTAAGAATATGCAATTTTTGGCTATACTGGTTTACATCAGGTCATTATGTTTCCATTCTTATCTTTGGTTGCATTTACTTGCTATATTGTGTTATTTGGATTGTTGTTGTATGTTTTTTTTGTAATAAATAAAAGGGAATTAGAAGGTATGATGAATGTTGAGGGTTGTATGCATATTGATGAGGTTTAGGCATGCTCACTAATGTGCAAACTGTATCATTTCATTCAACTGATGAGTTTTTAGATCCACAAGTAGACTGAAAACCTTTTGATTTTGGGGCAATATGACACTCTGACTCCTTCTGAGGGACAAGTGTCATACATCTTATGATCACATCCGAGTGCCTGAGTATCCGGCATGGAGACTTTGGATTAGAATAACAGCCCAGGTGTAGTGTGCAACAATTCAAGATATGGGTAACGATAACTTAATGTATTGTAAAAAAATTTCTTCCCCCCACATGTGGCTTTAGGAATCACAGTAAATGGAATGTTATTACTGCTGTTTTTATTGCTTTTGTAATGAAGGTGAAGCAACGTGCTCTATCAAAAAGCCGCTCATTTTCTGGAGGTTTTTTTTTTATTTTTTTTATTTTTTTTATTTTTCCCCTCGTAAAGAAATGAAACCTATACATATGCATCTTTAACTAGTAAACCATTTTCTGTATTCATCGTCAGGCAAAGTATGATACTGCATTGGCAGCTAAGGTACTGATTGAAAATGAAGAAGCTGTTATTGCCGCCGCTGCTGCTGAAGCAGTTACCTTGGCAAGGGCAGCAGCCAAATTTGCAAAGGATGCCGCACAAATGGCTGTTAACAGTCAACCAAAGAAACCAGAGTCTAAGCCTGAAGGTCAATCACTTCATTTTAATGGTGCTCAACTTTTAGAAAGTGAACAATTATGTAATGTCAGAAACTTTGAGGGTGCTGGCACTACTCTTAGAGAAAGTGACCTCATGGAGCACCCTGTTTCTGAACCTGCTGACATTGAGCCAACAAGTGAGGAGCTTCAACTCCTAGAAGCAGAACTTGTTGAGAGCATTGCTGTTAGGTCAACACGCCAAGGAGAGAGAAAGGCCAGGAGAGATAAGGCTGCAGAGAAGGCTGCATCTAATGTTGTTTCTGTCAAGGTGGGGAATGGCCGCAGAAAGCGCACATCCGTGCAGGAAGTGGACTATTCTGATCCATTGCGTTACATAAGAGGCACTGGCTCCTCTAAGCTTCTTACATCTTCTGAAGAGCTGGAGTTGTCAGCAGGAATTCAGGTATGTCTAATCTTTTTGTTATATAAATGTGGTCTATATGACCAAATGTCATGCGTATGAGCTAGTAAACTTTCTTCTCTTGAGAGTTCATATGAGGAAATGGAAGATTATAGTCAGAGCAGGTTAAGAAAATTATCAGTTTTGTTCAATTTTTTTAGGTATTCTTTCATTGATCTCATATAGCAGGTGATCCTTAAAACATTATTATATCACAGAACATACAGGAAAATGCTTAAGATGTGGTTATGCTTATCTTAAGAATATGCTGTCTTGTGTAGGAAGCATATGTCTTCCATGCTTTCATGTTTGAACGAAATCTGAGGGCCCTTTGATAACATCCTTGAATATTGGTCCTTTTTTTTTTGTAAAGGCAGATAACATAGAAATAATAGTAAAAAACAAAAACCGAAGTAGAAAATCACCCATAATATGCAGTTCTTAAGAGATCCAAATCATTAAATGAACCCTCCTCAAATGTTCAAATTTTCGCATGTGAGATTATGGATTATGTCTTTCAGTACCTCCATTCCTTTCTGGCTGTTGCACTTTTGCTAACTTGTGCTTTTTTCCTATTTTGGCAAACCTTTTTTACTTGAACTCCACTTACAAGATTTACAACTCTCTTTTTCTTACAGAAACCTCACAACACATCTCTCATTTTGTACATTCCCCACTTTCGACAATGTGCACTCTTTTCTACTTTTTTTGGTTTCTGTTGCTACTATATAACTCTAATTATCATTTAGGAAATGAGGTAGTGTTACATATTTGGGATCCTCTGTGGTTTGGGCCTCTTGTCAATTGATGTTGACGGCTGTCAGCTGGCCCTATATAAAGTCCTTGTTGTGAAGGACTTTAATTGTTAAATAGCAGATAATAAAAATCCAGTTTGTGTGAACAAAATGTATCTGTGTAGAAATATCATATTCCTACAAAACTCAAGGATGTATACAATTCAAATTTCTTTGGTCCTCTGTTAATGACCTAAGTTAATGTACAAATTTGAGTTGAGAGTTTGTATCCAAAGTCAACATCGATGAGTTTTAAGAGCACATGACATTGCTCGGCTCTTGTATTTGGCTATATAAACTGACATCAGCAGTTATCAACTATTTCAGGATTTGCTCAAACTAGAAAGGCTGCATAAAGAACTGATAGAAAAATTTGCGGAGGAGCCATCATTTATGCAGTGGGCTGCTGCAGCAGGTGTTGATCAGAGGACTTTGAGGAAGCGTCTAAACCATGGTAGATTTTGTAAAGATAAAATGATTAAAAGCAACGTAAGGCTTGTGATATCAATTGCCAAAAATTATCAAGGATCTGGAATGAATCTTCAAGATCTTGTTCAGGTTTATGGCCTTTCTGCCCTCTTGTCCACCTACATCGACCTAAAATTTGCAAGATTATTTCTTGTTATTCTCAACTTGTTATTGCATGTGACCTATGAAAGTAAATTTATTGACTTGCAGGAAGGATGTAGAGGCCTTGTTAGAGGTGCAGAAAAGTTTGATGCCTCCAAAGGGTTTAAGTTCTCAACGTATGCTCACTGGTGGATAAAACAGGCAGTTCGAAAATCTCTTTCTGATCAGTCAAGGACTATCCGCCTTCCAGTAAGTGCTCTTTACATCCCTTTCCCTTATTGATCGAAAAATCTGGTTGCAGTCTCCTAGACATGTCTTTGACCATTATATAATTATATGCTTGGTATAAACAAAGATCATAGTAGATAAAAAACATTACACATCGAAATGAATCTAAGACCCATGGGTTGTTTTTTTTTTTTTTTTTTTTTTTTTTTTTTTTTTTTCCGTTTGTTATAATCAGACCTTTCTTGGGGGGGGGGGTGGCTAGTGTTTCATTGTACAAGGGATGAAGGGGGCTTAAGTTAACATGACTCTGAATTATCATTTTTGTCTCGCATATATTGTTTTACAAGGCTGTAAGTAAGTGTGTTTTCATGTTTTGATTGTAAATGCAGTTTCACATGGTTGAGGCAACTTATAGAGTAAAAGAAGCTCGGAAACAGCTGTATAGTGAAAATGGAAAACAACCTGAAAATGAGGCAGTTGCAGAGGCTGCAGGGCTTTCAATGAAGAGGCTAAATGCAGTGCTAATGACTCCTAAGGCTCCTAGGTCTTTAGACCAGAAAATTGGTTTCAATATGAATCTTAAACCTTCGGTATGCATCATTTCTCCATCTTTCTTCTATCCCATGCAATTCAACTCTTTTATTTCATTCATGGCTTCAAGTCCTGACTCCTTGTGGATTGCTCTCCAGGAAGTAATTGCAGACCCTGAAGCAGAAACTTCTGAGGATTTGTTGACTAAGCAGTTCATGAGGCAAGATCTCGAGAAGGTCTTGGACACATTGACTCCAAGAGAAAAGCAGGTGGTAAGGTGGAGATTTGGATTGGAAGATGGAAGAATGAAGACACTACAAGAGATTGGTGAGCTGATGAGTGTCAGTAGGGAAAGGATTAGACAAATTGAGTCGTCTGCATTTAGGAAGCTTCAGAATAAGAAGAGAACAAAAAATTTGCAACAATACATGTTCTTATAAGATCCAAGAAGCTGAAGTTTAAATTCAAAATCTCTGCCACTGTATGTTACATCTTGTTTTTATTTTCTCATTCACGCTTAATTGAGTTAGAGAGCCCTTATTTCCTTTTTCTCATTTTCTATATTAGGGAGGAAAAAAGGGGGCTAGTGGTAATGATGTATGTGGCAAATTGGGGAACTACAATGTTCATATATGGTACAAAGGTCATTTTCTGCCCCAATTGTGGAAGTGTAGCAGATTTGATACTGAATTTAGGGCTAAACAAAGGAATGATACATGTAACAAGGACTTTATCTGAAACCATCATTCATTGAGGTGTATCAAATTTGTACATTTACTTGTGAAATACTCAAATTGAGGCATTGAGCCAATGCAATATCTCAATGCAGCTCTTTTCCATTGATATTACAAAATTGAGTTGTGTAAGATAACTCAAAATTTAAAAATTGAATATTCAGCTATTGATTTAACCTAGATATTGGATGCCTAATAAAGATTCATAACTACCTTCTAATTAACATGAAATTGATAAAAAAAATGTTGAATTAGTGATAGGGTTTTAAAATGTTAGAACACTTTCTTGAATTATCTTCGAATTATTAACCTTTTTGTCAAGATGAAGGTGAGAAGGGAAGCACACCCTTTCATTACTAACATTCTCTTAATGCACTCAATTAACCCTAACGAGCCTAGGAGAGCAAAGACACTTTCATGAATTTGTAACATACGCCAATGTTCATACTTCATAGTTAGGACTTAGGATTGGGCAAAACTCATGAAAAGACCATCCTCACTCACAAAGTCACAAGCATTGAATTTCACAATTTCGAGGAAAGAGTTACTAAAGAGGACATATGTCAAAAACGCGTAAATCCTATCTCACAATTAATATTTCAAAGCGCGTAAATCATATCCTATCCTTCAACGGTCCACTTATTGACTTTAAGTCAAAGTTGAAAATTAAAATCTCCATTATTGCAAAAGATATCAATTCAATAAAATGTGATATCGCCATTATTACACAAATACCAATAATTCTGTAACGGCGTCTACAATTATACACGGCGTTTCATAAAATTGAGTACAAATATACCTCTATACATTGTACTTTGCCCTCATTACATGTCAGAATATTGTGCCCAAATAGATAGGAGAGCAATCAAACCCCAAAGGAGGGAAAACTGAGAAAGAAGAAGAAGAACAACTCATCCTACAGTAGAGAGAGAAAGTGAAGAGAGAGAAACCAATGAAGAAGCCAAATAGCAGTGCAGGAAGTGGGACTCCTCAATCCGAGTCAAACTCACTGACTCACTCTCACTCACTCACTGAGTCTCACCCTTCTCAAAACGACGAGTTTAAGGACTTACCCTCCTCATCCACCCCCAATACGCAGCGTATTAAAGCAGAGGATGAGGTAGAGAGAGAAAATGTCATAGATGTTGATGGGGGTGAGGAGAGAGAAGATGAAGAAGACGATTACGAAGAGGAGGATGACGAAGAAGATGATGATGAAGATGAAGGGTATGAGGAAGAAGGTGAAGGAGGAGCAGAGGAGAGAGAAAGAGGTGAAAATGGAGATGGTGTTGATGGTTCGATTGAAGGGAAAACGAGTGCAGAAAGGAGAAAGCTTGCTGAAGGGTTTTTTGAGGTTGAATTTATTCGTCGAAAGAGGATTTGTAAGGTGATAATTTTGAATTCCCAATTTTGATTTTGATTTTGATTTTTAGGGCTTTTTGATTTTTGTTTGTCTAATTTTGTTCTTGTTTTTGATTAGGGGGAGTGTCAATATTTGATCAAATGGTGCGTATTTTCTCCTTTTCTTTTTCGTCTGTTATTTATAATTTGTTGTATATTGGGTGTTACAGAGGACACTGATATAGACGGGATTTAATCCGAGGTCATTCTGTTTGGTCCGCGTTTTTTTTATTAAGGATTGGCTTATGGATTATGATTGAGAGACATTGTTTATTGTTATGTGGAGATATGATTTTAATTTCTTGTGATAGACTGTTGTAGGTGTAGGAATTATGATTTTGGGTTGTAGTGATTGAAATTGAGAGAATTATCATTTTAATTTTTAACCTAGTTGATTTAAATGTGAAATTATCTGAAACTGGGGGAACATTCAATATAATTGTAGTTGATTTGGTTCAATGAAAATTAGCTGAAATTTCTATTTGTTAAAATCTGTGCTTGATTTAGGCGGGGTTGGCCAGAGAGTGCGAACACTTGGGAGCCTATTGCTCATCTTCAAACTTGTCCTGATGTTGTGGAAGCTTATGAAGAGAGGTTTTTGCTTGCTCTTATCTACATTATAAGTTCATGTTCTGAGCCATTTCTAGGTGTTGGATTTTTTTGCTTATGTAGTGAGTACTAATACATAAAAACATTTTTTCTGCTGACTGTAGCTTGCGTTCTGGCTCAAAGAAGAGTTCTCGAAAGAGAAGACGCAAATTTACCCAACCAAAGAAGAAAATGCAATATACTTATGGTGCTTCCAAGAGTAAGTTAACACCCGTTAGGATATCACTTAGCAATGAACATCAACGCTCTGCTGCTTTAGACAACTCAGTTCAGGCCCATTCTCAACCTGGCATGGTTGACATTGTTGTAGAGAATGATGAGGCAATGAGGAGACCTAGAGCAGCCAAGAGTGTTGATTACAAGGGCTCTGAAACTGTATCTCCACATGTTGCTAGCAATGAAAAACAAAACACTGACCAATTATATGGTCAAAGTTCAAGCGGAAAGAATATGGATGTACATTTTCCTCAGCCTATGACTGTTGAAGGAGATGGTTTAACAAATAGTCAATCCAATGCAAACAGTGTGGAAGTAGGCGAAAGCAATTTACGTCGAGGTGCAAAGCGAAGGAAATCTGGTTCTGTAAGAAGGTTTCCACAGGATACTTCGTCACTCAATATTGATTACTTTGCAAATGCAGCAATTGGGAATATTAGCTCTTGTGATAGAGCTGAAGAGCTTATGTTAGCAAATTCTGATGCCTACCGCAAGAAGAAATTTGACAGCTCAAGGAGTTCCTCTGTTATTACAAGGCTCATCAAGCCAATAAGCTTTACAGCATCGGTGACGAACAACATTCAGGATGTTTCTGTAACCTTTGTGGCAATGAGGTATGCTAAGCCTTCTTCCTAGTTACGTATTATTGTGCAAAGGATTATTATGCTTTGAATGTTATCATGTCTGAAGATCTTCATGTCAGTGTCATATTTTCAGATACTAGCCAAAGTTAAAATTTCTTGGTTGATTGAGTAAATTCCCTAATTACAATCATTTGTCCTATGTCCTCCATATAAACATCATCTCTGTTTTCATTGTAAAGAGCTTGTGTAGTATCATTGAAGTACAATTGCGTGGTTTTTATCAACATGGGGACAAAGCTAAAGGGGTGGGAGGGTGCAGGAAGGAAAATAGCCAAAATTGTATGAGACATCTGATATGAGGTTGAGTTTTGAATTACATTTATGAAAAAGGATATTGTTAGAGCTTCTAGTTAAAAGGTGATGTTTGAAGCCCAGTTAGAAAAAATGCTATAACAAACATCATTTTGGAAAGTTGATTTCGGTAAACTTTACTTTGGCTTCAATATATACTAAAATTTCAATCTGTTTAATCAACTTGAGTTTTGATTTTTTTCATTTTATGGCTGACATATGTTTGACTAAGTTTGATGATAATTCAAAACTAAGATATGTGCCTCTATTTTTTAGCCTCCTTAGATTAATCTTTATGTATGTTGTGGTTTGGGTGAATCCTCTTGGTGTAAACCTTGATATTGGCACTTCGATGTGCTGGGAAGTTGAGGTACCCCTGTTTTTTAGGCCATATTTATTTTGATGTCACGCTTTGAAGTTCATTCTACATGAAATGTAAATTCAGATAACTTCCCTAACTTCCTTTTCCCTTTCTCTCGCTGGGGTGTGAATTTGATAGCTTGAGAATTAGATAAGGTAGATTATCTTTGTGATGTTTCCGGGGGGAGGGGGGGGGGGAGTGGAAATTTGGGATGACTGAGGTCATCTTAAAAGGTAAAACAAATGTATATTGATATGTTTTGAGTAGTTTAGTTTGTTAGAGGGATGTTGAAAAAAGGAATGTTTATATAATGTACTTGGTTCATGATCATGGGAATAGCAAACAGTTAATTGGATTCTAATTTTCAAATTGGGTAAAGATCTCCTTTATGATTTACTGTGGTAATACCCTGATTCTTATATATTGAAAGGGTCAGCTCCTTGCAATTATTAGTCAACCAGCAGTGATGAAGGAATGTGGGGAGGTTAAAAGATTCTGGAGAGAGAGGCTAGCTTTAGTATTATAATTCATAAGCGGACTTGATGAAGGAATGAGGGGAAATGAACCAATTCTGAAGAGAGAGGCCAGCTATTTCTGTTAATTTAACTCCATTTACTCTTTTGAAAGAGCCATACATTATTGATTCAGCAAACCTTTTTCTAGACTGCATACTTGTGAAAAGATGTAACTAAAAATACTAAAAAAACTCGTCACATTTAGTAGTTACAGCTTCCAATTAGTATAGAGAGAAAAATCAATTAAGTAAAATTTTCTGAGGTCATTTTTGTTGCTGGATCACATCCCTCTCTTCTGACCTCTTAAAGCTTTATATTTTACCTAGTACTGTGCTTTGGGTTTGGCTCAAATCATCATTTCTATTATCATGAGGACACCCACTTGCTATTTGCTAAGTTTAGTATTTTCAAAATGCCTTCGATTTTCCTGATTTTCTTTGCATTTCATACTCATGCTTAGTGGTTTGTTAATTGGTCCTTTGTTTTGATCATACATGTTCCCTTCAAACTCAATGTTATTCTTGATAAGCTACTGAAACTAGTATAATGTCCCTATGAATGTAGCAACCAACAGATGCATTTTTTTTTTACATTGGTCCTGCACTGTCTTTCTTGGTTTCTGCCCTTGTCTGGAATCTTTTGTTATGGTTTGTGGTTTAGTCTATCTTAATAATACTTTTGCAGTTGCAGACATGTATATTTTCTCCTGTAATTCTTTGTGATGCTCACTAATTTGTGTTTTTTTAAGCAATTACAATTTTTACGGCTGTGCTTGATTGTTTTAGGCGTCTGTGTGTTATTGCTGTTATATATATATATATATATATATATATATATATATATATATATATATATATACAAAGATTTGGCTGCAGCCTTGTTAGTTGTTACAAGCAGTTGCTGCAAAAATCCTTCTCCTTGCATCAACTAGAAAGCTTTGGACTGTGAACACTGCTGGTATTTGATGCATCTTGTTTACTAGTATTTGCTTTCATATAGGAGCCCTGAACCACCAGTCTTATTTATTGGAGTTCTATCCTAAGTTCCAGCTTTGATAAAAATCCATCCTTAGTGAATTGTGGTGTCCTGTTTAAATTTTTTGTCCAGCAATGAGCTGGACTGCCAGATATGGTGTGTCAATTATCTGACCTTCGACTGAGTTATTCCAACTGTGTTGTCATAGCCTCATCATAGAACACTCACATTTTATGTACTCCATATATAAACTGCGCTATATGTTGAAATAAATATCTTTAGTTGTGAGATCTCAGTAGTAACATGCATGGTGATGAGCTGTTACAAGGAAATAATTCCTTTTTAGAAGAGTTGTAGAGTATTTGAAAATGATGTGGCCTGACAGTTTTGTTGATTATGGTTCTATGTGATGTTCTTATTGACATTTGTTTCATACAATGAGTCTTCTGTATTGTTTCTGTCTTCTAGGTCTGATGGAAAGGAAGTTATGGTCGATAACAAGTATCTGAAGGCAAACAACCCCCTTCTGGTAATATTCTCAGTTTTTATAGTGATATATTGATGTTCACTAAACTACTTAAAGGTGGCTATAGTATCTCACATTTCCCTCTTTGGTGTGGTTACAGTTGATCAATTATTATGAACAGTGTCTCCGGTATAGTCCAAATTGAAGTCGATTAATTTCTAAGAGCATCTCTGGTACAGTGGATCATTATCGAAGAAAATCATCTTCCACAACTTTTGCCATTTTGTATGGAATAATATTCTGATAGTGCATTGGAGATCCAGAGGGGCCTTTCTGATAGACAGACTGGAAATGTAGATGATTTGTGCCATAAGTAGGATTTTGTGTATCATCTTATATGGAGTAGAACTATTTTTAGTAGGGCATAGCATAGGTTCCGAGATTAAATGGTGCAGTGCTGACATAGCTGTTGTGATGATCCACACATTAGAATATACTTTGTTGAATGCTAAATTGGTGGTAATATGATTGGTGATTGGATGGCATGGCATTTGTGTATTTGTACAATTAAATGTGGTGAGCCTGGTGACTGTTAGCTCAGGTGGTTAGCTGATCTACTGCGTATTTTAAAAGCATATCTTTTGGATGGTTGTCGTGTCCTCTAACAGGCGAAAGTACTACTGCAAGTATTACAGAGTAGTCAAAAACTATCAAACTATCTATTCTTTGTTTGATTACCATTTTTAAGAAGTTGCTCTATATTCAACTTCATTGGGTCAGAATATATCCTTTAATTTACATCAGCCATGGTAGGATCAAGTAAAGACAATTATTCTTCACCTTCTTTGGTTACATCAATATCTAAATCTTCTATTTTAAAACTTGATGAATTCTGACTATTAGTACTTGACATATTTACTCTTTCTTCAACACTAGAATTGGAAGTAAGATCAAAACTCTGCAGGGAAGTATGACTATAACACTTGTATTCTTACAGTGTTCAATATGTTAGTTTGATAATCAAAATTTCAATTACATTTTTTTTTTTGAAGGGAAAATTTTCAATTACATATTATTAAATATTATAGTACTTTTAAAATGGTACATCAGAACTATTTAACAAGATCTCTCATATCATATTTTTTTTCTTATGTAGTGGTGATAATTTAGAGTCAAGGATTTATAGTCCCACCTTCAAAACTACAAATGACAAACACTTTTTAAGTTTTTTTTTTTATAATTCAAACATTTAAGCATCGCACCTACTAAATTTATAGGTGCAAAAATTGTCCGGATTTGATCCAACTTGTGCTAGAGATTAGCTTGGTTACAGCACTATTAATGGCAGAAATTCAGAATGAAGATGATGATTATAGTAATAAGATGAGACTTACATCTAATTCAATGATAATTCCACTTTCGAGAGGTGGATTCTCTCCCAAGTATGAGGTTTTGAGAGGCTCACTCACTTCCAATAACAAACCTCAACAATATTTAACATGACTTAATTCCTCCTACTAGTCTATTTATAATAAATATCCCTAACAAACCTCTAGCTATAACACGACTCAATCCCAAATTCTCAAAATAACCCGACTCGAACCCAACCTATGACCCGAAGTGACACCTTGTAGTAGTCACCCATTTGCCCCAAATTCCTTAACTAGCAATAACCATCTTTATAACACCAAACAACGGTAAAAGCTCCTAGAATGCAATCAAAGAAAAGAAAAACTCCGGCAAATCTTCCGATGGATTCTTCGCCGGAGACTTTGCCGGCGATCACCTCTCTCTCTCCTCCCGTTGTCTCCTTCCTCAACTCCACATTCCCTCCGACACACAACCTCAATCTCTCCGAATCAACTAACCTGGTCACCGAGTTGGACACTCACTGCTCTGAGTTGACTCACCATCTCACCGATCTTACTCGCCGCCTCGACGCTAGTCTTCTCTCTTACGCTTCTTCTTCTCACCGAATTTCCGACGCTTTTCATCATGTTCATCGTCAGCTTCAAGATCTCAAATCCAAATCCTCCTCTTTTGCTTCTGCTTCAGGTTTTCATCTTTTCCATTCATCAATTAATAACCGATTTTCCTGGAATTTGAATCGAATTATTTAATTTTTCAATATTTTTTGAAAAATGTTGTGAAGATGGAGAAGCGGAGGATATGGCGGTAGATGAACTACCAGCATTGGCAAAAGAAGTTGCGAGAGTAGCGACGGTGCGAAATTATGCTGGTTAGTTGATAAATTGAAATTTAATTTGTGTGTTTTATAAAGTTTAATTATAATGCAATTCATATAATTTGTGATTTTTTTGTAAGATAAGCTGCTAATTTGAAGTTGAGTCTGGTTATGATTTGAGTATTAATGTGATTATCAGAAATTAAAGTTAAACCTAATTAGTGGAATTTGATGTAGCATTCATAATTCTGATTAAAATGTCATAAGGAAAATATATAAAGAGTATTCTTTTTGTGAATCTTGGCCTATAATTTGTCAAAATTAATAGCATAAACCGCTTTACAATTGATAATTAGGTTAAATGTAGGAAAATAGAAATCACTATTTACGTCGGAATTATGGTAAGGGTGGGTTGATCATTGGTGTACATTAGAACCATCTGTAAATCCTGTCTGTGGTAAGAATTTGATGGGGTTGTTGTGGTGTTATCTTAACCTTATGATCTCATTCAATTTAATCAAGAGCTTATTTCGAGTCTTTCTTTCATTAACAATCATAATAGCTGTGAAATTGAGGTAAGTTCTTTTCATTTGTAAGAGTGATTGTTGATATATTTGTAATAATAATATCAAGCTGGTGAATCTTCCTTTCAATCTAATAAAGTTACTCATCATTTGTATCCCATCTTTCCTAAGTGCTAAAGTTTGGATAAATTTAGGAAAAAACATATATAGATAAGTTAAGAGCAAGGTTAATATGGGCTACCCAAGCTCAATTTACGACTAATAATAAGCTTTACTAAGTTTAGATTAATAATTCACATAAGTTCATAATTCAATTAGGTTGTAGAAAAGTTTAGTTGATTTTAAACAACTTCAGCTCCTACTGAAAATCAAGGTGAATACAACGCACCCTTAGAGCTTTAGAGGTTTTCCTCCATATATTAAAAAGCTTTGATACTCAGGTTAGGTGGTTATGTCGACACAAGGTATAGGCTTTGAATTGGGTTTGGTGGAGCCTCTTGGCATCTAATGGTTTGGCTGGCCACTGGTGGTTTGCAGTAAATTGATTATTTTCAATTCACTGAAATTTGACTCTAGGTCTAAGAGAACCAGAGTGTAAATCATAGCCTTTGAATGAGCTTGTGGGTGTATTATTTTCTCTTTACTAAAACAATAGGGCACGTCCACTGCTGGAAATTCAGATTTGATTTCCTTTTGAAATAGGTTATGGGCAATTGGCATTTCTTACTACGCTCCAACATTATTAAAAGATCCAGCTTTGAAGGTCTTTTCAAGTCTTTTACATGCCATTGCCATTTTTCTAATGGCTAAAAGTTTTCAGTAGAAGCAGCATGCTGGATTCATGAGTAGACTGGTCTTGACATAATTCTGAAATGGTGCCCTAGTGATTTTCCTGTATATCCTCTAATTTTTTTATTTTTTTAATTTTTTTTTTATCAACAGGCTATAATTGACATTTGTGAGATTTTGTTTGCTGGAAAATTAAAGTTGTAGAGCAATTTTTTTCTCGTCTTGGCTGTTCCTCTGATCACGGTCACCTTTATTTTGATTTCAGAGACAGCATTGAAGCTTGATAGCCTGGTTGGTGACATTGAAGATGCAGTCACTTCTGTGATGAACAGAAATCTGAAGAAACAGTCTACTAGACAGCATTCAGAGGTTCTCCCTGGAAACTATCATCAGCTGAATGGTTTCTGTTTGGAGTCATGCTTCAAGAGTTGATTGTCTTACTTTGTTACATCTTTTTTCGCAGGAAATACGTGTTAATGCAATCAATTCCCTTAAATCAGTAGATGATATTTTAGCTTCAGTGACAAGGGAACATCCTCAATGGGTCCGAATTGTGTCAGCTGCTGATCATAGAGTTGATCGCGCCTTGGCTATTTTGAGACCCCAGGCCATTGCTGATTACCGTGCCCTACTTGTTTCGATTGGCTGGCCACCACCTCTTTCCACATTGAGCTCTTCAAATACTGAAAGAAGAACTGTTGAAGAGTCAAATCCTCTCTCAGCAATGCCTGGAGAGCTTAAACAGAAGTATTGTGAAAATTTTCTTGCCTTATGCAGCCTACAGGAGCTACAGCGGAAAAGGAAGTCACGGCAACTTGAGGGGTATAACCATAATACTTCTATGTACCAGCCACTCTGGGGTATTGAAGAACTTGTGAATCCTCTCTCCCTTGCATCGCTTCATCATTTCCAAAAGTGGGTAGATAAGCCTGAATATATTTTTGCTCTTGTCTACAAGAATACAAGGGATTATATTGATTCAGTGGACGGATTGTTGCAACCCTTGGTGGATGAAGCAATGTTGACAGGATACAGTTGCAGAGAGGAATGGATTTCAGGTATGGTGACCTCCCTGTCAACTTACTTGGCAAAGGAAATATTCCCTGCGTATGTTTCTCGTTTGGATGAGGAGACTACAGTAGAGGTTAGGCCTCAGGGAAGAATGTCTTGGCTTCATCTGGTTGATTTGATGATAGCATTTGATAAAAAGATTCAAGCTCTTGCTGCCCTCTCTGGGATCTTCGACTCTGAGGAATACAGTCTCTTGCAAAGGATGTCTTCTCTCTCCGTCTTCTGTGATCGGCCAGACTGGCTTGATTTATGGGCACAAATAGAACTGGACAATATACTAGAGAAACTGAAACCTGAGATGGAAGATGAGAGAAATTGGACAACAAAAACTCGAGGAGCAGTTCTTTTTCCTGGGTCTGATGTTTATAAATCTCCTGTAGCTTCATCCGTAGTTCTCCAACATGTATCATCAGTCATTGACCGCTGTAGATCAATACCTTCTGTGTTTTTGAGATCTCGATTCGTAAGACTTGTGGGTGCTCCAATAATCCAGACCTTCCTGAATTGCTTGCTTACCAAATGCCAAGAAGCGGAAGGGCTCACAGCTTTGGCAGATGATGATGCTGTGGCCAGAGTTATGACAGCAGTTAATTCTGCTCACCATCTCGAGTCTATCTTAGTCGAATGGTGTGATGATATTATCTTTGTTGAAATGGGACTTGCAGATGACAATGAATCAGGAAATGGTTTTGGAGAGAGTAGCCTTTCCACTGGTGTCACTGAGGGAAATGAAAATGGGGTTTTAGATGAGGAAATCACGAGACTAGAGGAGTTTAGAAAAGAATGGATTGATAAGATGACTAATGTTGTTTTACGAGGATTTGATGCTCAGATTCGAGATTATATAAAGAATAAGAAGCAGTGGCAAGAAATGATTGAAGAAGGCTGGACGGTAACAAGATCTTTTGTAGTAGCTCTTGATTTTTTGCAGGGGAAGATTTCTAGGTTGGAAGAAGGTCTAAACAACATGGACTTTATTACAGTATGGAGAAGTTTAGCGAGTGGAATAGATCGCTTGATATTTAATGGTATTCTTATGAGCAACACAAAGTTCTATAGCGGGGGTGTTGAGAGGTTTGGAGGTGACATGGATGTTTTATATGGCGTATTCAGAAGTTGGTGTTTGAGACCTGAAGGTTTCTTTCCCCGTGTAAGTGAAGGCCTCAAGTTGCTGAAACTAGAAGAAAATACCCTTCAAGAACTGTTTATTCAAGGAGAGGGCTGGATGAAACATCATGGAATTAGACATATGAGCATAGCCGAGGCGGAAAAAATAGCGAGGTGTAGAATCTTCAAGTAGTAAAATTTAGGGCAAGATAAACCCCTACCCTCCCCGCTTTAAAGATATGAGTGATGTTATAGGAATATAGTGATGTACATCATGGAGTTTTTTCTAATAAACTAACCCAATTTGTTTTTAATACAAGTGGCAATAATCCAATTTTTTGTCTCATCAGATGTATTGATATATTGTGAATAATATAGCAAGTTTTTGTCTGTAAGATTTTGATATTGAATCATGTAAGATTTTGCAAGGGACTGTAAGAGTTTGGTATTGAATCATGGAGTATCAAGCACGTCCTTGTTTTTGCACTTAAGTGGTACTCGGTGAATATGAGCTATATGCTCTTGCATCAGATGTTCAAGCTGATCATCCAGAGACGACAACGTTGTCCAGCAGATCCTCTCGCCAATGCAGTCGCCTAAGGGCATAAGTGAGGCAAACCCTGCCACTGTAATTGGTGTTCGAATACAGTCTACAAATTTGATGTATGCAATGTCATATGAGTGGTCTATACGATCTTTTGGAATCTTGGCACATCCTAACACCTAAGAGATCACTTGAGGGTTCAGAATCCCTTTCTCTTAGATATTTAGGATATTTGCCTTGTGAGTCACAAAGAATGAATGAATTCTTCTAGACATTCCTCGAATCTTTGTAAGTGCTATTGATGTGTATAATGCCATACATGCTCAAAAGCTCAAGGTGTTGTGGACTATGCATCTTAAAGTGTATTGATTATCTGGAATCGTATATGTTCACTACTTCATATCACACAAATGCCCATGGTGGCTTTAAATCAATGACGAGAGGTCTTAATAAACGACCTACAAGAGTATATGTTGTAAGGTAGTCAAGAGCTGCAAGAGATGGATCTTATCACTACATGACTGCAACACGCATAAGTCAACAGAGGGACGAAACACAGTATCGTGTTTTAAACTTCTAGCAATTTGACTAGTTGTGGCATAAGTCTATAGAGTGACGAAACACGGTACCGTGTTTGAAGCTGCTATGGATATGACTGCAACACGCATAAGTTAATAGAGGGACGAAACATGATATCGTGTTTTAAACTTCAAGGAATTTGACTAGTTGTGGCAAAAGTCTATAGAGGAACGAAACACGGTACCGTGTTTTAAACAGCTATGGATGTGACTACAACACGCATACGTCAATAGAGGGAGGAAACATGGTATCATGTTTTAAACTTCTAGGAATTTGACTAGTTGTTGCATAAGTTAATAGAGGGACGAAACACGGTACGGTGCTTTAAACTTCTAGGAATTGGAGTAGTTGTGGCATAAGTCAATAAAGGGACGAAACACGGTACCGTGCTTACAACTGCAATGGATTTGACTTCAACACGCAAAAGTCAATAGAGGGACGAAATAGCGTACCGTGTTTTTAACTTCTAGGATTTTCACTAATTGTGTCATAAGTCAATAGAGGGACGAAACACGGTATCGTGTTTTGAACTTCTAGGAATTTGACTAGTTGTGTCATAAGTCAATAGAGGTAGGAGGTACCGTGTTTTAAACTTGTAGGACTTTGACTAGTTGTGGCATAAGTCTATAGAGGTAGGAAACACGGTACGTGTTTTAAACTTCAAGGAATTTGACTAGTTGTCCGTGATAGGCTTGAGTTCACGAAATTCGTGCAAGTTGTGAACGGGTAAATTGACCATTTTAAGGCAAATTGGATAGTACCACCCACCTAATTGTACTCCCAGAGGGTATTAGGGACACTGGTAAACTTCTCGGCAATTTTTTTTTCCGGGCGAAAAAAAGGTCAAAAAATCCAAAATTGAAAGTTATTATCCACGCTTTTTGCGGAATTTCGGAGGTTACGGGGCCCGGTGGAGAAAATTCTTGAGGCCCTAGGGGATACATCTCAGGGTCATGTAATGCCGTTTGAAACCATATATGATCATTATATGTTGTCATAATAAATGTCCGTAGTAGGCTTGAGTTCACGAAATCGGTGCAACTTGTGAACGAGTAAATTGACCGTTTTAAGGCAAATTGGATGGTTTCTCCCACCTAATTGGACTTCCGGGGGGTATAAGGGACCATGGTAAACATCTCGAAATTTTTTATTTCCGGTCGAAAAAAGGTAAAAAAAACTCCAAAATTGAAGTCTATTTATCCACGCTTTTTGAGGAATTTCGGATGTTATGGGGCCTGGAGGCGAAAAGTCTTGAGGCCCTAGGGGATAAATCTTAGGGTCATATAATTCCGTTTGGAACCATATATGACCGATATATGTTGTCATAAATGTCTGTGGTAGGCTTGAGTTCACGAAATCGGTGCAAGTTGTAAACGGGTAAATTGACCGTTTTAAGGCAAATTGGATGGTTTCACCCACCTAATTGGACTCCCAGATGATATTAGGAACCATGGTAAACATCTCGATAATTTTTTTTCGGGCGAAAAAATGTCTAAAAATTTCAATATTGAAGGCTATTATCCACGATTTTTGAGGAATTGCGGAGATTATGGGGCTCGGTAGCGAAAAGTCTTGAGGTCCTAGGGAATACATCTCAGGGTCATAAAATTCCGTTTGGAACCATATATGACCATTATTTGTTGTCATAAATGTTTGTGGTAGACTTGAGTTCACGAAATCGGTGCAAGTTGTAAACGGGTAATTTGACCGTTTTAAGACAAATTGGATGGTTTCTCCCATCTAATTGGACTCCCGGGGGTATTAGGGACCATGGTAAACATCTCTGAAATTCTTATTTCCAGGCGAAAAAAGGTCAAAAAAATTCCAAAATTAAAAATCCACGCTCTTTGAGGAATTTCGAAGGTCACGGGCTCGGGTGGCGAAAAGTCTTGAGGGCTGAGGCCCTAGGGGATATATCTAAGGGTCATATAATTCCGTTTGGAACCATATATGACTGATATATGTTGTCATAAATGTCTGTGGTAGACTTGAATTCACGAAATCGGTGCAAGTCGTGAACGGTTAAATTGATCGTTTTAAGGCAAATTGGATGGTTCCACGCACCTAATTGTACTCCCAGAGGGTATTAGGGACCATGGTAAACTTCTCGGTAATTTATATTTCCGGGAGAAAAAAAGGTCAAAAAATTCCAAAATTGAAGGCTATTACCTAAAGGTTCTATTAAGGTGCGAAAAATGTTGATTGAGCCATTTGCTAATTTTTTGGGGGGAGAGAGCGGGTGGGGGATGAAAGCTAGGGGGTTATTTCTTATGTGAGTTATGAATCAAGAGTTTTCTTAAGAAACAAAAGAGATAGTTTCTGACAAATCTCCTTTATTCTTCTAATTGTAAAAATATTTTTAATTTCTTTTAGGAAAATTTTTAATTTACCACCCAAAAATAAACCTAATTTCTAACTTACCACCCAATTTTTTTTTTATTTTAAATTACCACCCAATAATTTAATTATTCACTCAGATTACCACCCAATTTGAATTTCCTTTGGAATTTAGTCATGTGGGCCCCAGTCAACGACTATTTTTTTCTTAACAGTTTCCCTCCCCGATTCTTCCTATAAAACACTTCCCCTAACTGAAATTGCCATCCCATGTTAAATTTCTTCAGAAATTCCACAAATTGGAGGTGAATTGTAACAGCAGTAGCAGCCCTAATTTGCGACAAAAAATCAATTCGCTTCAGGTATCCTTTTAATCTGTAAAAATTAGGGTTCTTGTCTGAATTAAATTGGGGGAAATTGTTGTCAATTTAATTGGGGGAATTAATTAGGGCTAAGCAGTACTCTATTGCCTTCTGACTGACCTATGCAGCTGGTCCCCAACAAAATCCTCCAAGATGTTGACTTTTCTTCAGCGTATCTTCTCCAGTAAAATCAGCTACCCTCAAATTAATATTTTGCAGAACAATTAGATTTTTAAAACCAAAATTAGGGTTCCAATGTGATGATATGTTGAGAATTAAGAAGAAAAGGGGATTTTTGTGTGAATTAAGGGCTAAAAATGAATAAGAAATGGAGTTGGTTGGGAGAATTGAATAGGAAAGAGAAGGAAGTCGAAGAAAAAGAAAAAAAAATTGGAGGGAAGTAACTATAGTGGGCCCACGTGACTAAATTCCACCAAAAATTCAAATTGGGTGGTAATATGAGTGAATAATTAAATTATTGGGTGGTAATTTAAAATAAGGTATATTTTTGGGTGGTAAATAAAAAATTTCTCTTTCTTTTACTTTAGCGGAATTAGCATAGGTGTGGTCATGTGGTTTAGAAATTAGGATGGAAATTCGTGGTGTGACAAATCATATTCTTTAAATAATCAAGGGTTTTTATAGATGCTCTTAATTTAACTGCATGGGTGTTTGTTATAGTAGATTACTTCGAATTTTAGGCTTGAGTTTTTACGAATCTTCTTGGAATAAGATAGCTTTGTTTATTATAGTATATAAATAGATACAAGTAGTTAAACAAAACAATCAATGAAATCACCAATTTGTCTAGGCCAACTACTTAGAAATTCACACACATGAAACATAACATTAAAGCCAAATTACTTTAGTCCAAGGATTACCGAAGGATGCTTACGTCTCTATGAAGCTCTTTCGTGTTAGCTTGTCATCAATGATTGCTTATTAAATTGTACTCCGTATCTTAATTCCTGAGGATGAATTGATTTACATTGACTTCGTCTACCTTAAATAGTAAGCTCATTTCTTAAACAAAAACCTATAATTAAAAAAACTTACAAATAATTAGTTAACCGTCTTTAAAATATTACCTAAAATAAAAGGAGGAATTACCGAAGATAAAGTACTCAATTTCATAGATTAGATAAGAATTTTAACTTTGCAACGTACAATGAAAACTCGTATTTTTTTAGTAAATGATCAAGGTAGTTTAAACACTTTAGAAAGAGGAGAATAACATAGAAAATACTCCAATTATATAACGCGTCGAAGCAACGCGTATAAATATAGAATATAAATTGTGGTTCCTTCATTTTTAACCACTTATATCAATTTCTCAAACCTTCAAACATTTTTTCACACCAAATCAAAAACAAGAAGAAGAACCCAAAGAAAAAATCTTGAGGATCAAATTCTGAAGTTTATTTTGGTAATATTCTTTTCATTGATTTAAATTTGTTATTTTGTTTTTTTGGCCTAATTTCTGATATTTTATTCCCAATAATTAGTTATTTAATTTTCTTCTTTGATTTTTCCCCTTCCCTGTTTCTGTGCTCCTCTGTTTTTCTTATGATCAAGTTTTAAAATTTTATGTTTTTGAATTATTTTTTGTGGCTATTTGTTGATGGAATGGTTCATATCATGTTAAACCCAACTAATATTTTACGATAAATAGTAATTTTATGAATAAATATGAGTTATTGTAGGTTAAATAAAATTAAAGTCATAAATATATAATATATTACATGATTTTGTCTTTCATATCTTCACAAGTATTTCTTTGAGATTTTTAAAAATAAAAAATAAAAAAAAATGATTTTGCAGAAGATTTAATTCTTGTACGTTTTACGCAATCTTTTGTTTTCACAAATTTGTACCTTGAAATCGTGTAAAGTATAATATTAATGATTTGGTAAGAGATTTATCATAAGAATCCTGTACAAAACTTGTACACATGTAATCATGTATAGTCAGTCACAAAAATACTTTGTACTAGGTCACTTTCGAAATTAGTAGGTTAAACATTAAAATGCTCAAGTTTACTAAAGATTTCAATGAAGACTATATTATTGATATGTTGGAATGTGATAAAATATTAAATCGCAGACAATTAAATATGAGCTATTCTGTAAGGACTAAGGACGGAGGGAGGACAACATTTTGTCACGGAGTTGTCTATTATTTCGAATGATTTTGTGGTTTGTCATCGTGATCCCTGATCCTTAGGTCACAACATTGTTATGAGTAACATCTTTAGTACTGCTAGATATAATATCTTCACTATTGTCCTTAATTCTTATGATACTCATTTCTTTGAATAATAGACTAAATTAGCTTGATTGTTGTTGCAGTAACTTCACCTGGCCTGCAAGAATGGACAGGCCGAATAACAATGATACAACAGACAAAGGTCTGTTTTCAGGTCTGATGGGATATGCTGCAGGACATCATCGTCCTCACGGTCATGGATACGGTGCATACCCTCCTCCACATGGATATCCGCCTCAACAGTATCCACCACAGCCTTATCCATCCCATTCCTATGACTCTTATCCACCATACCCGCCTCCTGGTGGATATCCGCCTTCTGGCTATCCACCCCACGGGGGCTATCCCCCTGCCGGGTACCCTCCTCCTGGGGGGTATCCTCATTCATCTGGCTATCCTCACCATTCATCTTCCCATCATTCAGGTACATCCTTGAGCTTTTATTGCTTACTTTTGATTAATACTTCATTACCATTGCTGTCAACTGATGTTGTAATATAACATGTTTTGTATTGAAAAGGCTTTAGACCAAATATGGGACTATTAGCTGGAGGTGCTGCAGCCGCTGCAGCACTCTATGGAGCGCATCATCTCTCACACGGACACCATCATTCGCATGGACATGGTATGTATGGCGGCTTTGGTCATCATGGAAAGTTCAAGCATGGAAAGTTTGGCAAGCGCTGGAAGCATCATGGGGGACATGGCCTATTTGGGCGAGGAAAGTTCAAGAAATGGAAGTGAAGACATTTTGCTATTATCACTAATACTCAATAATACTGTATTTTAGGGGGATTGATCTGGCTTTATGTTTATGTTTAATTATTTTTGGTGTATGAAGAATCGGGTCGTTTAGTACTTGTAGGCCCTGGTATATGAATATATTTATCACTCATTTGTGTTATACTCTAGATAAATAAATTCACCTTGTGTAGATTCAATGTAGTGTCAAATACCAACTTTTGGGTATTAAGCAGATTAGATACTCGTTAATGTGGATGTCAACTAACTAATTCGTTAAAGTATTGGTGAATAGTGTTAATACCCTGTTACATAATTTTAATCAGTTAATCTAAGAACTTTGTTACGTAATTCTGAATTAGAGTCCATATAAGAGGTGCATTGATGTTTTCAGGATGGACAAGTAAAAGACGTTTGTTATATTTGGGATGATAATTGCAGGAAATACTTGAATGAGCAAGAAGAAAATATTTCAACAATTCCACTCGTCGACAGTGTGGCCTGAAATGATTTGGACTGAAAACTAGTTTTTCTACTACAAAATGTATCAAGGACAACAATCACAACATGTGTTGTCTTTGGATATAAAATTTTCTTCCTACCTTTGGAACTATGTACAACCTTGTAACATGCTATACCTAATACCCTGACTCATAACTTGATAATTGCTACAGATTTCGTGCTCAAATTCATGGAAGATATACATTGCCTACAGACTACAGCATTAACAAATTGAGAGCACTGGCCATTCATTTGGTAATACAACAAATATTCATACAACAGGTTACAACACAACTAATTCATCTCTGTAGTCATTTCACTCTAGGGCCGCTCTACGCATATTATGTGCCTCTGGTCCATCCTTCAGTTGCAGCTGACCTGTGCATTCAAAAGTTGGTCAGAACTTCAGCATATTTTACAGATTAAATAACTATGAATGTTTTCTCTCCCATTTTCCTTCACGTCTTCCATCTCGTTCTCTTCTCTCCAGTATTTGCCTGGACTTGCTTCCTCTTGACCCATGTCTTTGAGAACCAAATCCACCAGCGAGGCCATCAAATCCTGGCCCTAGCTCGGGATCACCAGTGCTACCTGTATCTCCAGAATCCTTACTCCCATCAAAGTTTTCCTCATAACTGCTGCTGCACTCATCAGTACGATCACGTGCTTGAAGGATTGTTGGAGGTTGAACTGGGAATGTCCTCGAACCTGAGAGGACGACAGTGGGTGTGGTAGCAAGAGACTGGGTGTTGACCGACATATCAGAAGGTAAGCCGGTATTACTTCCTCTTAAGCTGACATCAGCGTTGGACCTCCCATTCTCTCTGTCCCGATACCGATCACGTGGACGGCTGCTAAGGTAACCGAAAACAAGTTAGGAATTTTGAATTTAAGACAAACACAGATTTTAGAACTGTATACATAAATAAAAACACCATTTACAAGGAAGCCAGCAATTAAATTTTGAACAAAATATGGTTCATTAAAGTGTTTTTTACTCTAGCAGACGGCTATTGCTATCTTATTGCCAACTAGAATCAGCCCTCTGTTATAATAGGGCTAAGGCTGCATACATCCCCCCCCCCCCCTCCTTCCTTGTAAGGTGGGTGGGAGTTTTTTTTTTTTGGTGTTCCATCCGGTTCACCCTTTGGGCTAATCCAGATTCGGGGATCAGTTTTGGGTGGTTAGGTTCTTGTCCCCTCCCGATTATTGTTGCGGAGGATCGAAACCAAGTGTAGTCCCAATCATCACTACACCAACAACCAATTGGTTGGGTGGGAGCTTCTTTAGAGGCTTTAGATGATGCTGTTGATTGTATCTGTAGACAAAAATTGGAATGGGTTGAAGCTTTAATTTGGTTTTACCCATCATAGGGCTAAGGTTGCATACATCTGAACCCCCCCCCCCCCCCCCGCCGGCCCCCCAACCCCTCCCCCCTTTGCTTCCTCGTAAGGTGGGTGGGAGCTTCTTCAGAGGCTTTAGATGCTGCTGCAGAATGTCTATAGACAAAAATTGGAATTGGTTGAAACGTTAATTTGGTTGTACCCACCATGTTGCCTAATTCACCCACATACAGTAAACCTAAAAAGGCAAATCACACAAGTAAAATGGTAATGTTTGGCCCAGTTAAAAAATTAGGTAGTGAAGCGCTAACCCGTACCAAATCTTCATACTAGCGAATAAGGTAACACTGGTTATAATCATCTTTTAGTATCTTTTCCATCGGAACTCTCATATTGATAATCCTTCCTTTTACAATATAAGCAGCTGAACTTGAGCCTGATTTTTTATTTTTATTTTTTATTTTTTATTTATAACAAATCTCTCTAAATAATAAAATTCATCCAATTGTAATTGTAGGTTTCCAATGTGTCCTATTCCACAAGCATCTCAAGTTTATCATCAATAAGCATCACTGGCGTAAGCTGACACTTAGGGTTGCTTGTTTCAAGCTTAGCACAGCTTCAGCTTGGTTGATCCAACCTCAAAGTGACTAGCTAAAATACTTACCAAGATGGGTCTGAGTCCATACCACAGGCTCGGCATGGCTCACCTATTCACCTTACATCCTTTTTGTTTTACTAATATAAGAGAGCTCATACTACATCAACACTTAACTAAAAAGTGGAACTATGCTTGAAATTGACCATTACAGCATCAACATTCTCTGACAATCTACATTTGAGCCAAGTTGAGGCTTAAAATCTTCTTCAGCGCTGACGCCGAACCCTACAAGGTCAATTCAATAATGGCCTCTATGTGAGTTCAGACTATAGGTGACATGATGTATATTCTTCTCTCATAAAAGTCTAACAGTATCAAACAAATGACTTTCAGATTGACAACATGATAACTCTTAACCCTAAGAACAGCTATCTACAAAAAAGGGCATGCAATATATTAACGTGGCGTAGTGAAGGGACATTGCAATTCATTCAGTTATTTGGTACTCGCTACGCCCCATATTTACCTTCTCAAAGAAACTACATTAAATTCATATTTTCCCTCCACATCAACCTTTCTCTCTCTCAAGTCAATACTTTCTCATACTACTTATTCTCTCTCTATCCACTCAATTGTTTCTCTGATTTTAACAATTTTCCTTACTTTCTGTACCACTTCAGAAGTTAAATACGCGACAAAGAATTTTTTTTATCATCATAACTTTTGTGTATCTGAGACAAATTATCCCAAGTTACTTAGTTACCCATGTGTATTATTTAGCTACTACACAATATACCCAACTTTGGACTTATACACAACCGATGGAACAAAATAAAAACAAGCCAAAACTTGGGAGAATTGAAGCATGACAATTACCTGCTATGAGTGGAAGAAGAAAATTCTCTTCGCGGTGGTCTGCTTCCAGACTCCACTTGCTCTAACTCACGTTGAAGTTCTCTCTACATGAAATTATGATAAGTTGGTAAGCATCACATGTGAATAAATAACTTCAGAGCCAAAAACACGACAGGAAAAAGTCATTTCTTGGATAGTCAAGATCATATTAAAGATCTCCCACCTGTGTTTGCTTTTCTTTCTCTAAATCAAGATTATATCGAAGTTCATTTGTTTTGGCACGCTCAAGCTCCAGCATCCGCTGCCTTTCAATGTCCTTTTCCATTTCTGAAGTTCTTTGTCTAAGTTCATAAAAAACAGTATTACTAGGAAGACTACACACATGTTACTACTAAGGTACATCGGCACCAGAGTATTATTTATCACTATATATTGGATCCAAACCTATCAAGTTCTTGCAGTTGTTCTGCCTCTCGTAAAGCAGCTTCTTCAAGATATTTCTGGCGTCTGTGTCTCAACATAAGTTTCTTCTGCCTTCGCTCTATTATTTCTTCCTTGATTCTAGATTTCTCTCTGGAATTAGAATGAAGCAGCAACCTTTGGTGAGTAAAAATACTAACTGTACCTCCAGAAACCTAGAACTTACAAGTGCAGTTACTAGACCAAGTAAGAAAGAAGTGAATCGTGAAAGATTAAGCCAACAACTTGAATGGTGCAATAGGATTTCCCAAGAACAGCACAGATCCAGAAATAGATAAATTTTGTGTATTAGGAATGCAACTATTATCCAATGATCTCATAACTATGACCCTAGGATAATTTGTATAGTATAAATCAGAGCTGTCAAAAGTTGATCCGACCAGAAATACCGACTCTAACCCGATTATTAACTGACACATCTGAACCCGAAAAAATGGAGACCCAAACACGACTTGAAACCAACCCTAGGCCCCAATTGACCCGAGCATGTGAAACCCGAACCCGAACATGAAGAGAAGACCCGACCCGAATGTAACCCATAAATTTTGACCTGAACCGGACCCGATTTGAACCGAAATTGACCCAAACCAGTTTTAACCTGTCAAAACCCGAATTTAACCCAACTTGTTACTAACCTGACCCGAATTTAACCCGACCCGTTCCTAACCCAACCCTAATTTAACCCAGCCTGTTACAAACCCGACCCGAAATCAACCCAAATTGTTATTAACCTGACCAAAATTCAACCCGACTTGTTATTAACACGACCCGAATTTACCAGACCTATTACAAACCCAACCCAAAAATTCAACCCGATCTGGTACTAACCCGACTCGAAATCAACACGACTTGTTATTTACCCGACCTAAATTCAACCCAAATTGTTCCTGACCCGATTTCAAATCACCTTAAATGCAATTTAGACCACCTTATTATTGTTCATCAAAGCATTTTGTTTAGGGAGACCCAGTCAGTCCAAGCCGGCAAAAGAAAGGAGCATTATCCTCAAATTTAAGAGTTAAATATAGTATATATTTTATGTATGATCAAAGGAAACAATTATCTTCCTAAATAATAGATTACAATTTCCTCGCATATTGCCATATATATTATAGTCAAAGAAAATAACTAGCATGATAAAAATGATAATTATCTATTTATATTTAGTTGAACTCAAATATGACCTCAATAGAAAAAAAACCCAACCTGATTGTATCCTGAAAATTATTGACTTGAACATAACCCGACTTGAATTCGAGAATGACCCGAATGACCCAACCTGATTATAACCCGCAAATTATTGACTTGAACCGAACCTGACTTGAACCCGAGCATGACCCGAATGACCCAACCTGATTATAACCCGCAAATTATTGACTTGAACCGAACCTGACTTGAACCCGAGCATGACCTGACTTGAAAATGACCCGACCTGATTATAACCCGCAAATTATTGACTTGAACCGAACCTGACTCGAAACCCGAGAATTACCCGAACCAGTTTTAACCCCTGAAAACCCGAATCAAACCCGACCAATTGTTCACCCGACCCGAATGTAACCTAACCTGTTATTAACCCGACGCAAACCCGATAAGAAGTATGACTCGACGTGACCCGACTAAAGCATGACCCAACCCAAACCCAACCCGCATAGGTTATGGAATTAATCCGAATTGACCCGACCCGAGTAGACCCGACCCACACTTACCGACCCAAATCCAATCCATTTACCCAAATTAACAGCTCTACCCGAAACCTCCAGAATTTCTCAAAAAATGTGGATATTATTCTTCAATTTTGGAATTTTTTGACTTTTTCACCCAAAAATAAAAACTACCGAAATGTTTACCACGGTCCCTAATACCCGGGAGTCCAATGGGTGGAACCATCCAATTTGCCTTTAAACGACCAATTTACTGGTTTACAACTTGCACCGATTTCATTAACTTAAGCCTACCACAAACATTTATGACAACATATAATGATCATATATGGTTCCAATTGGCATTATATAGTCCCGAAACGTATCCCCTAAAATCTCAATGCTTTTCGCCATTGGGCCACGAAACATTCGAAATTTCTCAAAAAGCAAGGATATTAGCCTTCAATTTTGGAATTTTTTGACTTTTTTTTCGCCCTGATATAAAAATTTACAAATGTTTACCATGACCCCTAATACCCTCTGGTAGTCCAATTGGGTGGGTGAAACCATCCAATTTGCTTTTAAATAACCAATTTGCCGATTTACAACTTGTATCGATTCCATTAACTCAAGCCTACCACGAAATTTATGACAACTAATAATGATCATATATGGTTCCAAATGGCATTACATGACTACGAGATAAATCCCCTATAATTTCAAACCTTTTCGACACCGGGCCCCGAAACCTCCAAAATTTCTAAAAAAGTGTGGATATTAGCCTTCAATTTTGGAATTTTTTGACTTTTTTTTCACCCGAAATAAAAATTGCCGAAATGTTTAACTTGGTCGCTTTATACCCTCTGGGAGTCCAATTGGGTGGGTGGAACCATCTAATTTGCCTTTAAACGGCCAATTTATCAATTTACAACTTGGGCCGATTTCATTAACTCAAGTCTACCACAAACATTTATGACAATATATAATGATGATATATGGTTCCAAGCGGTATTATATGGCCCCGAACTATATCCCTTATAGTATAAAGGTTTTTTCGACACCGGGCCCGAACCTCCAAAATTTCTTAAAAAGCATGGATATTATCCTTCATTTTGGAATTTTTTTACTTTTTTTAGACTAAAAATAAAAATTGCCGAAATGTTTACCATGGTCCCTAATATCCTCCGGGAGTCCAATTGGGTGGGTGGAACAATCCAATTTTCCTTTAAATGACCAATTCACCGGTTTACAATTTGCACCGATTTCATTAATTCAAGCCTATCACGAATAATTATGACAACAAATAATGACCATATATGGTTCCAAAAGACATTATATGACCCCCAAGTTGTATTCCCTATAATTTCAAGACTTTTCGACACCTGACTCAAGACTTCTAAAATTCTCAAAAAGCATGGATATAGCCTTCAATTTATGAAATTTTTGACTTTTTTTCGCCCAGAAATTGTCGAAATGTTTACCATGGGCTTTAATACCCTTAGGGAGTCCAATTAAGTGGGTGGAACCATCCAATTTGCCTTTAAACGGCCAATTTAACAGTTTACAACTTGCGCCGACTTCATTAACTCAAATCTACCACAAACATTTATGACAACATATAATGATCATATATGGCTCCAAGCGGCATTATATGACTCCGAGATGTATCCCCTATAATCTAAAGGCTTTTCGACACCGGTCTCCGAAACCTCCATCATTTCTAAAAAAGTGTGGATTTAATAGCTTTCAATTTTGGAATTTTTTTACTTTTTTTCGCACGAAAATAAAAATTGCTGAAATTTTTACTAAGGTCCCTAATACCCTCCGAGAATCCAATTAGGTGGGTGGAACCATCCGATTTGCCTTGAAACGACCAATTTACCGGTTTACAACCTACACCAATTTAATTAACTCCAGCCTACTACGAACATTTATGACAACATATAATGATCATATATGGTTCCAAACGGGATCATATGACCCTGAGATATATCCCATAAAATCTCAAATTTTTTCGACACCGGGTCTCGAAACATCCCAATTTTCTCAAAAAGCGTGGATTTCAATTTTGGAATTTTTTAACATTTTTTTGCCCGGAAATATTAATTGCCGAAATGTTTATCATGGTCCTTAATACCCTCTGGGAGTCCAATTGGGTGGGTGAAACCATCCAATTTGCCTTTAAACGACCAATTTAACGGTTTGCAACTTGCACCGATTTCATTAACTCAAGTCTACCACGAATATTTATGACAACAAATAATGATCATATTATATTCCTTCGAGATATATCACCTAGAATTTCAAAACTTTTCGACACTAGCCCAAAACCTCCAAAATTTTTCAAAAAGTGTGGATATTAGACTTCAATTTTGGATTTTTTTTTTTACTTTTTTTGTCTGGAAATAAAAATTGCCTACCCTCTACAAGTCCAATTGGGTGGGTGGAACCATCCAATTTGCCATCAAACGAACAATTTACCGAATTATAACTTGCACCGATTTCATTATTTCAAGCCTACCACGAACATTTATGAAACATATAATGATCCTATAAGGTTCCAAACGGCATTATATGACTCCGAGATATGTCCCCTAGAATTTCAAGACTTTTCGACATTGGGATCCGAAACCTCCAAAATTTCTCAAAAAGTGTGGATATTAAGCCATCAATTTTGGAATTTTTTGACTTTTTTCGCTCGTAAATAAAAATTGCCGAATTATTTACCATGGTCCCTAATACCCTGAGAGAGTCCAATTGAGTGGATGGAACCATCCAATTTGCCTTTAAACGGGCAATTTACCGGTATACAACTTGCACCGATTTCATTAACTCAGGCTTACCACGAACATTTATGACAAGATACAATGATTATATATGATTCTAAACAGCATTATATGACCCCGAGATGTAACCCTTAAATTATCAAGGCTTTTCGACACTAGGCCTCGAAATCTCCAAATCAAAAAGCGTGGATATTAAGCCTTCAATTTTGGATTTTTTCGACTTTTTTTTTCCTGGAAATAAAAAATGCCGAAATGTTTACCATGGTCCTAATACTCTTCGGGAGTCCAATTGGGTGGATGCAACCATCCAATTTGCCTTTAAATGGCCTATTTACCGGTTTATAACTTACACCAATTTCGTTAAATCAAGCCTACCATGAATATTTATGACAACATATAATGATCATATATGGTTCCAAATGTCATTATATGACGCCGAGATGTATTCCATAAAAACTCAAGCCTTGTTCGACACCGTGCTCCGAAACCTCCAAAATTTCTCAAAAAGCGTAGATATAAGCCTTCAATTCTGGAATTTTTTATTTTTTTCACCCGAAAATAAAAATTGTCGAAATTATTACTATGGTCCCTAATACCCTCCGAAAGTCCAATTGGGTGGGTTGAACTATCCAATTTGTCTTTAAACGATAAATTTACCGGTTTACAACTTGCACCGATTTCATTAAATCAAGCCTAACACGAATATTTATGACAACGTTTAATAATCATAAATGGCTCCAAACGGCATTATATGACCCCGAGATGTAATCCCTAAAATTTAAAGACTTTACGACACTAGGCCAGAATCCTCTAAAATTTCTCAAAAAGCGTGGATATTAGCCTTCAATTTTGTAACTTTTGACTTTATTTCGCCCGGAAATAAAAATTACCGAAATATTTACCATGATCCCTAATAGCGTCCGGGTGTCCTATTGGGTGGGTGAAACCATCCAATTTGCCTTTAAACGACCAATTTATCGGTTTACAACTTGCATCGATTTCATCAACTCAAGCCTACCACGAACATTTATGACAACAAATAATGATCATATATGGTTCCAAACGGCATTATATGACCCCGAGATGTATCCCCTTAAATTACAAGACATTTCGACACCGGGCCTCAAAATCTCCAAAATTTCTCAAAAAAAAGTGGATATTAGTCTTCAATTTTTGAATTTTTTGACTTTTTTTTGCTCGGAAATAAAAACTACCGAAATGTTTACCACTGTCCCTAGTACCCTTCGGGAGTCCAATGGGTGGAACCATCCAATTTTCCTTTAAACGACCAATTTACCGGTTTATAACTTGCACGGGTTTCATTAACTCAAGCATACTACGAACATTTATGACAACATATAATGATCATATATGGTTCCAAACCACATTATATGATCCTGTGATGTATCTCCTAAAATATTAAGACTTTTCGACATCGGGCCCCGAAACCTCCAAAAAAAATTTAAAAACGTGAATATTAGCCTTCAATTTTGGAATTTTTTGACTTTTTTTCGTCCGGAAATAGAAATTGACGAAATGTTTACCATGGTCCCTAATAGATTCCGGGAGTTCAATTGGGTGGGTGCAACCATCCAATTTGCCTTTAAACGACCTATTTACCAATTTATAACTTGCACCGATTTCATTAAGTCAAGCATACCACGAACATTTATGAACATATAATGATCATATGGTTCCAAACGTCATTATATGACCCCAAATGTATTCCCTAAAATCTAAAGACTTTTCGACACCGGGCCCTGAAACCTCCAAAATTTCTTAAAAAGCGTGGGGATATTAGTCTTCAATTTTGGAATTTTTGAACTTTTTTTTGCCCGAAAATAATAATTGCCAAAATGTTTACCAAGGTCCTTAATATCCTACGGGGGTCCAATTGGGTGTGTGGAACCATCCAATTTGCTGTTAAACGACCAATTTACTGGTTTACATCTTGCACCGATTTACCAGTTTACAACGGCCAATTGAATTAACTTAAACCGAACCTGACTTGAACCGAAATTGACCCTAACCCGTTTTAACCAGTCAAAACCCGAATTTAACCCGACTTGTTACCAACCTGACCTGAATTCAGCCTGACCCGTTCCTAACCCAACCCGAATTTAACCTAACCTGCTACAAACCCGGCCCTAAATTAACCCGACTTGTTATTGACCTGACCCAAATTCAACCCGACTTGTTATTGACCCGACTCAAATTTTACTAAACCTATTACTTACCCGACCCAAAAATTCAACCCGATCTGTTACTAACCCGACCTGTTATTGACCCGACCTATATTCAACCCAAATTGTTCCCGAGCCGATCTCAAATCACCTTAAATGCAATTTAGCCCACCTTATTATTGTTGACCAAAGCATTTTGTTTTGGGAGACCAAGTCGGTCCACGCCAGCAAAAGAAAGAAACATCATCCTCAAATTTAAGAGTTAAATATAGTATATATTTCTTGTATGGTCAAAGTAGATAATTATCTTCTTAATTTATATACTATAGTTCCCTAGTATATTGTCATATATATTATAGTCAAAGGAAATAATTGGCTTGATAAAAATGATAATTATATATTTATAGTTAGTTGAACCCGAATATGACCTGACTTAGAAATGACCCGATCTGACTGTAACCTGCAAATTATTGACTTGAACATAGCCCGACTTGAATTCAAGAATGATCCGACTTGGAAATGACCTAACCTGATTATAACCCGCAAATTATTGACATGAATCGAACCCGACTTGAACCCTAGAATGACCCGACTTGAAAATGACCCGACCTTATTATTTATCCGCAAATTATTGACTTGAACATAACCCAACTCAAACCCGAGAATGACCCAACACGATTCTAACCCGCAAATTATTGACTTGAACTGAACCCGACTCAAACCCGAGAATGACCCGACCTTATTTTAACCCGCAAATTATTGACTTGAACTGAACCCGACTCGAACTCGAGAATTACCCTAACCCGTTTTAACCCGTGAAAACCCGAATTAAACCCGACCTATTGTTCACCCGACCTGAATGTAACCCAACCTGTTATTAACCTGACCCAAACCCGATAAGAAATATGACCCGACGTGACCCAACTAAAGCTTGACCCAACCCAAACCCGATCCGCATAGGTTATGGAATTAATCCGAATTGACCCGACCCGAGTTGACCCGACCCAAACCCGACCCGTTTACCCGAATTGACAGCTCTAGTATAAATTCGAATATTCTAACAATTTAATCAAGCCTCCTTAAGAAATCATTTACGAGAACAGCAATCTGCAGTCATATCGGTAGCATTATAGGGCATATGCTGTAAGGAATATATTCTGCATTACTTTTGAATGACCTGTTCCTCCTTAATAGAGTGATCCAGGGCCGAAAAATTTAAGGATTAGGTGTTTTAGTACGAAATATTTTCGGTTGCATCATCTACCCTTACGGTTTAACACCCCCCCCCCAATATTCATAGAAGGAAAGAGAACATAGAGTAAAGATATAGCAAGAAGTCATACATAGAACGAATGTCATCCTTAATTTGTTGCAGACGATGTCCATCCTTTGCATTAGCTGCAGATAGAAAGATGAAAAAATCCCATGAGATTTGTTAAACAATGTCCAAGAGCTCAAACCCATTGATGCCATAGCTCTAGTATATCAAGGTGAAGCCATTACATGAAGGGAAGGCAAATTCATTTTGAGGATTCATGTCGGGCAGCGGAAATTCTTTATGAAGAATGTCCATCTCCAATTCAGCTTCCTCTAGCTCCTACAAAGTATTTGTTTAAACTTTTAATTAAACTAGATGCATATAATCCCAATTTATCTCATCTGGAGACATGAGTAACTTACTCCAGCTTCTTGGTCCATCTTTTCAGCAAACACGTCAAAGTATGCTTGTACGGAAGTTAAATTAGCAAGAACCTGCAAGAAACAGCAATGAATCCATAAATAAATATAATTATTAAAAAAAAAAAAAAAAAAAGTAATTTCATACTTCGTATAAGACAAAGATAAACAAGTAAAAAAAATAACAATAGAAAACTCTTTCATGGCTATGGCAGTTCCTATGAACAAACAACAAATTCAGAAGACAAGAAGATATCTTTTACCTGAAGAACAGATTCACGAGTATTTCCAAACTCAGGATCAAATTCTTTTGATTGACAAGAAGAAAGTGCTTCCTTCAGGGCCTTGTGAGAGAAATCAACAGAAAAATTACAAATTTCCAGCCATGAAATCCAGTGAAAAGAAGTGACAATGAATAAGAAGATATGACTACATACACAATATATAGAGACAGAGGAATGACTCAAGCAAACTAATAGAACTTGATTGTCATGATAATATACAAATCTACTGAAACCACCAGGGTTCAAACCTTAGCATGGTTTCCTTGCATGTTATGCAGAGTGGGGTCCCTAACAAATTATACCTTCCCCTCAATTTTGAATGTTAGGTCCATGGTCCACTTTCCCTCCTCAGCTTAACCTCAACGTTGGCCTCATTACACCAAAGGGCCTCTAAAAATAAAATCAAAAGAAAGGACAAAACAAGACATAAATCTCATAACCCACCTCTTTGGCTTCATCTTCATCGCTTTTAACTTTACACAAAGCTTGGCAAATCCTCTTCTCCGTTTCCCCAACTCTGCCTGCCATAGTAGTACAATAGGAAAGTCAAAAACACATTACTGAAGGCTCTTGAGAATGGAATCATAGTTTCAGTATTTTAGCTCCAATAATGCTTCACTTGTAGAAATGCAAATTCAACAACTATGTGAATTGTTAAATATGCAAAAACCCAATGCAACTCTAACTGTAATCACAATTAAATGGATATAGATATAAATATCCCCTCCATAATTTAACCCCCAATTGCACCCTACCTGAATTCTGCAAAAAAGAAGACGATAAAGAGGCTAATTTGAAACAATTTCATTATTTCATCTTGATGAAGCATTGATATAGGCTTGCACATAATCATATGTTATGAACTTGTCCATCTAAAAGTATATGTGTGAGAACCTCCAGAGCCGAGCCTATGATGATTAACAAGTTTGGCTTAAACAGATTCACAAAGAGTGTCATTAACATCAGCTTTTGGCCATTTATGACGCTACTTTTCACAAATAGTCTTTCAAATCCAAAGAATCACATATGAACAAACTTCCATGATATCATAAGTTCATAAACATCCTTCTCTCGCAAATACTGTTGGCAGCAAACCCCTACCACAGAGGTCCCCCCCCCCCCCCCACTCTTTTTATCTTTCAATCTAATAGCCCTTCCCACTTATCAACCTTCCTTCTTTAAACCTCAACAGATCCTTTAAATTAACATCCCTAACACACAAAAATGTTTAAATCTGCACCCCAATTACAGGTTGGCAACACCTCAGGCTGGACACAAATGAGATGCCCGGTAATCATGTTCCTATATTATGTTCAACATATGGATGATGCTAAAGTCATTCCTTGGTTTTCACTTTTAATCACTTCAACACCAAGTTACTGTCTAAACAGTACATTGCAGTATGCTTTTACAAAAAACTATTCTGAAGCAATATGCTGCCAGCAGAAGACATTTTCAAATATAAGCAAAATAAATAAAAAAAATAAAAAAGATGGGAAAGGGTGAGGGATAATTAACACAATAAACAAAAATAAAAAATAAAAAAAAATAATAAGAAGAAGAAGATAAACATACCAGATTTGGAACCACCAAGGGTTTCTAGATATCTCCACACACTTTGAGGAACCAATGACATATATTCAGCTGGGCAATACAGGCAAGCACCAGCAATTAGTGCTAATGAAAGTTGAGCAAACAGACCCTCACCCATGGGATAAGCAAAACTTCCCAACGCCTGGAAAAGTGTGTCAGCAGTTTCGAGAAAAGATTGCAATTTGGCAAGGTTGGCAAATGGAATATAATGAACAAGAAGCGCCATAGCAACCGTCCTCAAGTGCAATGATTTGTCAACTGAAGCCGTATGGGAGACTTGATCCCATGTGTTCGAAACAAGCTGGGATAAGACTGATTCTGAGATGAAAACAGCACTATCTTGTGAAGCTAATTTATCAAATGATGGAGAAGTGAGAACCACCCAACCACCATTCACATCTAGGCCAAAGAGTCTACCTAAATGCAGAAGTGCAGTGAAACGTTGCTCTGGTTCAGGATGACTCAACATTTTAGAAATTAATTCTATTAGACATATCCCACTCTCATGCATAAGAATACCCCTGGAAAATAAATTGGATAACCATCTATCAGTTTGCAAGCGCCAAGAAATTTTTGGGGCATTTAACATGATATTTTCAATCACAGAGCTAAGTGTAGAAACCATGTTATCCAGGCTACAAAATACTGGCACTTTGAGTAAACAATCGACCATAGTAGACGCAACTTCCCAGAAACTATTCTCCTGAACCAGAGGAATATTTACTGCAAGCCCTTCTATACCATTTTTCCAATGAGCGAAGAATTCATCAAATGTCTTGCAGATCAATGTGTTGTGTTCTTCCAGACCAGAAATTTCTTGCATAACAGAAGATAAGCATCTTGAGTACATTAAGCACTGGGAAGAATAGACAGCAAGACTCCTAGAGAGTTGTGGATGAAGATTCCAACACGATTCAATTGATTTATTTAGATTAGAAATGAGACTGTGTAAGTCCCCACAGAAGCCTTCTATCTCTTCTAAAGACAGATGATGAACGTCAGTACTTACCGTAGAACTACCACTGATATCCCCTTCAGTCTTCTCAAACTCCTCTTTTTCACTACCATAACAAAAATCATCAGGAAACCATGCATTAGATTCCAAACCATTGTTTCCAGGTGACTGAACATTTACATCAACAGTGCGAGGCATAGGTATAAGACCAAGTACTCTTAAATTTTCCACTAAAAAACCATTGCAACTTTGCAGAAGTTGCTGAAATGAGCTAAGATAATCATAGAATGCAGTTGTCGGCTCTAATGCAGGAAAATCCGCCCAATGGACAGATGATTGAATGACCTCCCTTTTCCGATCAAATGACAGATCACAAAAGACAGAAGCTAAAATAAAAATAATGAGAGCCTTGTTAACCTTTATCGTAGAAGAATCAACTTTCTCTTGCTCCTGTATGATGTATGTAAAGAGCTCATCAAAGCATAGACTCTCAAAATCAAGACATGAAACACCATTTATATACTTTTCTTCATTAAAATTCTTGCTCAAAGAATATGAAATTATGGGTTTTAGTAAGCATAATATAGACCTGAGGAATGGCGTGTCACAATAAGAACTTTTGCAAAGAGAGCCAAGCACCTGCACCAATCTCGGCATCTCCGGAATGATGGCTTCCATGTGCTCACTTATAATAGCCTCAAGTACAAATAGAATGATTGCCTTGGCATTTTTGGAATGGTAACCCTTTGTTGGAGGATAACTATCATGAGTCTTGTCCGCCTTCTGGAGAAAGGGTGATAGGCACAAATCAGAGAACCAACACAATATATCTGGAACTGCAGTTGATGCAAGAGATCTCAGCTGCAATGAAACAGCCTCTAAAATAGTTTCGCTGAAAGCTTTAAATTCTTTTTGCATGTCAGGTAAAATTTTACTTAGGTCTGGGTATATTACAGCAAACGACTGCTCTTGATATTTCTGCTGGGAAAATTTATCTGCCTTATTGGTGTCTGGTTTTCCTTCTAACTCTTCCAAATCCAGAACCTCTTTCCTGTCTCCACCAAGTTTCAATACTCCCAGATCATCAGCAAATATGGACAATAAATTTGTAAGTTGTGACAAATTTGAAGCAAGGAAAAGACGCTGAGTCAGGTAACCTTTGGCATTCCGTGACACTGCCATCCAACCAAGATAGCGGACCAGAGGAAAAGTACATGAAGAAAATGTTGATATCCTGCATATCCAGGTTGATGGGGGAATCAGATTGCTATACTGACAGCCACTCACATTAAATACATTTTTTGATCTATTGCTTCCTCCACTAGAAGCAATGACCAAGCTTTGAAGAATCATCCAATGCCTTTGTACTCTATATATCCTTTCTGGGTTAAGCTGCAAATTCCCTTCTTTATACTGGTGAAGAGTAGACATCAAAGATCTATTAAGTTGCTCAGCAGAACCTAGGATAATGTCGATCACATTTTCAGGAGAACAAAGAAGCTTAGTGGCCGAATGTAACAAGAACACAAGAGACTGCATAAGAGTTTCACGCAATGACTGCTGCTCTCTTTGCAATTGATGAATTAAAAAATTGCACAGCAATTCTTGGTTTCTCCTAACCAATGTTATCGCATCTACAGATGCATTATCATTCACAGAAAAGCTTACAGATTCATCATCACTCCCAGCGCCATATGGGCACTGATCTCCATCAGACACTTTCTGGTAATAGCTTCTGTCCATCTCAGCAGCCTCAAGCAATATTTGGACAAACACTTTATCTCTCTTTCTCTCAAGGTGACTTATTGTTTCCAGATTGCAGTTTCCTTTTCCAAGGGTTTTCCTGAGTTCAGAAATCTCATGGGGATATTTTGTCCCATGAATCTTCACTTGATTACAAAACACTGAATGTTCTTTCGCAGAAATCATAAAAGGATTGATATAGCATTCGGCAGACAGGATCATAGCATCTATTGCAGCATTGTGACCTTCAAGGTTAACATTTTTTTGAGAATGCAGGTCCAAAGCCAAACGCTGAAACTCGGATGCCCGAGATTTGCAAATCTCATAGTCTAATAGTTGGGTATGATTAAGATGCAAGCTAAAATATTTCCTGGAAAATCCGGAATCCGATGTAGCACACTTGCGAACTTCAGTAGTTTTTTCTTCTCCAATCACAGGTGTATCATCATGGTTGGGATCGGAATGGGTAGCTTGCATACCATTGATAACATTTCCAAAAGAGTTTAGTAGTGCAAGATTTCTCAGCTCCTCCGGGGCAAACAAAAGGCTGGCATCTTCTAAAATATCCGATTTGCTGGGACCATCCGTCATTCCATCCCCTTCATCTGGACCAGGGTGTTTTAGAGTAGAGTTTCCTTCGCTAGATGCATGTGGCGATGAAGATGAGTTCAAAATTTCTTTGTCAGGCTTGGAGAGAGAAGGCTTGCAAAAGTCAATATCAGGTAGTAACTGCAGGTGCGGGTCCAGAATGGATAGGAGTACACTGCAATTAAAAAGAAATTGAAAAGAATAAAATAAATAATTAATGAATAAACCCAACATCAACAACAATAACAAACTTTGAGAGAGGAACTATGACGCACAGAGCAGAAAATATTGACCAGTACATTCTCCAAATTTTCAGCTGGCAGATCGAGTGTCATTTTAATGCACTTTGAACATGAAAAATCATGTTACCAAATATCTCATTGATAGTTTAAGGCAAAGCATGAGAGATAGAACAAATATCACAAACAAGTACTGTACGTAGCATTTTCTGCAAATTAGCTATTTTCAGTTATTTCTGAAACAATCCTAAATTAAACATGTCTAAAATGTGTTAAATAAGAATTCATTATTATTTTTTAGAAAAGGGAGAATAAATCACAAACGAAATTCAAAAATAGAGGTACTGACTTAGTAGCTTAGTTACAAATCTTACAATTATTTTTTTTTAATCAATAAATTGCATAGTGATCACTAGAACATGAGGCCTGTAATAGCAAGCTGCACACTTTCCTTTCTACAAGTTGCCCTTAAAATAATAAATAAATAGATGGATTAAAAATAAATAACTACCATTAACATTAAAGCAGCATTGATATACTCCCTTTGTCTCCCAACAATCTGCCGGGTTTGACTGGCACTAGGGCCATTGAGCCACATCAAATCAGGAAGACGGAAAAGGCAGGGATAGAGTGTTAATTGAGTAGCTGGTTTAATTAAGGAGTGAAAAGTGGACCCACAGAAAGAGTGTAAGGTATTGGTCAGAGGGACAGCTTGCCAATTAAGGAAAAGGTAACATGTTGAAAAATCACAACTTGACAGGTTTAAAGCCAGTAAAAACCAAAGTTATGCGAGGAAGATGTGTATACCAGAAAGGCAGAAAAGCCCTTTTGAGTCCTATTGGATGCTATGACCAAGAAAACAGAGACATAAAAATTACCTAGGAGGTACTGATCCAAGCCGCCACTCCTGTTCTAACGAGGGAAGAACAGAAGGCTTTTCCACAGCTGCACGGATCACTTGAAGTGCAATAGCACAAGTATTTTCATTAGCATTGAGGAAAGTATAGGAGAATTCAGCAGAGCTTATCATACTTTGTGAGGCGGAAAAGGCAGGCTCAAGAAAAGTCTCCAGCATCTCCACAAGAAATAGAACTTTAAGCTTTGCTTCCTGAATAAAGACCAAAATGAGATTAAGAGTAATTTCTATTCTGATCTACATCTGAAAATGTACAATAAAGAGTTATAACTGTCATATTGACGATAAGAAAAGAAATTTTCATGCTAGGACTCCGATTTCGAATCATGAAAGTCAACAGGTAATGTGACTTTTCCACCAATTTAGCATGAGGATTTAGTTTCTATTACGAAGAGTACTAGAGTAGTACAAGGAAACATGTAATGAGAGTCATGAGACAATCGATACACCGACAAGGATAATAATTTTCCTCCATAGACATTTAAGATATATGAAGTATACATAAATGTACCAACCCACACATTAAAAAGCAAATCGTAAGGTAGCAAACAATTGAAGGAAGGTACAAAGACTGGAGGTTAAAAATATCACTCGAGGTTCTCATTACCTTGTATTCTGCCAGTACATTGTCCATGTAACCAGATAAAGCCAGCACGAGGTATTTAAGGGCAGCACGGACACGTACTAGGGAGTGATGTTCACCCTGTTGTAACGCCATGCATCCAAATTTCAAAAGATGAAAGCAAAGACAGGTTAATTATTGCAAGCCAAAAGGCCAAAATATCATGGCACATTCATCCAAAAGAAAGGAATGGCAACTGCAACCAGATCCATGAAAAACTATTGAACAACATGCAGAATCCAAAGGAACCAAGAAATATACCTGAATAACACCCAATAGATCTTCTAGAAGCTCCACAGCCAAGTCTATCTGCAGCAAAAAAAGCCATTCTACATTATTATTTTTTTAATTCTCCTCTTAAATCAAGTAATCAAAACAGTAACAAAGCCAAATATAAGATGAAGAAACTAAAAGATCCCCTAACCAACCTTTGCAATGATTCGAGGCATCCAAGGTGCAAGTGAACTGCTGCACAAGTCAATCAGGACACAAGCAGTTTTTGCCTGCACCAGGGATTAAATATATCATTTTCTGTATATTAAAGCCATTTAAACATGTTCCACATGAAAATAAAAAATAATAATAATAAATAAATAAAACTATTTTTAAAAAAAAAAATTGTGCAAAACAAATATAACACATTATGACTTAGCACCTAATCCAACAAACACCTAGATATATAGGTTAATAGCTAATGAATTACCCTAATTTATCCCAATCATACAATAATTTTATTTTTATCTTATTTACACAATATCATTCAATGATTAAAATAAACAAAAAAAAAAAAAAAAAACCTTATAACGAATAACGAGTCAAAAGCCTCATCCCTTGCCACTTTACACCTAACTAGGACGCTCTAAAACCTTGAGAAACATGATCAAATTAGGCACCCTTAAAACCATCCCTTTCACAACTTAATCTAATCAAAAAATCCTTCGAATCCAAGACATTAGTTAAAAAATGTCCAAGGCTCCAACAATCCCTGCCATAGTCCTCTTCATATATCCAGTTTAAAGATAATACTAGTATTTCCTTTGCAAGTATTGCAACCCCCCCCCCCACCCTCTTCCCTCCAAAAAGACCCGATTCAAGTAAAAACTGTCACACACACACACACACACAAAAAAAAAAAAAAAAAAAAAAAAAAAAAAGAAAGAAAGAAAAGGAGCAGTCTAGCAGCAAAACAAGAAGATACTACTACTACATTAGGCCACTAAATCCAATACAAACATGCTTAAACAATCATAATAACTAAGGAAGAAAGCAGTGAAAGCACCATAGTTAATGCAAGTAATTACACTAAAGGCTTTGCAGCTTACGCTGCTTAATGAGAAACTATCTGCTCGTCACTAAGACATTAGACATACACTCATACAGTATGAGGCAGAGAGCAGAAAATACGCACATGAGAAGGTGAAAAGGAAGACAAATAGCCAGCACAACCATGAAGAAGTGGATGATAAGCAGGTGATGACAATGTTGATATAATCTGCAAAACAACAGCTGCTATATGAGAGAAGAAAACTAGCAATGCCGATCCAGCATAAAAAGGAGAAAAATTCAAGAAACAAGAGCAGTAAAAGACACATTTATAGCTACAACAACAACAATACGTAACCTTCAATAAGGCTTGTTGTACAAAAGGCTGCATCCACTGCGAGAAAGTATCATCTACACTGAGTATACAATTGGCTGGACGAAGAGCTACAAGATTCCAAGAGTTTAACTATGAGAAGGAAATCAATTTATTCACTTCATCTAAAAAAACATTAATAAATATGTCAGAGAAAAAACACTCAATCAAGAAACTCAGAAAGATTGACTGCTGTAATTAGGTTTGGACGTCAAATGTTACAAAAGCATGAGGATATGGGCCAATTTACCTAAAGCCATGAAAGAGTTTACCCAGTGATAATTTTGTAATAAAAGGAATCTCTACATTTCAGATCTGATAGCAGAAATGGAATCTTCACTTTAACAACATTCCATGTAGTGCATGACTTTCTTTGAGCATTAAGGTCTTCCAGAGACATAACAAAATAGGAAAACAGAGTATGAATGGGCAGAATGGTTGTTCAGATCTATTAACCATTACTAAAACCGAGGATGCTGACGTCACCCTGCCCACGTGTCGCTCTCTTAACAATCTTTTTCCCGCCTAAATAGAATGATGATGTCATCCTTTTTTTTTTGTAGAGCTATCATATTTAAAAATTTTAAAATTAAACATTAGAATCTTCTACATTACAACTAAAACCTATAAATTTATCGTAGGAAATCGAAACAATTTTAAATAGCACACTAATAAACAACATTTTGCATTGAATTATGTATTTGACAACATTGAACAGAAACTATATCATAATTTTGATGAAAATCTGAAATTTTGAAATTACAAAATGTACGCAATTATTAATATTCATGTATAATAGCCATTTATTTTTAAAATGTATAAATTAAAAATAGATTTTATATAAATCGTGCATCACATGGGTTCTAACCTAGTTTAAAATAAAAGGGCACTCTAACCTATGAAAAGGTTCTGTAAACATTCTAAGTAGATTTCATGGGTTCAACATTTAATTGTAACTGGTATAGAGGTACATCTACAAGATCTCTATGTATTCTATGGACTGTCGAGGCCTGAGGCCCTGAGCACCTGACTTGGACAGTTGGACCTAATATTACCCGATCATTCTTCTATCTTAGCATACCTTTACCACAGTTTAAGGGTATCTTTTCACCATTATTATAATGATATTAATTAATTCATTAATTGAAAAAGGATTTTTTACAATTCTATCCCAAATTTCTCAAACAACTAATACTATACTCCATTCGCCTGAAGGATGAGACAAAATGATCTGGTCTAAAATTTGCCTGAATTCTTTGTTTTTTTTTTTTTTTTTGTTTTTTTTTGGGAAAAAGTCTAGTTTAGTACTCTGGTCCTACTTTAAGTTCTCCAAAGTCATTAACAAACAATAATATTTTCTATTTTTTAAAAGACAAATCTAATCTAGTCTGGTCCAGTCTTGTTTATGGTCTACTGTGACCTGACTTACACTTTCATTTTGGTCGGATCTATTTCGAAAAAAAAGTAATAATGACGTGAAATAATGCAAAAGGAACATAGCATTAATAATTAATCTGCTCTCTCCACCCCCTCCAACCCACAGAGAAAAAGAGGCATTTAAGATAAACGCGTATAAAAAAAGAGTAAGATAGGAAGTTTCATAACTAAGAAGCTCTATGTAGCTAGAGAAAAATCTTTTCAGCCAAAAAAAATAAAGCAGTTTTCTGAATTTCCTCAATTAAGAATATTTCAAGTTTTAGAATTATATGATCTTAAGTTACAAGATAACTAACCTGGCAACAGCGCTTGTATAAGAGGTAATGTCAACCAAAAGTTAGTAACACTGACTGCCAGCTTACTGCATAGCAACGACTGTTGATGTACTTAGATAAGATACAACAGAAAGAAAATAAATGAGCTGATCACAATTGTACTTCTGAAGTCAACTCACCTGAGAGGCACAAGCAAATAAAACATGCAAAATTCCCTCCTCTACCGCTCCAATATCAAGGATATTTATATAGCTAGGATTCCAGTCAACAACTGGAATGAGAAATTGGTCTCCAAATAACTCTGAATAATCTGATAAAGCAACATGATATGATTTCGACACCGGTGCTTCAACCAGAGATGATGTCTCTCTGGTTAAAAAAGATGTTTCTTGTGCTGATGTTGCCTCTGCTAAATGATAAAGAATCTTTGCAGCCTGAAAGAAAAAAAGTTCAAGAGATCAGGCTATTATGCTATATGTTGTATAACTAAGCTAATGTAAATGAAGAGGGGAGAGATGAGGAAGGCCCAAAATCTCCCACATCTACATAATGGCTTGGATGCAACAAGTAACCAAAAAGACAAAATTCTATACCACTTTGCATACAGCTCCTAAATCGTTATCTGCAAAAGCTTTCCTCAGCAGCGTGAATACGGCATCTGGACGAAACACAATTGATCGGGATGTTGGTACAGGAAATGGTGACATGCTTCGTAATTTCCGTGGCTGTAAATAATATAGAGATTTAATGTCAGCAAATGAGCAAACACAGAAAAGGAAGATATCGAAATAAATTAGAAAAAAAATAGAGAATTAGGTTTAAGAAAAATATTAAAAAGCTGGGGGAAGACAACAGCAATGTGAGCATATTAATCACTATAAAGTATAAACAGCTCAATTATTATGGAATATTGAATAAATAGCCAATCTTGTCAGATTTGTAAACAAGAGATTAAGGAGGCCTATTTCTTAGGTCAAATGGGTAATGAACAAAGAAGTAATTCAAAGATAGGATATAAAAAAGATACTGAACTACCTCAAAATTGGAGGAAACAGTTAAAGCTGGCACTGGTTGACTATTTCTAGAAACTTCAGAGTCTACACCAATAGCTGAGCATCTTGCGGTTTCTCTGAGATTTACATGCAGTGATTATCTAATTATCAGTAGGCAATTAATTGAATAACAAACAATATCCAGCCAAAGAGCATGCCATGAAAATAAAGCCAACAAATAATTGCCAGAGAGAGAGAGAGAGAAATAGCCGGGGGGGGGGGGGGGGGGGGGGGGGGGGGGAAGTAGCTGTATAAGATTTTTGCTGTAAAAAACATTTAGCATAAGAACCCATGTTTAGTGTGTTCATATCAGTGTGCATGACCATGTTAACTGTTCCCATAACTTGTTACATAAGGCAAAGAGAAATTAGTAGACTGAAGAAGCAACGAATTTGCTGCAGCAAATTTCCCACCATGGGCATTAGATATATTTTTGGGAGGGGGTTTGAGCTGGAGCTTCTTCCTTCCTTTGTGTCAACCATGGCCCGAAAGACATTGTATAGTGAATAGTAATCAAAAGAAGAATTATTATACGCCTTGTTGACCCAATATTACTTACAGGTATCACGGAATATGTAAAAGTTAACGAAACTGATTTTTATCGCCATAACCAACTCAAGATATTAGTGATGCAAGTCCAAACAGTACTATTGGTGCAATTAACCCTACGATTACAAAGCCCATTATTAGATGCCACATCCTGAGATAGTTTTGTTTTTCAGCAAGAAAAGGTATCAAGAATGATGGTAATAATGCATGATGCATGTATTCATAAAAGTGTTCATGCCAAGATGTACTCTGTTTCAACATTGATAAATTATGGCATAATTTTGCTGTAAAGATGTTACAAGTATATTTAAGAGGGTTTTTTTTTTTTTTGGAAACCAAGTATCTTTTAGGGGGTGTTTGGAATAAATTTCGTAAACGGAATGGAAAGGATTTATATAAGTAAGGGAAAGGGTAATGATACACGTTACCTTTGATATATGTTTGGTATCTTTATAAAATGGAAACAAATTGAGGAGTTTATGATTGAGGGGGGAAACACATTTTGTTTCCACTAGTTGGATAAGGGTAACAATTTGGGGGATTTTGTTACCCTTTGGAAACGGTATTTGTTACTCATAGCTCATACCAAACTAATAGAAACGAAAACACTTATTTGTTTACGTTTCCCATGTTACAAATTTTCATACCAAACACCCCCTTAGAGTTTAAAATCTGTTAAGAATAATTAAAAAAAATAGACAAAAAGGTAATAATAAAACAATTAAAAAGGAGGGGAAAATCACACCTTTCGGTGACAATTTGAAGAATGGGATAAAATGGACCGGCGAGCATAGCGAGAAATCGAGTGCTAGTCTCTATATCATCAGCATATTTAGTAAGCTCTGACTGCACAATGATACAAAAAACCACATCAGCTCGAAATCACATACATCACCATGATTCCACGAATAGAAAATTCTGATACCAAGCAGCTGAACTCGTACCTCAAGTTGAGGAAGGAAGACATGCAATCGATCTGTTATATCTTGAAGCAACTACAAGCTACCAGATGTTAGAAGTCCATTATGGAGAAGTAAAAAAGGAAGATCACAGATACGTATGACTTATGATAGAAACAAATATGTGCCACCTGAAAATGCAAATCATTAGAATCTTGTTCATGTGTCGTAATTTGTGGCAGAAGGTAATTGACCACAGGCTGAAACTCAGGTTCAAGACGAGGCACTGAAATCCCGACCAACTGAAAAATACACACACCAAATAAGTCTAGACTCTAGAACTCTAGAATAAGCACCTGGACATAACCATCTTCAGATATTATCTGTTTCAGCTGCAAATGTCCTTTCAAAGGAAACTTAAAAGGCAACTGCATCGTCAACATCCAATTTAATTAGTAAGAACAAGAAGACACCAGAGACTCAGTTCCCTATCAAGACAACTCACAGTAAATACTTCTATAAAGGCCATTGATAGAGATAAACTGCAAAATGGCCAAAAAAAAAAAAAAAAGACGCTCCGGTATGATGTTTTAGACACATAGTAATCCTTGAGGGACTATAGTAATTGTCAACTCTTTTTGGGAGTATTATCATGCTGGAGCGCCTAATTTTTTTGGCCATTACATCTAATCTACTTGCCTAATACGTATGGAACTAACTTATAAAGCATCATAGTAATACGCATGAAAAAAGAACGGAGGAAGTATTTATAAGTTACTTCCATGAGTATTAGGCAAGTAGATTACATGTTTTAGACATATATCTTTACATATTTCTAGGTTGAATTTGAAGCATGTTTGTTTTAGTTTATTTAGGATTCTTGTTACTTGTTAGTCAATATCCCTACAAAACAGACTCTGTAATACATTATTATTAAGTCATGACTTATGAGAAATTGATATTATTTTCTAACAGAATTTATCGCGTTCTAAAAGTGATATACAAACCTTAATTGTTAAGTCAGAAATGAAGAAGGATTTTTCATATATAAATACCTTTTGCTACATCAATTTAGGGAATTCAAGATCCAACACGGTGAGGAGTTATGTAGCGGAATTTACTACTGGGTACTTTACCTTTTGGATCAAGATTCACTCTTAACACCAACAAGAAGAAAAAATGCATACAGTGCTGACATTCCTCCAAACTTTCAATGAACTCTATGAAGCTGTTACACTTGCATTCTTTCAAACGTCTCCACATCAAAAGGAAATGGAGTGTAACAACAAATCAGCATGGTGAAAAAAAAATGATGAAAAGCTGAAAATGGTGACTTTGATTGATATCATTGAACTTACAGAAAATTGAAGATAGACTTGACAGTTGACATCCTTCCAAACCTAACTAAGTAAGGCTATACATACTACACTAACTTCTCAATTCTTCTCATTATCCTTTCTCTTCGTTGCCTTCTTTGTTTAATTCTTACATTAGTATCCTGATTCCCCTTTCCCTCTAACATAGCTTCAGCCTTTACTCTCAATCTTCTAGCTCATTTATTGAGAAATTTCATACACACACACACACACACAAGTACAGAGCCAGATTTAACAAATAAAAAATGGGATACCCTGGTGTTCAAAGGTTACCTGGATGAAGAAGATAGCAATAGGACTTCCTCTAAGACAAGATAATCGAACATAACGACATGGAGTATAATTCATGGAATAAATCATGTCTCGTCGAGGTGCTTCACATCGCTGACGAACCTTTACAAATGTCTCTGGCTGCTTTCAAAGCAAGTAAGTAGATCAGCAAGTCAGATGTAAAAGCAGCACCATATCACAAAAAAAAAAAAAAAAAAAAAAAAAAAAAAAAAAAAAGGTGTAGTCCAAAAGTAACATACTTCAAATAAAACAAAAGACCACCAAGGATTCTAAACGATTTTAAGTTCATACATAAACTAGAAATTCAACCTTAGCATTCATAAAACAATTCCCTTTCCCTTTGGGTGCACATCATGTATGACACTGTGGGACACTAGAACATGCTAGCTAGAGAATCAACAGAAATACATTTGCTAATGATACAAATCAATCATGAAGAACTCTGGTACATTACCAAATAATTAACAACTGCAAGTCAACATCAGTTAGCAAACTTTTCAAGCCAATTTATAGTTCGAGGAGTGGGGTAGTTTTAGTCAGGAATCCCTCCCACAACTTGTATTTGAAGTAGGCCATTCAAACTCATCCATCATAACATATTTGAAGTAGGCCATTCAAACTCCTCCATCATAACACCCATCCAACCCAACCTGAAGTCTCTTCATTCCTCCCAAGAAATCCATCTGATCTTGCCCATATTTTGCAGGTTTGTCAAACTAAAGCAGTCTCCTCCCGATACAACAGAAAGGCTGTGAACCATCTACTGCTATACAACATAACAGGAGAAGAGGCTTTTAGTGATAATTAAACCATTAAAATCCAACACGCCACAGACAAGTGAATCTATTATTACTATATTTGAGCTAACGAGACAAGGAGATGTTAATAAAAACAATTACAAGTCATCAACTTGTTTATAGTACCTTATTTGTTTCTCCTAAAGAATGATTCCATCATAATGAAACCTTTTGTTGTGACTACGTGAAAATTCAAGGATTTAATTTCCACCACAAGGTTTCAGTTTTAATATGCATCTAAAAGGTAAATCTATTGTTATCACCAAATAAAATTTTCCAAGAGATAAAATATATCCCAACTTAAACTACACCGTTATTTGTAAATCACATCTCACAACCAGCTCATTTTAGACGCATTTTTTGGCTCCATGTCTACAAATTTTCTATTTATGCTTCTCTAAGATAAGATGTCACTCTTCTAATATAAGCTACAGTCTTCAGGGTGTACATATACAAAGCATTACTACATCAAATTAACAATAGCTTTAAGCAACAGATTAATCAACATATACTTATCCAGAATCTATTACTTCAAGTTGTTAACCTTGTAACGCAAGCCTGCAGCAACTTCCCACTCCAGAACAGATTTATTGTGTATCCGTATATGAGATAAAAGACACGGTTCCTGCAGACAATACAGAAACGCATTAAGTGATTAAAACACAATGGTAAGTTTTTGAAGATAGAACTCATAAAAGCCATGGTGTCATGCACTTGATAAACCTTGAAACAAAGTCCAAATGGTTCATGATCAGACATGTGGATAAAAGAACGAAATACATAAATTACAAGGCCTCTTAAACCATGCAAGAGCTAAATGGTTAATAAAAATGACCATAAATAGAACAGCTTAAATTGGCAGGGTATTACATAAGGCAGTAATCAATACATCAAATCGCCCCTTAATATGTAGCTCAACGCCCCAAATGTATTTGAACTCTCAAAAAAAAAAAATCCTTACTGAAGTCACCATATGTTATTGCCAGGTTAGCTCGATTACTACAGTTTTCTTGTTGACTAGCTAGTCAGTCGTATACAAAGAGCTAATATGCAACATATTATTGCCAGTTTAGCTCACTTACTTCAGTTATTTCCGTTTTAAAATAGGCCTCAGTACCCTTCATAACAACTACGAACAGAAAACAAAACTGAATAACTTTTACATAAGAAACCACGCGATTTAACAATGCTAAATAAATTGAAGGAAAAGATCCTCAATTAATCAAGTTGGTCAATCTACTTATCATATAGTACATTATTTCCTGAATCTCATGTATATACCGTCCTGGCGCACTATGGAACCCCAATCTGTCCCCTCACATATTTCCCGACTACTCGAAACTCCAATTCTTTATCAAACCTCATATTCTCATGTATATACCGTCCTGGAAATTGTGTCAGTATTTTCAGCATCACTCTCCCCAACCAAATTTCATCAATAATTGCATTAACAGACCTAAATTAAGCTGAAACCATTGCTCAATTACTCTTCCTTCATCAACAATCATGAATTCTAACATAAATTAAAATAATCCCTAATATATCCAGCATAAACCAAAAATTAATCAGAACGGCGAAAACGTGATCACTAATCACTGAATCAACAATCATCTAAAATCAAGCAAAAACAATGAATCGAAAACCAAAGCTTGGAATAAATGCAAACAAGAAGAAAATTAGGGTAAAATTGAAGGAAGATTAAGAAGAGAAATTACATTGAGTTCAAGTAAAATCCACTCCTTAGTATTGGTACCAGTAGACCAGTAATTGCGGAGGTCGGCGTCAAGAACATTGGTGGCTTTCTGAGCAGAAGTTTCTCGAGACATAGCTTTGATTTTGTACGTCAATGGCTTCGTTCTTCCACCTTCCAACTCCATCTCCATTTTCTCTCTCCTCTTCGAAGGCTCTGCGCTTTGCGTTGGTTTTGCTGCTTTCTCTCGCGTCTTTCGCCCAGAGGCCCGGAGAATGAACTGTTTTCACAACAATTCAACAAAAGGAAGTACGACTGTACGAGTACTGGTTTTACTTGTTTGCGCACTAGATAAATCATTAAATCCTCCCCTCCCTTAATGTGTACGAGTGTATCCTCTTATGAAAATATACTATTTTCGTCTTAAAAGAACAACAATAGGATAATAAAATACAAGAAGTAATACTACTTGTTAATTAAAATAAATATCTTAAGGTTTAGAGATCAAATTTCATGAAATTTATTTGGGCGATTTTGTTGCTATACGAGTATATGGGAATGGAGGAAGTATGTTACTTTATTTTTATGTGACTCGTGATTTTTTTTATTATACGTTTTTTTTTGGAGTTCATGTTCTATGCTTTCTTTTATGTTTGTTTGGAGTTTTTGTGTTTTGCAGTATCATTCGGGTTCATGTTTTTTTTTGTTTTATCCTTAATGTTATTTTGATAACTAAAAAAAAAAGTGTATTAGGAGATGTTGGTTTTAAATAGATGCACCTTGTGCATTATACATTTGTCTCCATCATTTATTTATTGTTTCTAGACTTTATGTAGAAAGTTTAAAAGAGCATCACATCAATTTTCTTTAAGCTTTTAAGGCAATTATTAACTTGTATTTTTTTCATATATACCGGTAATAATTTTTTTACAAGGCCCATGTTAAATTGTCACATTTGTTTATTTTTTATTAGGTAAGGAAATTCCCACCTAAAAATATTTTTACTAAGGAATGATTCCACAAATTTAATAAGGAGAATTGAACATTAGTGTCTAACAATTAGACCCCATCAATGCCTAACCCGAACAACCGACCCGATAACTCGATCCTGACCCGAATTACTGAGAGAGAACCCGAAATTGACCCAAACAACCCAAAATTGACCCGTTTATCATATATTGTAATGATCCAAACAACTGGAGCCAAATGATCCGAAATTAAACTCGAACTTGACCCATTGACCCAAATTAACAAGCTAGTAACAATCGTTTATAAAATCTATTGTTAGAAATAAGCTTTTCTTAATTCTTTTTAATTGTAATAATTGCATTATGGCAGATAGCGTACACATGAATCATGATTAACAATTTAATAAGCATAACTAATCTTCAACAACTACCACACAAAGTGAATAAGTGATGTAACTCACTGTAACACTACAGAGTGGTGGGCTGAAAAAAGCAAGTATTGATGAAATACATACAAATCAAAACTTAGCAACGTTGCATAATTCAACCAAAATATAATGTTGAATTGATCTAATACAAAACGTACTGCTGTATAAATGTAAATTTGATTCATCAAAGTTGTAATCTAAAGGACAAGCCAGGACCTTCAAGTTTTTGTTCCATCAACTTGTTCATTCTATCAACCATGGAATCATTGAGATAACGAGTCCACCCTCCGACCGCTCCTTCTCTAAAGAATGTCTTGTTCTCCAAAATTTTGCTAAGAAAACCATTTTTATTAATTTCGAGTTCTTTAAGATTGTTGATATTGCAAAAGTCTACTATTTCCTTGATAACACCTTCATTTTCCTCTTGTGCTTCTTTAAATGAATACTAGGATTTTCCATCAAATCCTCGTACTTCAGGAACATTACTTTGTTAGGTTGCTCTAAACTCTGCTTCCAGTATCCAAGTACGTGCTAAAAAAAAGGTCCATTGAAAACGTTACCTTGGTAGAATTCCTCAAAGAAATCTTCAATACTAGGGGGCTGAAAATCTTCGTCGTCTCCTATTACTCTCTTGATCATTTTTGAATAAAAATGTCAGTGTGACACAAGTGTGTCTAAGGGATTTCGGGTTATGTACAAAATCTTACAGGGAGAAGTCTTCATAGATTCAAGAAGAGACGCGTAAGGCACATGAGACTGGAGAAGTCGCGGTGATGGGAGTTCCTTCAGCTGGTGTGGGCTTGGGGCCGTAAGGCTATTACCATAGACAGCGGTTTCCAGACCACAAACAAGCACATGTGGACTATTGGAAACCAAAGGGCTTTGGGTTGGAGGGTGGACCTTTCGATTGGCAACCAAAATGAGTAACGATTTTACCCAAGTGGTACCAGAAGCCTTGAATATTTATGAGTTGGAGCTTATTACTACCCATGAAGTTTACCTTTGGAAGGCATTGTTTAAGCTGCTCAACTTCTTCTTCAGAGAGAAAAACTGTTTCTTTACTTTGATTTGTTTTTGAATTCATTGAGTGTGGCTCGGCCATTTCTTTCCTTTAAGTTATAATGCACTTGTTAAGTTGTTATGCCCATATATATAGCTATACTTTGAGGTTAGTGGAAGCTTAGCATGCTCATTTACTACTTTTACAAGCAACTTCTATTCGAAGTTTGGTCACGGGAACAAATCTCATTAAATTAGTTTGAAGATTTGGTTAGGATTTAATAATGATATATTAGAAGACAATAAATGCTATTTACCTATCTAATAATTTCTATTTGCCATGTGGTAGGTGTAAACTTGAGAAGAAAAACAACAATTTTTACTTTTTTATCTTTTTTGTTTGTGACATCAAAGATCTTGTCAACAATTATTTATGGAGTACTTTATAACACTTTTAATAATCTATGAGAGTGAGGGATAACTCAAAAACGTGGTTAGAAATTCCCTCCCGATTACCGAAGATCATGAGATTGATTCTCACCCCGCCCTTTTGGCTCTCTAAACACCAAAAACACTTTCAATAATTTCTCATGGATTTCTGAAAAGTATAAGAGTCCACTAATTTGTATAGCACATAAATGTATTATCCATGCAAGGCAAAAATAAATCTGATTTTAAAAAAATTTGACCTACAAGTCTAAATTATTGCATATATATAGTTTGTGTATCTAAACATTAATATAAAATATTCAATAACCAATAATTATATATTAAAAGGCACCAACAATGACACGTGTAGTATTCTAGTATGTCCTTTTTTTTTTTTTAAAAAAAAAAATAAAATCTATTTAAGAAACAAATTAAATCTTTCATCTACATATATGTAAAAATTGCATACAAATTAAAACAAAAGATTTTGATACAAACTTTTTTTTGGAAAAAGATTTGATATAACTTTCCACAAAAAACATATTGACAAATATAACTTAAGCAAAAAAATGAATAATATTCTTAACATAATTTGTGACAACTTTTTTTTTTCCAAAGACATATTATATACTACATATGTTTATTACAACAAGATTATATATTATTTTCTTGATTTTTTTATAAAATTATGTAATAGAAGCTACAAGCTTAAGTAATAAAATACGAATATTAAATCAACAAATGATACTTTTGTCATTTCTATGAATAATTTATGATTAAAATTTCAATCAATTAATACTCTACAATACTTCAATAAGATTTGCCAAAAAAAATACGTATTGATTATTCTTAGTGTGATATTTTCCTGTCATTTTTGTTGTTCTTTAGCATTCAATTGATATGAATATAACATACGAAAGTCAAAAAAGTTAATAATGCTAATTTTAAAAACATCTATTGAAAATTACCGTGCATGGCACGAGACCTAATCTAGTTTAATTTGTACTAAAACAATTAGCTAGTTAAATCAACTAATAAATGTAATACACCAATATATATATTAGCTTAGACTATCTAGTAGTGTTATATTTAATTTCATCTATTCAAATAAAAGTATATATAATTTTAAAATATTTGCTTTATAATAATCCCTCTAATCCTGAATGTTTGACTCACTTTGCATTTGCACGGTTTCTAATGAACATCTTTGACCGTTAATAACTTCAATTATGAATAAGTAAAAAAAATTAATTAGTAGATATATGACATTTTTATCACTAGGGAAATGTAATAAGATCAAAGTTGTTGATTTAATTTTATTGTGTAAATCATAAAATGTGGCTAAAATTATTTTATTTTGACTACGTGAATAATAAGTGAGTCAAATTTCAGAAAGGAGGTAGTACTATGATTTGGTAGGTGAAAATCTCACCATTATTTATTTATTCAAGCTTTAGGCGATCTTGATTCTCGACATGATACATGAGATATATACTTTCTAGATTGTATGTACTTAAGTAATATACTACCTCCGCTAAGTTGTAACTTTGGGGTATTATTGTTAGACATATTAAATATTCCAAAGTCGCAACTAAAAGTTAACGGAGGTAGTATATTTATTCTTGCATAAAGTCTTTTTACAAAGCATATATGGATTAGTGTAATGATAAAGTTGGTATCTCACAACTATGAGGTTGTGGGATCAAACTCTATTAGAGAGACTTTTAGGGGTGAGATTCCCTTACCCTTCCCCTCCTCTCCCAAAGTATCTAGCTTGCTAATCCGGATGGGGAGAAACTGTGTGGCCGTAATAGGTTCCGACCCGATAGGACCCTTCTCCTTACCAACAAAAAAAATAGTATATATTTATGTGTCATCACCAACTATAGTGTTAGAAATGTTTTTTTGAGCTAAATCAGATTAAACTAAATTGATTACTAATAATAATAATAATAGTATATATTTTCGTGTGCTGGTATCGTGGGTATTAAACATAGACATAATGTTGTTCGGGATACCCTAGTTGATGTTTGCTATCGTTTTGGGATTTCAGCAAGGAAAGAGGTTGATATTGGGTTGTCTGGAGGGAACAATAAGGCCCTCAGACCTGCTGATGTGTTACTTTATTCTTGGGATCGTGGTCGCAATGTCTGTGTTGATTTGACAAGATCTTCTCCTTTGACACAACCAAGGCTATTTGACTTTATTCCTGGACGGGTTGTGGTTGATGCAGGTCAACGGAAGCGGGGTAAGTACGAGGCTCGTTGTCGGGCGATTGGATATGGGTTCATTTCCTTCTCCTTTTCTTCGTTTGGTGAATTAGAGAAGGAGGTTGTTGCGTTGCTTAAGCGAATTCAGAGGTTCTCGACAACGCAAGACATTGGAGCAAGTGCTGCAGCTCATATTTTTACTAGGGTAGACTTTGCTATAGCTAGAGGAGTGGGGGCCCAGATTGTATCTCGTCTTCCCACTAATTTATTGTAGGTTGTATGACTTTTTGTTTTTGAGATGATAATAATAATAATAATAATAATAATAATAATAATAATAATAATAATAATAATAATAATAATAATAATAGCCTCTATAATCTTGTTGTTGTTGTTGTGTATTTTTTTTTATGAAGGACCCTACTGAACCAGCACCTCTCACAAGTTTAACTAGCCGAACTTTACTGGTCATCGCTGGAGAGTAGAGAGGGGAGGTAAGGGAATTCCCCTACTCCCAAACATTTTTGTAGTTGGTGGGACTCGAACTTATGACCTTAAAGTCATAAGATGATTTTGCCACCTAGGGGTCTCCGTTCAGTTTTCGGTTTAGATTTAGTCCAAATCCGATCCAATCCGAAATATAATTTGGTCTTCAATTTTCCAATCCGATCCGAATTTCTCTCTCATTCCAATCCGAATTAAAATTCGGTTATTTGGATCCGATCTGAAAATTCGAATTATGATACGTAGTATATTATTTTTTAGCGTCTAATACAAATATGAAAATTGAGCTTTAATATAAATAAAAGTCTTTAAAATCACGATTAAAATAAATAGTTCAACAATCAAGTCATTAATTAATTAATACAAAATCTCCCTTATTAATTTTATGTAATAGTAAGTATTTGAGCTAATTTCAAAAAACAAAGAAATCCATATTTATACAGCTTTAATTTTACAATTCGGTTTTCAGTTTGAATTGGATCCAATTAGGTCGGTCCGATCCAATCCGAAAATTCGAATTTTTAAAATATCTCAATTTGGTCCAATCCGATTTAAAGTTTGGATATGATCAGAATTTAAATTCAGTCTGAATTTCGATTTTAATCCAAATTATGGATACCCTACCACCATATCCACAGAGCTTTGCTTGGTGTGAGCTTGTCGAACTTGATCCAAAGGTTTAATTTTTTTTGTGTAAACAATCCAAAGGTTTAATTTTATGATAAGGTAGTTGTCAGTTAGTACACATCACGTATTAAAAAACAGATTTGGAAAAACTAATTTGGTCCAATCTGATTTAAAGTTTGGATATGATCAGAATTTAAATTCGATTTGAATTTCGATTTTAATCCAAATTATGGATACCCCTACCACCATATCCACCGAGCTTTGCTTGGTGTGAGCTTGTTGTACTTGATCCAAAGGTTTAATTTTTTTTGTTTAAACAATCCAAAGGTTTAATTTTATGATAAGGTAGTTATCCGTAGTACACATCACGCATTAAAAAAAAGATTTGGAAAAACTAATTTGGCTTATTATTATGTGCATTACTGACCATACCCCTAAATAAGTAAATATTGTCAATCTTTAATTTTTCAGCCGCCTTCACACCGTAGACTTTTCTTTATTCCACATAAAAGTTTGTACTGTAGTATTTTCTTTTTTAATTGTTTAACACTTTTTTTAATTGTTTCATGGTAAGGATGATTAGATCACATCTCATCATTTAAGATTTTTTTAATCTATTTCTTATGAGTCTTTTTTTTTTTTTTGACAACTCATATTTTTTATGAGCCAAAAGCTTAAGAATATAGGATAGAGAATAAGGGAATCTCTACCCACAAACACCAATATTTAGTAGGATTGGTACCTTATATTTTTAAGGAAAATATTATACATAGCACTAAGAACTACATTTAAGCATTAAAAACACTCTTGAAAATTGTATAAAATTAGAAAATCCCGATAAAAACATACTAATTACACTGATATACGCGTGCTTTTGTCATGAATTCCTAATTTTATACAATTTTCAATTGCGTTTTTAATGCTTATATATAGCCCTAAGAGCTATGTATAAGATAGGAAATTTATTAGGAAAAATTGTTAAAAAATAATACAAAGTTTGAGCAATCCGCCAAAAACAAGTCAAATTTTAAATTATTTTTGAATAATACAAACTTTGAGGGTTATCCGCTTTAAACAAGTTATAACCGATTAGTTACCTCATGAATAAGTTATATGAAACACGTGACATTGTATTATTTTTTAAAAACTATTTAAAAACTTTATAAGATAAATAAAAAAAACGGTTAAATAGTTGTAGGTAAAATAACTTGTTTAAAGCAGATATCCCTTAAAATTTGTATTATTTAGAAATAATTAAAAGTTTGACTTATTTTTAGCGGATCGCTTAAAGTTTGTATTATTTTTAACAATTTTTCCAATTTATTAAGTAAGTCAATACTTTATTAATATAACACCTCATTAATTATACATCGGGAAAAAAGAAATGGTTGAGCCATCCAAAATGAATCAAAATACTACTGAAACAATCCAAAGTGAGGAAAAAGCGGTTTTAGTCTCTGAAGAAGAAGTTGAACAGCTTAAACAATGTTTTCCAAAGGCAAATTTTATGGGTAGTAATCAGATTCAACTCATAAAAATTCAAGACTTTTGGTATCCTCTTTTTCTTTTCTCCAACATCCTCACTTGTCAAAGACATTTTCTTGCTCAAGACACTGATCTTGTAGTAGCTAGCTTCCCAAAAACCGGCACCACTTGGTTAAAATCTCTACTCTTTTCGATTGTCAATCGATTTGTCCAACCTCCTAGCCAAAGCTCTTTGCTATCCCACAATCCACATGAACTTGTTTATGATTTAGAAACCGGTGTCTATGGTGTTGACCCAAAATTGCCAACACCTGACCAACTTAATGACCTCCCTTCACCGCGGCTTCTCCATTCACACATGCCTTACGCGTCTCTTCCTAAATCCATCCAGGATTCTTCTTGTAAGATCTTGTACATTAGCCGGAATCCATTGGACACACTTGTGTCACACTGGCATTTTTATCCAAAGGTAATAAAGAGAGCAACTAAAGATGAAAGTTTCCAACAGTATTGAAGATTTCTTTGAAGACTTTTGCCAAGGTATTGCATTAAATGGGCCGTATTTTGAGCATGTACTCGGATACTGGAAGCAGAGTTTAGAGCAACCTGATAAGGTGTTGTTTTTAAAGTACGAGGATTTGAAGGAAAATCCTAGTGTTTATTTAAAGAAGTTGGCTGAATTTATTGGTATGCCGTTTTCTCCACAAGAGGAAAATGAAGGTGTTATAAAAGAGATACTAGAATTGTGCAGTATCGACAAGCTTAGAGAACTCGAAATTAATAAGAATGGAAATCTTAACGAATTTGCACAAAACAAAGAGTTCTTCAGGGATGGAAAGGTCGGCGGATGGACTCGTTATCTCAGTGATCCAATGGTGGAAAGAATGAACAAGTTAATGGAACAAAAATTTGGAGAATCTGGATTGTCCTTTAAATTTTAGCTTTAATAAAACGCATAATTTCTAATATGCTATGCTATTGTAGTTTTTACGTGTTGTAGATCAACAATGTGTTTGCTTTGGTGTAGTATGTTTTGAAATGATGTTATGCATTGCTTTTTTTTTTCCTGACGAAATGTTATACATTGCTTAGTTTTGATTTGTATATCATTATTTGCTTTAATCTTTCAACTTTTATAATTGTGTGTTTGTATAGGAGTTGTTAAAGTTTTGTTGATGATTGGTACTGTGTAGTATGCAAATTCATGTATGGTCTAGTTTTTATTAACACAAATCACTAATAGCATCTTGAATATTTTTGGAAAATATTGCAAAAAGGGCCCTAAACAACGAAGTCGTACTTCATACATTAACACAAATCACTAACAAAGGTCCATCTTGAACTCTCCCTTGACAAAAATCCTCAAAGAAGTCCTCAATACAAGGGGGTTGGAAATCTTGATCTCCCATCGCCTTCTTTAGAATTTTCGAGTAGAAGTGCCAATGTGAAACAAAAGTGTCCAAAGGATTTCGAGCAATATACAAGATCTTACACGATGAAACTTTGATAGATTCGGAAAGAGATGCATAACGTAAGTGCAATAGATAAGCTCCAAAAGCCTTGGTATTTTATCATCTCAAGCTTATTACTACCCATGAAGTTTGCCTTTTCAAGGCATTGCTTAAGTTGTTCAACTTCCTCATCTTGAACTAATTGTGTTTCTCGAATATTTGTTTGATCTTCATCTTGATTCATTGTGGATGGATTCATGTCAATACCCAAATGTTACAAATAATTAAGTAAACTTCAATCTTTAGAATTGAAAGGCTAATGTTTTTGATGATATGAATATAGCTAAATCAAATTATTAATAAAACAAAGATCAATATATAATTTTTTTTTTTTTTTTTTGAGGCAAAACAAAGATCAATATAAATAATTAGATTCGATCTGAAATAATTGTTATTTCATATAAAACTAATCTCAATAAAACAAGTTGACGTACGCATAGTTTATATTTGTAATCTTACTCGATCTCACCCATTGAAATTAAATTTATAAGCAAGAAGGTTGATGAAGCTAAGAGTGACGATGCATTATTAATTTATTATAAGTGTTAAAAGTGTATTCATATATTGTACGAAGTATTTGTTTCCGTGAAAATATATGTGTGTGTGTTATTTTACTTCTTATAATCCCTTTGAAAGTTAAAACTATAATGGCATGCTTGGATTTGGGGTAATATATTAAGGGGGTAATAAAAGTCAAACTAAGCAAAATGAATGTGAAAATAGGGAAGAAGGAGATAGTGATGATATGACTGTAAGAAAAGTATGTAGTGATGGTATGGTATGAGGTGAAGAAAGAGGAATTAATACCCTCATTTTGGAGGCAATATATAGTTACACTAGGGGGAGGGTGGGTAACTATTACCCTCAATATAAGAGTAATAATTCCGGCCTCCATCTCTCATTTCCTAATGGCACGACTATCTTATTTCATTCGTAAACATTAGAACTGCTACAACACCACCTCTAATTACTTTTGCTTTTTAAAATTTGACTTTTATTACCCTCTTAATGTATTACTCTCAATCCAAGCATGCCCTAAACAGAGTACTATTGTTCACCTTTCGTTTACATAAGTAAATTAGCTTATTATATTATAAACTCTTGTTTCTAAAAATGCATCAAAAAATTGAGTGAGTATAAGAAAAAAAAAGTTATATTAATATTGATAGAGTATAAAATAAATTCCTTGGCCTTAACCATTAGCTTATGATAGAGTATGCAAAGTAAAATATTTTCTCAGACCTCAATTATCAGCTAAGAATATCAAATATAAAGTTACTGGAGTAAGATAAGATAATTTAAAGATAATTTGTGTTAAAACAATTGCTAGCTCTATTTATGTAAAAAATGGTTATATCCTTTTCAATAAGATAATGATCATGACCAATGATATATGATTTAATTTTAAAAAATCATATTATCGCTTGGACGCTTATTGAAAAGGATGAAGCTAAGGGTCTATAAGTTTACGTCACTTTTAGACACTTCTAGGTTGAAATAAACTTAAATGCAATGTATGTGCTCCAAAATAACTCACATAGACTTACGTTAACTTTCGATTTCACTCTTAAGTGAAGAAGTGACCAGCGTCACGGTGTAATTCCGCTAACACGATTAGTTGTATACTTGTATTAGATCGAGGCGTATAGTCTAATAGTTCAAACTTTTTTTTACTTCTTTTAAGGCAGATAGGAAAAAATAAGTTTAAATCAAATAATATAAGTTTATGAATAATAAGTTTTAAACATAATTTATCGTTCTTATATATATCCTTTTATATATATGTCCATGTACATTAAAAATGAACACTATGTTCTTTTATATTGCATACACATTCCGCCTTTTAGTAGTCTTGGAGCAGATACACCATGCGCATCGTGTATTCACATGCACGAAGCACGGACCACGAACCACGCTTTGTAAATAGAAACATTATATTATTCTGAAACCAAAGGAGTAAGATTAAAGACCAATTAGACTTTCATCCAGGTCAAAGATACGCTTTTTTTCGATCCACACCAACTACTCCGTAATTAATTGTGGACAGCATCACCCTCACGTTCACCTAATGAATGATTAATTATTAATTACTTATCTTACCTTCAAAAAAAATGGAGTATATATATATATATATATATATATATATATATATATATATGTCAGGTTAGATTATTTTAAAGTGGTTGTCAGCCTGACAGCCAATCAAACATTATTAGAGAATACTACAATACTCGCTCCATTTTTAAATAATTGCTCAATTTCTCTATGCGTGGAGTATTAGGAGAAATTGGATAAAGTAATAAAATATAGAGATAGTGGGGTTGGTGGAAAAATAAAAAATTGTAAATTCAAAAGTAGTGGAGAGAATTGAACGAGAGACAATATGGAATTAATATTGTTGGGTCCACTTGGTGAAAGATTTTAATTAAATATTGTAAAAGTTTTCCAAATAAAGAAATGGAACAAGTATTTAAAAACGGTCGGAAAAGAAAAGTGGAGCAAGAATTTAGAAACGGAGGGAGTCGTCTCTTTATTTTTGCCCCATTGCAATTTTTTGGGTCAAATTTTGAAAACTTTGACCATAATTACTTTTAATCCATAAAAGATTAAAAATAATATAGTCTGAGTGGTCTTGTAAAATTCATTTCATTGTATTTATTAATATCATGCTTTTATAATTTTTACGCATATAGAAATAAAGATATAGATATTTTAAGACACGTCTTGAAGACCATGCACAGTCAAATAAGGTAAAAAATTAGAGACAGAGGGAGTACCTATTAAAAATCATATTTGGATCATCTAAATTTTGGCTTATTAGTGCATAAATGCGTAATTAAGCACATGTATGGCTTTTCAGTCAAGTCCAGGAGAGTATGAGATTCATGAGGGGAAGTCTCAATTTCCTCTAAGTTTGAACAACAAAATATGTTCATGTGGGGCTTGGCAATTGTCTGGTATCCCCTGTAGACATGCAATCAGAGCAATGCTACATGCTAAAGTGGATCCTCATAACTATGTTAGTTCATGGTATTCATCAAGAACATACAAACAAGTGTACTGCCATGCAATACACCCAATTCCTAATTTCTCTCAATGGCCACCTGCTGATCCTAGCCATCCTAACCAGATTGCCCCACCAAAGATGAAAAGAGGTGTTGGAAGGCCCAACAGAAGAAGGGAAGAGGGTGAAGAGCAACCAGGCAAGAGGGCAAAAACTGTGAGATGCAACAGTTGTGGAAATTTTGGCCACAACAAAAAGACTTGCAAAGAGGGATTAATTGGGAAAGAACTGAAAGCAAGTGAGGCATTGGTTGTTAAAAATCCAAGGGTTAGGGATCAATCAAAGGTTGCCAAGGAAGATGCTGCTCAGTCCAAAGCTGTAGGAGCTGCAACAGAGATCTCATCATCTCAAATGTCCAACCAACCTCAAGACTTGTCTCAATCAGAGCCATGATGCATGCAAGCCTCAACTGTCCTGTTCTGCTAGATTTAGGCATAGTGACAATCTTTGACAACTAATTACTTTTTGGATGGGAACAATTATGTTAAAGCTATGACTAAGTTGTTTTTGGATGTGGAAAAATACTGTTGATCTTACTTATTATCCATCAACTTAAAACTATTATTAAGTTGTTTTTTGGAACAAGTTATGTGCAAATGTTTAACCTTTTTAATTTGGCATCAATTACTTATGATTGACTCTTGTTTTGTTTTGTTTTGTTTTGTTTTTTTTTTTTTTTGCAAAGTTAACATCTCAAATGTACTTGTTTCATTCACTAATTTGCTACTGTTAACTATGCAAATAATTTGATGAAGTATACACAAATAAACAAAACCATGTCTTTATTTCAGAATAAAACACTATCTTACACATTACAGTTGGACTGCTTCAATACTACAACTAAGTTCATCTATTTCAAAGTAACTAAAAGCAACACCAAATACATCACCACTGCCAATTTCACCACCATGTACATAAAATCAGCAAAAACATCAGTGTTGTGCATAAACTCTGCAAATTCAACCCTTAGTGCATGTAAAGCTGTTGCATCTCCCTGCCTCCCTCCAATGTCTGTCACAATTTGGTATTCCCTAACCCACATAAAGAACTCACAGAGCCTACACTTATAATAGGGCCTTCTAGGATTCGATATTGAGTTCGAAAACCTAATGTCTGCATATCTTGGTGGTTAGCAATTGCAGTTCATGCCTCTGAACAAAGTACCTTCACAATTGATGCTCCTTGAAGATGCATCCCTGCCAGAAGAAGCCATTGCAGTGTACGAGTTTAAAAGAGGAATGAAGAGAAGAGAAGAGGGGAGGGGAAATATGAAGAACCCAAGAGTATAAATAGGAGACAGAGGGGATAGAGGGAAAAATCGAAAAAAATAAAGGGAAAAAAAACAGAAAATTTTGGAGGGAGTTTTTAGGGTAAGGGCATTTCAGTATTTTCATCTACTAAACCCCTTAAACCAGCCAAATGCCCAAATTAACGTTTACTTAGTTTTATTAACCTAATGATTACTGTAGCAATTATCCAAAAATATTAGGGGCATCGCTGATAATGAAAATTTAATGAGGTGTACCATTGATAAAAGTCAGAACTTTGAGGGTACCAATGATAAAATCCCTATTTTCTATCTATTTTCTATTGGAGTTTTTTAAAAAGAAAAATAAATAAATAAAATAAAAAATAATAAATATAAATTAAGGTTTATCTAAAATACTTCGTAAAATTTTTTAATTACTAAAAAATAGATAGCTCACTCATGTTTAAAACATAGCTATGAAAAATTATAAATCAAGGATCCATTAAATATATGCAATCAATTCCATATAATTTTATTTATTTTAATTACTTAAAATCTGAAGAAAAAAATATATAAAAATACTTGATACTTCGTAAGAATTATCATCTAAGGGCTTGTTCTTTTCATCTTAATTTCAGTTCAGTTCCTAATTTCCTTCTCTCATAAACAATTCATTTCAGTTCAATTCAGTAAATCAGAATAGGCCCTAATTAAAGCGTAATTAATGATTTTAATTTCATCAAACAAAAATAATATAAAGTTAAAATTAAATCAAAACTTAACTCTTGTAAAATAAAACCCTAGCCTCCTCTCTGTATTCTCTCTCATAAACTCTAGCCACTATTATTAATTATAAAGGGATTTCCATGGAATTTCATCTAAAATTTGGAATTAGATGTATAGGGTTTTATAATAGTCGTATAGGAAGGTGGCTGTTTTAGGCGTTGTCTAACTTGTCTTATCCTACTAAATCAATACTTAGTGGGTCTCGATTAAATCAATAATTGTATGGGAAGATGGTCGTTGCGGGTGTTGGCTACCATTTATTCTTTCTCTGAATAATAAATGGTAGCCAGTAGCCTCTTGATTGCTTTCACGCTTATTGCCACCAACACTTTCGGTCCCAATTAAGTAATGTTACATTGTCTTTCATAATTATTAGTGTCTCCGTCTCTTTATTAATGTCTATTTTCTATCATTTATTACTCACATAATATTATCACTGAACATAAATCTCTATGCATATTATTGGAACGATTAGTATAATTAATACAAACTTTGAGTGGTCCGCTAAAAACAAGTCAATCTTTTAATTATTTCTGAATAATACAAATTTTGTGGGGTATCCGATTTGAACAAGTTATTTTACCTACTAATTTTTTTATTTATCTTATAAACTTGTTTAATAGTTTAAATAAAATAATTAAATGCCATGTGTTCCATATAACATTTTTATCAGGTAATAACTAACCGATTTTAACTTGTTTAGAGCGAATACACTCGAAGTTCGTATTATTTAGGAATAATTAAAGATTGACTTGTTTGTAACGGACCGTTTAAAGTTTGTACGCCCTCCGTCCCAAAAAGAACGACTCATTTGGGTTGATTACGCGGGTATTAAGGAAGTTAAGTAAAAAGAAGTAAAAGTATATTGGAAAGATAAATTTACATGGGGTTTGTAAAAAAATAGAGAGAGAAAATAATAAAATAACATGGAAAATCAAATTTTTATATGAGGAAGCTAATTTTGCACAAATATTGTTGCAAATTGGTGGTGTTTTAATGTAAATGGATCATTATTTTTGGGACAAAGTTTTGGCTAAATGGGTTGTTTTTTTGGGACGGAGGGAATATTATTTTTGACAATTTTTCTAAAAAGTAATACGCAACTAATTAAGAAGGCTAATTACCATCATCCCACCATATACAGCATCAACAACCACCATATATATCACAACCAACACCAACACCTCCCACTCACCAGAAAGCCACGCACCACCCACCAGAAAGCGGCGAAACCCACGCACCACCCATAACAAATAAACCACCAGATCGAAATTCAAGAGAGAGACAAGTGGTGGTGACGGTGAGGCTGGGTGACTCACAACTTTGAGTGCAATAATGGCACCTTTGGACTAGACACTGGCCCTATGCAATAATAGCACCTTTGCATTATTGGCATATTGCCATATTTGTCTATTCTAAAGACTCGTGTATCATGCTTTCATGACGTGCCAATTTTCAACCTACCTCACAAACCCGACCCATTTTGTGAGTTTTTAATAAAATTTTATCCCATAGCTTGAATCCCTTTAAATTGTAAATTGGCGGGTCAAATTCGACCTCAACTTGACTTGTTGACTTATTTTATGGTTTTTTTTTTTAAAAAAAAAAATTCATTTAGTTGGAAATTAATATGAGTACTCTGTATTTAATTTATTAATTAACGCTGATTGTTTATATATCTTTCGTCATTTATTTTTCTCTCTCGCTCAAATCCACAATAAGTCAGAAACCACGAACCACCTCCTACACCAACTATCGACTCACAACAATTGCATTTGCATTACTCACATCACCAAAATGCCACCAATTGACATGTCTACTAATATTATGCCAAGAGATCGATGTTATACTCCACGTATACAATATGTTGTCATCTCAGCTCCTTAAATTTGTGATGTTAATTTTTTTTTTAATTTATGATTTTTTTAATTAGTTAGAAATTAATGTGCTTTGGTAAAATGGTGATGATTTAAATTATTTAGTAAACATGTAATGACTAAAAATTATTAGTGAGAATGTTTGATTAAAAAATTGTATTAAAAAAACAACAAAATAAGCTTGAAAACTCATAAATTTCTCAAAATTAGCTAAAAAAACGTTGGCTATACTCGAACCCGAAACTTTGGGTTAGGATTGAGCATTTTTCGATCAATTTGTGACCCAAGCCAAATAACATGTGACCTGAAGGGCCGGATCAACCCAACCTGACTGACCCAATTCAAATAATTACCAAGTCTAAATTTCATGCCTATACAGTTATACTCAACTCATTCCATTCCTTTTTATTGGTTACTTCGGGCGTTTTTCCTTGACACGTGTTATACTTGTAAGAATTATAATTGTAAGAATTATAATAATTTAATATTAATAAAGTATTTGTTAAAACAAATCAAACACAATCTCAAACGATTGTACTTGTATTATTATATCTTATATATATTAGGAATAAATTAGAAGATTCTCTTGTTTTAAAAATAAAAAAGTAACCCATAAAAAGTAACAAAAAAAAGTATAGATAAAGAAGGTTTCTATTGAGACTACATTAGTAATTAGTATATATATAGTTAAAGAATTGGTGAGTTGAGAAAACATATCCCAAGAGCATTCATTTACAAATTATCATCTTCTTCATCATAATCTCACTATGAATCAAAATGATAAAACGGACGATATATATGTCCATGAAGATGAAGTTGAAAATTTAATAAAATCCCTTCCAAAGTGTACCATGAGTGGCATACCTTCATTTTTACAAGTTAAGTATGAGGGGTTTTGGTACTCACAAAATTTTGAAATCTTGAGAAACGTCCTCACCTTTCAAATTTGTTGCTCGTGATAGTGATTTATTCATTGCTGGCTTTCCAAAAACCGGCACTACTTGGTTAAAATCTCTACTCTTTGCAATTGTTCACCGCGAAAATCATCCTATAGATCATAGTCCTTTACTCACTCATCATCCACAAGAACTTGTGTACAACCTTGAGCATGATTTGTATGGCCAAGCCTTTGCTTATCCTAAGCCACATCATCTTAATGAACTTAAGTCGCCTAGGCTTCTTAGTACTCATGTCCCCTACACATCCGATCCCTTCCGAAGTCTATTAAGACTTCTGGATGCCGGATTCTGTATATTTGTCGAAACCCTTTAGACACTGTTATTTCATTCTATTACTTTATGGTAGAGTATGCGAAAAACATTGAAAATGAAGATTTTGCAAGATCTCTTGAGGAATTTTTTCAAGATTTTTGTGAAGGAAAATTCACGTATGGGCCTTACTTCGACCATGTTCTTGAATATTGGAAGATGAGTTTAGAGAGACCTGATAAAGTGTTATTTCTTAAGTACAAAGACTTAAAAGATGATCCCATACCTCACTTAGCTTGAAGAAGGTGGCAGAATTTATAGGTATGCCATTTTCTCCCCAAGAGGGAAGTGATGATGTCGTAACTCGAATTATAGAATTGTGCAACATTAAGAATATGAAGGAGGTTAATAAGAGTGGTGTAATAAACAAGTTCTTTGAGAAGAAGAGCTATTTTAGGAAAGGAGAGGTTGGAGATTGGATGAACAAAATCATGCAAGAAAAACTTGAGGGCTCTGGTTTATCTTTCAAATTGCTTTCTTATAAATCAAATGTTATATTAATGTGAACGTATTGTTGTCTTTATTTAGTCATTGTAGTAAAATGCATGAGAGTATGTTTTTTGGATGTTTGAGTTTAAGATAATGCATGAGAATATGTGATCAAGTAATAAAACTATTTTCGGTCTTGTTTTCCCTCGTGCTATTCATGTCCTAGTTTTGAACGGGTTGTTGAATTTAACAATAAGATTTTGAATTATTGTAAGGCAAATTTACATCGTATCCTTCAAGTGTTGTTAATGAAAATTGTTTACCCCATTGAATTGCCAAAATAAAAATGTTAGAAGGTGTTATCCCTAATTCCCTACTACTAGCTGCTCTAGGCCACGAGTCCCACAATTGTATAACGTAACGACATAACTGCGTATAGCAAATGCGGAGCAATTAAGTTTTATATAATTCATTAATTATCCCTAGTTCCTCTACTCTCAAGCAACGACCTGCATGCAGAGGTGGGCTAGTTAAACCTGTAAAGGTGTCAGTTTAGCAGGGTCTTTCATATTATTTTTTTTAATAAAGAAAATTAAGGTTAAACATTGTGCATTATTGTGTGTTTTAATCAAGGGTAATGCTATATATACTAAGGGTTGCATATAAACATTTAAAAATACTTCCTTTTGTAGCATTAAGTTAGGATTTATCGACAATTTACGAGTAAATCGGTGTAATAAATGTTTATTTATTGTCAATTTTTTCCACTTTTAGCTTCTTATATGCAGCCCTTAGGGCTATGTATAAGCATTATATATAATTTCTAAAATGGAATTAAGTTGAGAATTTATAACTAAATCACGCACATATCGGTGTAATAAATGTTAATTTATCCTTAACATTTCCTTTTTTTTTTTAGCTTTTTATACATAGCTTTATCATTTTCCTTTTGTTAATTACTGTACCTTGATAAAATTACGGAGTATTATTTTTAGCGAATCATCAACATCATTTACATCAATACCATAATTTATATTTTGCACCTGCCAGCTGGCTAATAAAAATCTAGTTGTATTATTGAAAATCTAGTTATTTCCTCAAAAAAACTAGTTGTTTATAAGATATAAATATATATACCAGTATATATTACCACCCATGTCCACAAAAGCTATGTAATAAGACTAATAAGATATACAACTAGATTTTTATTAGCCAGTTGGCAGGTGCATGCAAAGATATAAATTGTAACAAAAAAACATTACTTTTAGCGAATCATCAACCTCAACACCATAATTTATAGATTTAAACATATTATTGTAACCTACCATCTAAGCACATAGCATATCGAGCTTCAAACTCAAGTCATTTGACATGGTCGAACCATCCACAAACACAATATATCAAAGTGATGAGGAAAAAAATTTAGTAACCGAAGAAGAAGTTGAAAATGTTAAACAATGCCTTCCAAAGACAAACTTTATGGGTTGTAAGCAATTCCAACTCATTAAAATTCAAGATTTCTGGTATCCTATTTCTCGTTTTCATAACGTTCTCACTTGCCAAAGACATTTTCTTGCCCAAGACACTGATTTCGTAGTTACTAGTTTTCCTAAAATCGGAACCACTTGGTTAAAATCTTTACTCTTTTCGATTACTAATATATTTGTCCACCCTCCTAAACAAAGCCCTTTGCTTTCCCACAATCCACATGAGCTGTTTATGATTTAGAAACGGCTGTTTATGGTGGTGACCCTAAGCTCCCCCGTCCACACCAACTTAATGAACTCCCTTCACCGCGCCTTCTCCATTCTCACATGCCTTATGCGTCCCTTCCTGAATCTACCAAGGCTTCTGAATGTAAGTGTAGACACGGAAATTTTATGAGTTTCATACATTAAATTAAATAAATTAATTTGGGTTAAATTCATATGAATAATCCATTTTAATTATTTTGGCCCACCCAAATAAATAATCTGAATTAATCAAATACAATTCGGATTATAAAATAAACTAAATGGACCAGGTTAAAAGACTTTTAAGTCATAAAATGGGCCAGGCCTAAACCTACTAAGTCCACTTAAGGGGTTTTCATCTCCTATAAATACACCATTCCTCCATCAGTTGAAGGCATCCAGAAATCATTATTTCAAGAGCTCATAAAACTGAAACGGAATTCTCTCTGAAGTAAGTCAACAAGCATATCAAACTCGTGCCGACTTATTCAGATACACTCAAACACATTTGAACGGGACTAAGCTTCAAAGCCCTCGTTCAGGTGTATTCAAACAAAACCCTTAAATACAGGTTGACATCATCAAACGTCACTCTGCATTCAAACTCAAGTCGACGTCATCAAACGTCAACCTACAAGTATCACACACGTGTCATCATCAAGCTGCGAAACAGAATCAGAGGACTTAGTTTATTTTATTATAAACTTTTATACAGAGATTGTACCCAAAAATCACATATTAATATAAATTCATTTGTTACTTTATTTCCCGTCTTTATTTATTTAGACTCGAAATTTGTGTAAACAGTAAGATCGTGTACATTTGTCGAAATCCCTTGGACACACTTGTGTCGTACTGGCATTTTTATCCAAGTATAATAAAGAGAGCAACTGGAGATAAAAATTTCCAACCTCCTAATATTGAAGATTTCGTTGAGGACTTTTGTCAAGGTAACATTTTTTATGGGCCATTTTTTGAGCATGCACTTGGATATTGGAAACAGAGTTTAGAGCGGCCTAATAAGGTGTTGTTTTTAAAGTATGAGGATCTTAAAGAAGATCCAAGTTTTTATTTGAAAAAGTTGGCTGAATTTATTGATATGCCATTTTCTCCCCAAGAGGAAAATGAAGGCATCATCAAAGATATAATAGAATTGTGTAGTATTGACAATCTTAGAGAGCTAGAGGCTAACAAGAATGGTTTGGTTTACGAATTTGTGGAGAACAAGTCATTTTTTAGGGACGGCACAGTTGGAGGATGGAATAAGTATTTCACCAATCCTATGGCGGAGAGAATGGAAAAATTGATGGAACAAAAATTTGGTTGTTTAGGATTGTCCTTTAAAATGCAATCTTAATAAATCATCAATATATGGTAAATCTATTATATGGCTTGTAAATTTCAATTTCAATGTCAGATTTCTTGTGAGTTTTTATTAATAAATTGAATTTGTTAAAAATAAAATCTATAACTTGTGTAAGTGTTGGAGGGGATCGAGGTACCATTGATTTTTTATTTATAAATAGTTTAATGTTTATCTGAAAGGTAAAATCATAATATCATAGGCAAAATTGCTATTTAAATTAGCACAAATTCTTAAATGAACCTGGTTCACACTAATTTATTGTGGACCACTAATATTAGAGAAACTATGGTTGTTTTATTAATTAAAAAAAAGGTCACTATAACAATAAAAAAAAAGGTCACTATGTTGAAATAAAAGTCATTTTGTTAATATATAGGCTATAAGAGGTTAATTTTTTTAATGAAATCTTCTATATACCAGTCAATATGAATAATAAAGGTCACTATGTCAAATTTAGGGTCATAACGTCGTATTCAAGTTCACAATAATATTAAACGTTATACAAGTTTTAATAAAGGTTATTATTGTTAAAAATAAGGTTACTATGTTAAAAATAAGGGACATTATGTTCAATATAATGTCTGTTACGTGTGTATAAATTTCGGGTCCACAATATTATTATTGTGGACCAGGTCCACGCAAGTATTTCAGTTAAATTAGCGATTTTACTCATGAATAGTAAAATACATCATGTGTACTTATTTACAATATTTTCACTAGGCAGGTAATCATATGTTGTTTTACTTATTTATCACGAAGATCAACTTGTATTTTGCCTAAGAAATGTATGTTCAATTGTTTAAAACTAATATGTATGTTCATATAAAATAAACTCATCATGGTAAGTTCAATTCATTTAACTTATAAATTTACGGGTCAAATTCAACCTCAACTTGACCTGTTGACTTTATTTTATAGGATTTTTTACAAAAATAAAAAATCATTTGTTTCGGATGAAAACAATCGAATCTCGGAAGATCCTTTTATCTTGAGGGAACTTGGTCTCGGTCCGAACGACGCAGGAGCCGAGGGTTTCCTGCACAACAAATACACGTAAACTAGCCTCGGGGGGGGACGCCGAGGAAGGCCCCTCCGATGCTTAAGTCAGTATATTAGAGAGAGAAAGCTGTGCAAGAGTTTAGTTGCTTGAGGCTTTTTTTGTCTTACCAAGAATTGACCAAATTGTTGGCTTTTATACCTTGGCTAATGAAGGAGGCGGATTGGGCCCGGAAGTCAGTTGGGCTGGGCCAAGCTGATTGGGCCGTTGACTGACCTTGACATGGCTTTGAGGATGTTGATTTTTGACTTTAGCACATTTGGAGAGTTGAACCTTAACCTTGGGCTTTTAATTGGATCATTCAGTGACCAGGCCCAATTGGACTAAATTGGACCCAAACAACTTGCCCCCCAGACCCGATTTGGAAGGATGACGGGTCGGGTTTGATTTAATCAGAAAAGGAGGGAAGTGAATGATTTGTTAATCCAAAAATGTGAATTTAAACCGTAATTAACCCATGATTAATGAGATAACAACAGTTAATGTGGATGATTGCGGAAGTTGGATGGGTAGTGGGCGACTTAACTGCAAGGTCGTGTGTTTAACGGTTACTTAGTGGGGTGCTTGAGAGAAATTGAAACGCAGACTCCTTGAATTCCCATTTCTGGAGATATAAATAGAGGCGCGTCTTCTCTCCCCACTCACTCATCAACACAAACCCAGAATTCTCAAGAACGCTCAAGAGCCCGCATCAAAACTTCGCAAATTCCCCGAGCATTAAGCTTAGAAGCTGAGACTTGTCACTACCAATTCGTAAATCGGCGGCTTTTGCTTCAGATCAAGGTAAATTCCTTTGATTTTATTTCATCTTTCTTCGACTTTGCACTCTTTCCCCTTTTTCGACTTTTTCCTTCGAAATTCGTCAATGGTGAGGGGAGTTAGAGGTGGAGCCCGTGCTCCAAGAAGAGCAAGGCTGATCCCCGATCCCAGGGTCAGGATTGGGACCTGGAATGGACGAAGGACAGAGTCTGACCCTGCTGAAGGGGTTAGGGCGACTCCCATTTCTTCGGCTCCTCCTCAGAGGGCTGAGGGGGTGAGAGCTTCAGGACGGGATGATGAAGTTCCCGCTGTCCTTTGGGATATCCTCCCAGGGTTTTCAGAGTGGGAGGATGCCGAAGTAGCTTCGGCCATGATAAAGAACCGTCCCTACTCATGGTGGGTAGAGAACGCCGATCAATATCGATTTGCTGAGCAAATTGAGTTGCACTACGGCATTTTTGAAGCTGATGGATATTGGTGCCGAATGCCCTCAGCATCCGATAGAATCCATCGTCCACCCCCGGGGTATGTGGGGGTGTACACGAGACAGCTTCAGTATGGGCTGAGGTTCCCTTTGGACGTATTCGTTCGAGACTTGCTGATCCATTACAACATTTCCCTGTGCCAGCTGACCCCCACCAGCATCCGAAGGGTAATGACGTACTTATGGGTCTGCAAATTCTTCAGATACGTGCCGAAACTGCACTGCTTCAGAAAGCTCCATCGGCTAGTGCCAAATATTCAGAGTGGGCACGGAAGCCATGGTTCTGGGTGGTATCGGATTGAGTCTCGGCCCCCGTTCCTAACCATGTGGCCGAACGACTCTTCAGACAAGGACTGGAGAGGTCAATGGATTTGGGTTAGGGCGCCCACGGAGCCGAGCCATCCTTATGTTTTCAGCGCTCCCCGGTATCTTGCCGAGCCGGATCCTGATATGGGAAGTTTAGGTCCTCCCGAAGATAGCGGGCCAGACCCGAACCTTAATCAGCAGAACATCTTCGGCAAGCTGCCGAACCGGGGAGGCAGCGGCCGAATGCAGCATATCCCGGAGACTTGGCTCCCCGATACGCACTATGTTTTCCAAGAGAATATGCTGGCAGCTGTCGGCCTCAGCCGAAAGTTTAGGGATGGTAATCTTCTTCGGCTGGGGCCGAGGCCTTTTAATTATCTCTTTTCTTCTTTCATTTTGCTTTCTTGTGATGTGCCGAACTAACTGAATTGACTTCTCCCCTTTTCTTTTTCAGAACGGGACGAGACCAACGTCGGCATTGATTACGCTCGCCTTGGCGTCAACCGAGAACGAGTCGTAACTGATCGGGCTCCCCCTATCACTGAACCAAGGCGCCGAGAAGTTCACCTAGACTCTTCCCACTTCCAAATTGAGGCTGTTGCTCTGTATCAGAGGCAGAAGCCTTGGTGGGAGAAGAGGGATCCCTTGTTTCAGCTGCTGGAAGAAGAAGCTGAAGCTGCCCGCACAGCCGAAGAGGTTGCACGGGTACTTGAGGCTTGTGAAGGAGGAGAAGGGTCCTCCAGAGCTGCTGAAGCCGAAGCTGCAGCTAGAGCAGCTGAAGAAGACGAGGCTTTGCTGAAGACCTCGGTGAGTTTTTAGACAACTTTTTTCTTTTTTTTTTTTTTTTTTTTTTTTTACTCACACTCTTCTTCCCCCCTGTCTGTTACAGTCTGAAGAGAGTAACAGACACAGAGAAGGCAAAGCTCCTGTTCGTCCCGAAGATCAAATACAAGAGTCTTCAGATTCAGATATGGACGAGCAGCCCCTTCTGAAAAGGCGCCGAAGGATGGCCATCATCGGCCCTCATGATTTTCAGCAGAGGCCGATGACCATCGGCGTCGCAATAAGGGAACCTGAGGAAGGCAATGGATCGCCGAGGGTTCCCCAGCCAACACCCCAATCTCCTCAAAAGACCCCTCCACCACCTCCTGAGATGGAGGTGGATCAGAGAACTCCCGGACCTAAGGGAGGGGTCCAAGAAGAAATCAAGGAGAGTGCTGCTGAGCACGAAAATAAAGATGCCGTGATGTCAAGTGCTGAAGGCTTCACGGCAGATATCGCAAGAGAGGTTGAGGCTTTCGTCCTCACCCCTGAAGAAGAGGAGGTCATAGTACTTGACTCCTCTGAGAAGGACGATGCTGAGACAACCAAAGCTAATCAAGCTCCATCGTCGTCCTTCCCTTCTTTCCAGACTCTGCATTCTGGAGAAATGGGTTTCTCGGCCCCCCGAATTCCAATCCCAGATCACATCTGGGACCTCATATGGGGTCAAAACCGAGAAGGAGCTGAAGCCTACTTCGGCAGTTTTGCTGGCATGTCCGAAGTAGACAGGGCAAGGATCTGGTCGCTGAAGGCCACTGCTGGGATGGGCGAATCCAGTAGATCAGTTCCTGACCCAGCCAGGTCTAACCAACTGCTGATGATGCAGGTAATTTTCCTTCATTTCCTCCGAAATTCAGCTCTATTTTTTTTTTTACTTATTTTTTGTCTTCCTGTTTTCAGTTCGTGCACAATCAGACTCTCACTGTTGAGCTGATTGATACCCTACAAGATAGGGTAGACGCTGCTGTGCACGAAAGGAAGGTGGCTGAAGAGGAAGTTAAGCTTGCTAAGCTGAAGCAAGCAGCAGCTGAAGAGAAGCAGCAGGAGGTTGAGGAGTACGGTAAAAAAGCTGCCGAAGCTCTGAAAACCTTCTGCGATGCTATGGAGATGGAGGTTTTTCCCCCACTGATGGAAGGGGAAAAATTCCTCCAGGAGCATATGGGAGTGGACGTCTCCAAGTTCAAGGCTGCTATTGAGAGCCGAATTCAAGGAACTGCTGCACAAGCTGAAGTGCAGCAGCGTCTAGAGGCTCTTGAAGCCAGCCGAATGGCTGCTGAAGAGTTGCTCTTGGCCAAAGACGTCCAACTCTCAGAGGCTGCTGCTGCTGCTGAAGCTCAAAGAGCTAAATTCCAAGAGGCTGAGGATCAACTGCTGATCCAGAAAGTTGAAGTGGCCCAAGCTCAGACAAAGGCTTTCCAAATTCAGCAAGAGCTGAATGAGCTGAAGGGTTCCTCCTCCAAAGTCGCTGATGAGCTGAAGAAATCCAAGGAAGACTTGGAGGAGACCCAGAAGAAGCTGGCTGATGCTGAGGCTTCACTCAAGGTCCGTGTCTATACCCAAGAGGAATATGAGATGGGTTTCAGAAACGGATTTCGAGTCTGCCGAAGAGTCTGCCTTCATGCTGAGCCGAAGCTGGACTGGTCTAAATGTGCTGAGTGGGTCCAGAATCCCGAAGACCCTCACATGAAGTATGCAACTCCAGCTGAAGCTGAAATTCTTAAGGCTGAGGAAGCCGAAGAGGAAGCTGAAAGACTGGAGTTGGAAGCTGAGCAGAGGGAAAGGGAGGCTCGGCAAAATGCAAAGCCCGCCTCTTCTGCTGCTGGGGCTGAGGCCACCATGGGACTCAACGCTGATCAGTCTGATCCCCCGGCTGAAGCATAGGAACTCGGGCAGTCGTCTTCAGAATCTTGCGGTTCATCATGTGCTTAACTTTAGACTTGCCGCTTTCTGAATTTTTGCCTTTTGTTTTTTTTTGCTTCAGCTTGCCTTATCGTACAACAGCTTATTATATTTTTATTTTGCCTGTACGTATTTCGGCAGCTGTTACTTTCCGCTTGTGGGCGGCTGCCGACTATTTTTGTAATTCAACATTTTTATTTCAAAGAAGTTCACTTTCTCAGCTTTCTTGTGTATTTTTTTTTTCTTCGCTTTACCAGTCTTCGCACTTTACTGCTTTCTTTGAATGATCTTTCAAATATTTGCTAAGTGCATAACTTCGGCTAGCGAGAATCATTTCTGCTGAGACTTCTTTTTGCCGTTTGTACTCGGATGTTTTCAACTTGTGAAAAAACTGACATAAGTATCAAACTTCGGCTGAGCTGAAGGGTATTAGATCAGTTGTGCCATTTCTCTATTTCCCTCTGCCCCCCCAGAAATCTGAAGATGAGGTCTTCTGAATTCTGGAATGGCTGATAATTTTTCTCGGCTAAGCCGAGGATCTTTGAACACTTTGCTTTATTTTCTACATCTGTTTTTAAAGTACTGATTTCCCACCTGAGAGTTTTCACTCTAGAGATGGTACTCTTGTGACACTTTCTTCAATTCATCCAAGGGAACAACTATCCGAAACACCATGCCGGGGCAGCAGTTTATCTGAAGTACGAGGCATCATCATGCAATACTTCAGAGTTGCAACTACCACCCGGAACTGATTCATCCGAAGTACAAGGCATCACTATGCAATACTTCGGGGCTTTATCAGTTCCTATTTTTTAGGCTATGTTTCGGATAAGTCTATGGCCTTTTTGCCCAAAGGAACAGATTCTCCGAAGTACAAGGCATCACTATGCAATACTTCGGGCTTGTATCCTTTTTTGGCAGGTTTTACGGCTTGCCGAGGTACAAGGCATCATTATGCAATACCCCGGACAGCGCCGAATGAAACCTTGAATTTTTGAAAAACCGTAGAAAGCATAAAGACTTAAAGAATACACGCAATCTGAATGAATACTGGCTCGATGGCCTTTTTGTAAACAAAATCAGTGTACTTACATAGATTGTACTATCCGAAGGATTTACACATAGTATTTTTTGAGCACATCGGCATTCCAATGGTTTTTCAGCTCGGTGCCATCCATTTGTTTGAGTCTGAAGGTACCGGGCTGAAGCTCTTGATAAATTTCATAAGGTCCCTCCCAAGATGCTGAGAGTTTGCCATGAATGTGACTTTTTTGAACAGCTGCAGCATTCCTCAAAACTAAATCCCCAACTCTGAGAGGTCGTTGATAGACTCTTCGGTTGTAGGACTTGCTCATTCTGAGCTTGTGTGCAGCCATCCTTTCTCGGGCTAGATCTCTAATCTCGTCAAGGAAGTCGAGGGACTCTTTCATGAGCTGCTCATTTTCCTCGGCTGAGAAGAGATTCACTCGTAGGCTTTCTGAGCCCACTTCCACTGGAAGCACTGCTTCGGATCCATACACCAGCTGAAAAGGTGAATGCCCCGTTGCCTCCTTCTCGGTTGTCCGGAGTGACCAGAGGGTTCCCGGAAGTTCCTCTACCCACTTGGACTTTTGATCCTCTACTCTTTTTCTGAGAGCGTTAAGGATCTGTTTATTCGCGGCTTCGGCTTGGCCATTACTCTGAGGGTGGCAAACCGCGGAGTAAGCCAATTTTATCCCGAATTGATCAGTGTATCGGCGCAAGGGCAGGTTGTCAAACTGTCTGCCGTGGTCGAACACAAAAACTTTTGGGATGCCGAACCGAGTTATTATGTTCTGCCAGATGAACTGTCTGACAGTTTGCTCAGATATGCTTGAAGCAGCTTCCGCTTCAATCCATTTGCTGAAATAGTCGATTCCGACTATCAGCCACTTTCTTTTGTATGGGGCCTCGGGAAAGGGTCCCAGAATATCCAACCCCCATTGTGCAAATGGAAGAGGATTAAGAATTGGCTGGAGATCTAGGCATGGCCGATGGATTACCAGTGCAAATTTTTGGCATTTCTCGCATTTTCTGACCATGTTCTTTGCATCCGAGATCATTGTAGGCCAAAAATACCCTGCCCTGAGAGCTTTGTGGGCTAAGGTTCTCCCTCCTATGTGGTTTCCGCAGATGCCGAGGTGAATCTCTCGGAGAATATAGTCGGCATCCGTTGGACCCACGCATTTCAATAATGGAGCGGAGAAGGATTTTCTGAGGAGTTGGCCGCCGAAGACGAGGAATCGTGAACTGATCCGCTTTATCTTGGAGGCCGAATTCCTATCCTCGGGGAGCTCGTCCCTGAGTTTATAAGCCAGGATGTCATCCATCCAGCTCGGCTCGAGTGCAGCGCAGCAGATTGATATTGCTTCGGCTACACTCTTTTCTCGGCGCACCTCCACATAGACAGAACGGCTTAACTCAGTCAGAGTTGAGCTTGCAAGTTTGGAGAGTGCGTCCGCTTGAGCATTTTGACCCCTTGGGATCAGCTCTACTTCGAAAGATCTCAGCTTCGCAATTGTCGATTTGATCCTTGTGAGGTAAGCTGCCATTGAAGGCTCTTTAGCCTCATACTCCCCCCGGATCTGATTGGCGACCAGCTGAGAATCTGTCTTGAGGTAGACATGCTCGGCTTCCAACGATATGCACAGGTCTAAGCCAGCAATGGCTGCTTCATATTCGGCCTCGTTGTTAGAGGCTTTGAATGAAAATTTTAGTGCATACTCGAAGGTTTTGCCTTCGGGAGAGGTAATGACGACCCCTGCCCCCGAACCGTTCACGGTGGAGGACCCATCCGTGAAGACGGTCCAGATTTTCCTCCTTGCATCCAGAGTCTCCTGATAGGAGCACTCGGCCAAGAAGTCTGCCAAGGCTTGCGCCTTGATGGCTGTTCTCGGCTGATAACCGATACTGAACTCGGTGAGCTCGAAAGCCCACTTTGCTAGTCTACCGGATTTTTCAACCTTGCCGAGGACTTTTTCTAACGGCTGATCAGTTAGAACCGCTATTTGATGAGAATCAAAATAGGGTCGCAACTTCCGAGCAGCCACCACCACTGCATAAGCCACTTTTTCTAACAATGGGTAGCGCGTCTCGGCATCCGTCAGGGTGTGGCTGACGAAATAGATCGGCTGTTGAACTTTTTCTTCTTCCCTTAGCAGCACCGCGCTTACCGTGGCTGGACTGACCGCCACGTATAAGTATAGGATGTCTCCTACGACTGGCCTTGCCAGTGTTGGGAGTTGAGCCAGGTGTTCACGGAGCTGCTGAAAGGCTGACTTTTGTTCGTCTCCCCATTCAATGCCTTTTGAATTTTGGAGCTTCAGCGCCTTGAAGAAAGGGAGCCCTTTGTCTGAGGCTCGTGAGATGAACCTGGACAAGGCAGCCATTCTCCCGGCTAGACGCTGAATATCCCTTTTTGTCTTCGGCTCGGGGAGGTCTAAAGCAGCTTGTACTTTGGCGGGGTTTGCATCAATCCCCCTCTTGCTGACCATGAAGCCGAGGAACTTGCCTGACTTCACGCCGAAGACACATTTCTTCGGATTCAGCTTCATTTTGTATTTTCTGAGGGTGGCGAAGGTTTCGGCTAGGTCCGTGACATGATCTTTTTCTTTTATGCTTTTGACGATTGAGTCGTCAACATAAACCTCCATGTTTCGGCCTTTTTGCTCGGCGAAAACCTGATCAACCAACCTCTGATATGTTGCCCCCGCATTTTTCAATCCGAAGGGCATCATTCTGTAATTGTACAACCCGGAACTTGTTATGAACGCTGTTTTAGCTCGGTCCTCGGGGTGCATGAAGATCTGATGGTATCCCGAGAATGCGTCCATGAAACTGAGCAGAGCATGCCCGCTTGTCGAGTCGACCAGTTGGTCGATCCTCGGCAGCGGATAGGAGTCCTTGGGACATGCCCTATTCAGGTCCGTGAAGTCAACGCACATCCTCCAGTTACCATTTGCCTTCTGAACCATTACAACATTGGCCAGCCACTCCGGATACTGACAGGGTTCAATGAACCCAGCATCTAGGAGCTTATCGACCTCAGCTGCGATGTTCTGGTTCTTTTCGGCGGAGTAGTTCCGCTTTTTCTGCTTAATGGGTCGACTGGAGGGGTCGACATTAAGCCTATGGGAGACGAAGTCCGGATCAATCCCGGGCATTTCTGCGGCTGAGAAGGCGAACACGTCTCCACTGGCCCGTAGGAGTTGGACGAGTGCCGCACGGGTGTTTGGCTCCAGTGACGACCCGATGCTAACACATCTGTTCGGATCTCCTACGGTCAGTTCTATTGACTCGGTCAGGTCATCCGTCTCCATGCTCTTAGAGTTGGATTCCTCGAATTCCGGCCTGCTATCAATATTAGCAGACTTTCCTGACCGCGGCTGGCCATCAGAGTCGTTCGGCTCTGAGGCGGAGTCAGCCTTTTGGCCCCCATCAGATTTCTCGTTGTCTGGGGCTTCATTAGCCGAAACGTCTGAGCCTCTCGGCTTTTTGGCGTTTCGGTCCCGGTGCTTTTCCTCCCCATCGCCACGGTCGCCTCGGCGAGACGTGGATGGCCTGAGGTGATTGCATCGGCGGGCTTCTTTTTGACTGCCCTTTATTTTCTCGGAGCGTCCCTCGTCTGAAACGTATATCATGATTTGATGATACGTGGAGACGACTCCTTGAATGCCGTGAATGAGGGGTCTCCCCATGATCACGTTGTATGCAGATGGAGCATCTACGACCAAAAATTCGGCCATGATATTCCTAGCTGCTCGGCCTTCGCCGATGGTGGCAGGAAGTGTAATCTTCCCGTCAGGATACGAGGAAGAGCCGTTGAATCCAGACACCGGGTAGGGTGCGGGGGCCAGGTGCTCGGCTCCCATCCTCAGCTGGTCGAACGCTCCTCGGAAGAGGATGTTCGCCCCGCTACCGCCGTCGACGAGGGTCCGCCAGACGTTGCGGTTGGCGATGCCCAGAATGATTACTAGTGGGTCATCGTGGGGGTATACCACCCCCTCACAGTCTTCGGCTGTGAACAGGATGTTCGGCGCCGGTGACTGGGACTGCCGAAGCTCAGCCTGATGAATCTGATGGGTTAGACCCCTCAGTTGGCGTTTGGCTGTGCCTCGCGAGATTCCCCCGGAAATAACTAGGATGTCGAGGGACTCCTTGCCCTGAGGTCCCTTATCCTTCTTCCGAGCGAAGTTGAGGTCCTGCCGAGAATCTTTTTCAGCTTTTTCTCCTCGCGCCTGTCCGCGAGGTATTGGCTCAGGTACCCCTTGCGGATCAGATCCTCAATCTGGTCCTTCAGCTGGACGCAGTCCTCGGTGCGATGTCCGGGTGAGTCATGGAACTCGCACCACTGGTCCTTTCCCCTCGTCTGATGCCAGGGAGGCAACGGACGAGGTTTTTTGAATCTCCCCTCGTCCTTCGTCGTGCTGAAAATCTTAGCACGGGGAAGGGAGAGTGGAGTGTATGAATCGTACCTTCCCGTGTAGGGAAAGTGTCTTTCCTTCTTCGGCTCGGCAGCAGAGGACGGTTCTGAGGCCTTAGCCTTCCCTTTCCTCTGCGCCGAGACTTCGGGCTGCTGCCCTTTCGGCTTCTCAATTCTCGGACGAGACTGAGACCTGGATCTGTTCCACTCCTCGGCTCGGATGAACCTATCCGATGCTTCCAAGGCTTCCTCCAGGGTCTGCGGGGGATGCATGACCATGAAGTCCAGGAACTTTCCAGCTTGGAGGCCGTTCCGTAGCGCGAACACGGCCAGGCCTTGATCCAGGCTTGTGATTCCGGATGACTCGTTGCTGAAGCGAGTCAGATAGTCGCGGAGGCTCTCGTCCTCCGCCTGCTGCAGACTCATTAGCTCTGCAGTGGTCTTCTCTCGGCGGTTGGCCGTAGAGAATTTGCTCTTGAACTTGTTGGAGAGGTCGTTCCAACCGGTTATGGAGCCTTCCTTGAGCCCTTTGGTGATCCAGGATTGGGCAACACCTTTGAGGGTCGTAGGAAAGTATTTACACCAGGTAGCCTCAGACCTCGGGTTCAGATACATGTGCCCCTCGTAAGAGGCAATGTGATCCTTAGGATCTGAGGTACCATCGTAAGTAATATGTGCCGGGATTTTGACCGTTGGCACATGCTCTTCCAGAATCCACTTCTGGAAGGGCGAGTTCGATGGAACCATGACCGCCTTCCCCTTGTACCCGGCCTCAGGGACCTCGCTCCCTCCTCTCTCAGAGGTGGAAGTGGTTTTCGTCCCCGGCTGAGACAAGGTTGGGTGGGGTCCGGTATCCTCTGGGAAGGTGAGGCGGCTATGCACACTCACCTCCCTCGAACCCAAGCGTTCGTGAACGCTTTGGCGGGCGAATTCCGGGTCCTTGGAGGGCCCCATGGAATTCTGAGCTTCAGAGTGGTCAGAGGGTTGAGGGTTCCTCCTCCTCTCCTTACTGGAGTTTCGGGTGTCCCCTCGCCACCTCTGGCCGAGCTGTCTATGTGGTGGAACTTGTCCACCATCATCCTGACCGATCCTCCTTTTCAGGTTTCTCGGCTGGTGATCATCAGGCATCTGGATTGGAGCCCCTTGAGCTTTAAGGAACTCCATGCAGATGGCCACTGCTCTGGCCACTTCCTCGGTGGAGGGTCCGGAGGGAGGAGTCTCCCGCGGATGTGACCTGGATTGCACGCTATGGCGCGGCGGGGAGTTCCTCGCACCTGAGCCACTCGGTCTCGGGGATGGCCCCGGCTGCCGAGTGTGGTGCGAGGTGTTCTCCTCCTGGAGGCTAGGACCTCTTGAGGCTTCCCTTTCCGGAGAAATGGGGGCCTCCGATTCGGAAGAGGCTTGCTCCGGGGAGGGATAAACCGGCTGGCGTTCCCTCACCGTAATCTGGCCTCCTCCCTTCTTAGCCTTCTTGGAACTCTTTCCACTCTTAGTCATGGCGACTGCCGGAGTGTTTGATGACTGACGCGAAATTTAGTAGCGTTCCCCACAGACGGCGCCAAATTGTTTCGGATGAAAACAATCGAATCTCGGAAGATCCTTTTATCTTGAGGGAACTTGGTCTCGGTCCGAACGACGCAGGAGCCGAGGGTTTCCTGCACAACAAATACACGTAAACTAGCCTCGGGGGGGGACGCCGAGGAAGGCCCCTCCGATGCTTAAGTCAGTATATTAGAGAGAGAAAGCTGTGCAAGAGTTTAGTTGCTTGAGGCTTTTTTTGTCTTACCAAGAATTGACCAAATTGTTGGCTTTTATACCTTGGCTAATGAAGGAGGCGGATTGGGCCCGGAAGTCAGTTGGGCTGGGCCAAGCTGATTGGGCCGTTGACTGACCTTGACATGGCTTTGAGGATGTTGATTTTTGACTTTAGCACATTTGGAGAGTTGAACCTTAACCTTGGGCTTTTAATTGGATCATTCAGTGACCAGGCCCAATTGGACTAAATTGGACCCAAACATCATTTATTTGGAAATTTATAGCTAATTTATTATTGTTTAAGTTTGATCATATGTCTACCATCCGACATTTATTCTTCTTTCTCATTTATCTATCTTACACATAACTCCGTATAGTTATAGAATTGGTGAGGTGTGAAAACATATCCCAAGAGCATTCGTTTACTAATAATTATCTTCTTCTTCATAGAATCATAGTATCTAACTATGAATCAAAATGATAAAATGGACGATATATGTTTATGAAGATGAAGATGATTAGCATACCTTCATTTTTACAACGTATTTAAGTATGAGGGGTTTTGGTACTCACAAAATTTGAATTCTACCAATTAATTGTTAGTGTAGTGGTTTTGGTACACTTGATAAGGAAAACCCGTGTTCGATCCCCCACAACAATAATTGAAAAGGGACTGGAACCTAACCACCCAAAACTAAGACCCGAATCCGGATTAGTCAAAGGGTGAACCGAGTTGAACACAAAAAAATATGAAATCTTGAGAAACGTCCTCACCTTTCAAAAACTTTTTTTTTTTCCTCATGACGGTGATTTATTCATTGCCGGCTTTCCAAAAACCGGTTCAACCTGGTTAAAATCTCTACTCCTTGCAATTGCTAACCGCACAAATTATCCTATTGATCATAATCCTTTACTCACCAATCATCCAGAACTTGTCTACAACATTGAGCATGATTTGTATGGCCAAGCCTTTGTGTCACAGTCTGGGAGTTTGAAGAGTAATCCTTTACTCACCAATCATCCAACCGTCCCTAGACCACACGAGCTTAACCAACTCCCTTCACCGCGACTTTTCCAGTCTCACATGCCTTACACGTCTCTTTCTGAATCTATCAAGGTTTCTTCATGTAAAATCTTGTACATTACTCGAAATCCCTTAACCACACTTGTGTCACACTGTCATTTTTATTCAAAAGTGATGAAGAGAGTAGCAGAAGATGAAAATTTTCAACCCCCTAGTATTGAAGATTTCTTTGAGGGATTATACCAAGGTAAAGTATATTATGGGCCATTTTTTGATCACGTACTTGAGTACTGGAAGCAGAGAACAACCTAACAAAATATTGTTCCTGAAGTATGAGGATTTGATCGAAAATCCTAGTTTTAATTTGAAAAAGTTGGCCAAATTCATAGATAAGCCGTTTTCTCCACAAGAGGAAAACAAAGGTGTTATCAAAGAAATAATAGACTTTTTGTAGTATCAACAATCTTAAAGAGCTTGAAGTTAATAAGAATGGTTTTCTTAGCAAAGTTCATGAGAACAAGACTTTCTTTAGGGAGGGAGCGGTCGGAGGATGGACTCGTTATCTTAGTGATTCTATGGCGGAGAGAATGAACAAGTTGATGGAACAAAGACTTGGAGATTCAGGGTTGTCCTTTACATCACAACTTTAAGTTACAATACGTACGTTCCAACGTTATTGCTAGAGGATCAATCAAAAGCTTAAACTAATGGTTGAGGCCCATGAATTTGTTTTACTCATTACGTTGAACTTTGAGATTCAGGGTTGCATTGTCCTTTACCTTTATTTTGAATGATGTATTGTTGTTGAGTTTTGATTTGTATTTCGATATTCGTCGTATGGGAGTTTTACTCGTGATATAGTGTGTTGTATGGGAAGTTGTTGAAGAATAGTGATTTGATGATGCATGGTATATTATGCTTATCAATTAATTAATTTGCATAATTATTTGAATAGTGTACGTACTTTAAATGTACTCCCTCCTATCCGTCCCCTTTTGATACGGAGTAGTTACTTATGTCATTTTTGATGACCTAAAATGTTAGCTAGTCACATTTAATTTTTTCAAGTACCACTGATAAGTATTATTTTTTTACCAAAATTCTCTCCCATTTGCAAAATTATTTGTGCAAATTTAATTTTTTCATGTAAAATTTTCTTTTCCCTGTACTGTAATTACTTTCTCTCTTTACTTTTTTGCATACCCAATACAAATTTACTTTTTCAATTTACTTTTGCTACTTCTTATTTATGTTTATTAATTCCCATAATTTTCTACCAAAAGTGACTATCAAAAGGGGACGGAGAATGTATTAATTACAAAGCCTACTTTAACTTTTTTTTTTTTTTACAGGAATTACGAAGCTTATACTTCTTACTCCGTAAAAATTGAAGAAGTGTAATTATATGAGTTTTTGGGCGGGGAAGATTGATAATTATAATATGACTTTTTGGAAAAGTAGCAATAATGCCAATAATTGACTAACTATTTTTAATTTTCAAAAACTAATATGGAGTATTATTTACTTTTTATAGAAATTACCTCCATTACTAAACACTGCTTCAAGCCTTCAACCACTACATTATCAAACACTCATATACTACCTCTAATTTTAATTAGTTGCAACTTTGAAATGTTTTATATATTACAAATAATATCCCAAAATTACAACTAATAAAAATCGGAGGTAATATTTTTTTTTTTACTCTATATTAAGTAGAGATTTGACTTAGATTATCGAGGGTTCATCTAAAAATTTTATTTAAGTGTCGGGATGCGGAATTAAGTTAAAATTTGTTGCTTATTGTATTAGTATTTGTTAGTAAATAAAATAGCGGATCTAGGATTTAGATAATGGGGTACGGAATTAAGTTAAATTTTTTTTTACAAAATGAGGAGCGTAATAATTTTGCTTACTGTATTAGTATTTGTTGGTAAAAAAAAAAAAAAAAAATCATCTAAGAGACCTGTTATCTGTAACAATAGGTCTCTTTGATCAAAAGTACTAATTTATGGTGGAAAAAAAAACAATATCTTCAAAGAGACCTGTTATTTGTACCATTAGGTCTATATGATCAAAAGTAGTAGTTTGGCGTGAAAAAATAATAAAACCCACCTAAGAGACCCCCTTTTAAAATAGGTGGTCTTTTTAAATTTTACACAATAGGGGCCATTAATTGCTGAGGCGAATTACATAACAGAACCTAAGAGATCGCCTATTTTTACAGGGGGTCTCTTTTGTTATCAGTTTTTTCTTTCCTACGGAATGGGGGTACAGCTGTAACTCTATGTACCCCCTGAATCCGCCACTGTCTAAAATAAAAGTTAATGTCAAACACGTCTTTAAGAAAATCAAAGGTTCATCTACATAAAATATTTAAAAATGATGGTTTATTTAAAATGCAATCAATTTCATATCATTTTCTTCATTTCAATTGCTTAAAATCTGAAAAAAAAACTTGATACGAATTAACATTTATTAATGATTTTCATCAAACAAAATACATGGTAAGATAAAATGGAAAATGCTACATATAGCATATAGCCCTAAGGGCATATAAAAAGCTAAAAAATGAAAAAAAAATAAAAAAAAATAATCAAATGGAAAAACTATTACAGAGCAATAAAATGTCATGCTAATGAGATATTTTTATAATAGACTATTAACAATTTTTATTACATATGGCCCCAGTTAATGAGATAATTATGAAAAAGCAGGTTCAATAGATATTTTTGTCGATTTATTTACGATTTTACCATTTAATAAACAAATTTGGGAAATTCTCAATGGTAAACCTTAACTTATTAATTTTCTCGGTGGTAAACACTACTTTTTTTAAAATGTCTATGGTAAACCTAAATTTATTATGCTAAGCTAATGGTAAAATTATTGACATATTTAGACAATTTATACTCTAACCCTAGTTAACTATACAGGTAATGACTGATTTAACCTTAATTCACATTTCCCTCCAACTGTAAATACCCATTTCCCTCTTAAATCGATTCCCCTAATTTTCCCCCAATTTCCCCCCTTTTATGAACCCTAATTTTTTCAATTCCAATTACTCTGTCGAATTGGTGCAAATCCCCAATTGAATGAGCATGTCAACTTCGCGTTCTTCTTCCTCCTCTTTGAAACCAGTAACCATGGAAGATAGGATAGGTTGGGTGAAGCTTGTTCGATGTCAGTGTGTTCCCCCCAAAATCGCTACTGTGAAGGTCTCAGAGACTGCGAAGAATCCTCGAAGATTATTCTTCAAGTGCAGGAGTTGTGATTTCTTTTCTTGGTTGAAGGAAGAGGACATAATTAGACATGGTGCTACTGAAATTGGGGCTGAACAAGGTGGTGTTGTTGCTGTTATTGGGAGGCTTGATGAATTGGTTAATTTCATCAAAGTGATTGTGACACAGTAGCTCTTATTATGTATTTCATTTTGTTTTACGTTGCGATGTAATGTAGTTTGGTTATGGTTATGTTTGAAGAAGGAATGTAATGTATCCCTTTATTAATGAATAAAATTCCCATTTCTATCAATGGTTGTTTGATCTGTGTCCAAAATAGCATTGCTTGAACAACATATTCATATACTTCAAAGACCAAAATAGCATTGAAGGAATGTAAGGCATAACAAGTAGTACATATATTCCATATACTTCAAAGACCATAACTATCTGATTTCAAACAATTTTGTCCAAAATAGCATTGCATTAAGACTAATACATGTCCAAAAAAGATACCACAGTGCCACTGTCATCTAATATATGCCCAAAAAAAAAACTAGAATATTGAGATGAATATGACATGATCAAACAGGTTGTGATGCAAAAACTCCTGTTCTTGCCTTCTTAGTCCTTGGGGACATCCTTATGGGCTGTGAGGAATTAGCATCAGTTGTAGGGTCTGGTTGGCTTGCTGAAACCCCTTTTGCCTTCCTCTTTGTTTGCTTCTTGGCATGAGCACCTGATTCATGACCCAATGCAGCCTTCTCCTTCACAGTCAAGCCACCTTGGAAAGTTTGTGAGTTATGCCCAAACTGTTGGCATTTACCACATCTGACAGTCCTAGATCTCTTGCCTTTAGCTTGTTCTCCTTCTTCTCTTCTTCTGTTTCTAGCATGCCTTCCAATTCCTCTTGCCATAGCTGGTAGGGCTAATTCTGGGTACTGAGTTTCAGGCCACTGTTCTACATCAGGTACAACCTTGATAGAGTTGCCATAAATCATCTTGACCTCTGCAGGTTTTGATTCCTGAACTAAATTTACTACCTTCATTGTCTCCTTGGGGCTTAACTCTTCTAAGGAAAGAGCCTTTTCAATATCCTGTATCTCATTACCCCAAATGCTTGCATTGTCGCTAGATAAATTCCCGCAGAGAACTTCCTCTAAGGGATCCTTCGCAAGAACCTGTGGCAAGCTATTAACACAAATATCGTCCATTATATCAATTGTATCAATATAACAACAATTTTCCTCTAACATAGGCCCTTTCAAAACCTTCCCTAAATTAAAGGTAACATTATCGTCACCTACAGAAAGGGTTAGTTTATCATTTTTCACATCAATAATAGCTCCTGTAGTGTGGAGGAAAGGTCTACCTAATATAATGGGTATTTGTGTGTCCTCTGCCATATCTAAAACAACAAAATCAACCGGAATAAAAAATTTACCAACTCTGACAGGTACGTCCTCTAAAATACCTAAGGGATATTTTACCGAACGATCTGCCATTTGCAAAGTTATATTAGTAATTTTTAATTCTCTCATATTCAATTTAGTGCAGATAGATGATGGCATGACACTGACACTAGCACCCAAATCACATAAAGCTTTATCAATAAAAACATTCCCAATGTGACAAGGGATAGAAAAACTACCGGGATCCTTTAATTTAGGAGGGGATTTATTTTGCAAATAAGCGCTACACTCCTCTGTGAAAGCTACAGTTTCTACTTCATTAAAGGCCCTTTTCCTAGTCAGAATGTCTTTCATGAATTTAGCATAAGCAGGTATTTGAGTGATTAAATCAGTGAAAGGGACTGTTACCTGCAGGTTTTTCACAACCTCTAAAAACTTACCGAATTGTTTATCAAGCTTACTCTTCAGTTGTCTATTAGGGAATGGAATCTTGATAACTGGGCTCTGCACATCTCCTCACTTATCCTGCAATTTACCCTGCACAGAAACATTAGTAGGGTTAGTATCTATTTGTAGCCCTGCAGGGCTAGCAGGATTACCGTTTGGTATAGAGGAATCTAGATCAGGAACTGGTCCATCTTCCTTTGGCATAGGAGATCCATCATAATGTGAACCACTCCTTAGAGTGATTGCATTAGCATGATCTGTAGGATGGATAGGTTGTGATGGTAGAGCTCCCTGCTGACGGGATTGTAGGGTAGATGAAAGTTGTGCAATTTGATTGTCCATGATTTTATTATGGGATAGAATAGAATCAATTTGCGCATCCCTACTCTCCATGTGCTTTTGCATATTAGCTAGCATCGCTCTAATTTCTGTCATGGCAGGGTCGGAAGATGATGAGGGTGATGCTTGGCTTTTCTGGACGGCATTAGGATGATAATATTTTTGCTGTGGTGGTGGTTTCTGTTGTGGTTGTTGTGGAGGTGGAGGGTTTTGTACATTGGTACTCCGGTATGAAAGATAAGGATGGTTTTTATAACCGGCATTGTAGGAATTGGAATAGGGGTTATTTTGCCTATAGGTTTGAAAGGCATTAACTTGTTCCATAGAGCTCCTACAATCTTGCTCCCAATGACCTACAATTCCACAATTTTCACAAAAAGCTTCATGGTTAGCAACAACAGAAACATTAGCTACAGAGTTAGGAGCAGCAGTAAGATTATCTAATTTTTGACAAATAGATGTTAATTGAGCTTGCAAAAAGGATACGGAATCGACATTATGTTTTCCCTTATTTGCAAACCCCCTCGGATTCCTATATTGGGAATTGTGTATTTCCATGTCTTCGATAACCTGTCCTGCATCATCCACATTTAAATTCATAAACCTCCCACTAGCTGCCGAATCTAGTACTGATCTAGAAGAATTCCCAAGTCCATTATAAAATGCTTGGATCAATTGCCATTGTGCTAGATTGTGATGGGGGCACTCTCTCTGTAGATCCTTGAACCTCTCCCAAGCCTCATATAATGTTTCTTCGGCCTCTTGAGCGAAGTTCTGAATAGCACTTCTTAGCACCGTTGTTCTCTCTGTTATAGAAATTCAAAGCAAGAGTTTCCCAGTCAATAATACCAAGTGCAATTCTATTCAAACCATTAAACAATAATTTTTCTTTGACACATAATGAAAAGGGAAAAAGAATCTCCCTGATTTGGTCCTGCGTAACCCCGGCTTGTCTAATGGTGTTACAATATTGGCAGAAATCTGCGATGTGAAGATTAGGATCTTCACCCTTAGCTCCGCTGAACTGCTTCCTCTCTATCATAGTGATAAATTGGGGCTTGATCTCAAATTGAACTCCATCTAGAGCCGGAGTAGGAGTAAGGTGCGGGAAATCTGTGAGCTTCGGTTGCGAATAATCGCTGAGTTTCTTCTGGGCCGTCATCTCTGATTCTTAATCCGAAGGAATATCTGTATCACTAGAATCAGGGGGAGGATCTCTTCGATCGTTGTCCTCCTCAGATGCCGCCAGAATTTGTCTATAGAGTCTCCTTTGCCTATGAAAAGAACGCTCGATCTCAGGATCAAAAGGGATGTCACCTGATCTAGAACACCTGGGCATAAACAAAGAACTAGAGACAAATATGAGATTTGCCTCAAAGAACTAATGTTCTCTGAGGCAAAAAGGGGGGATAATCTAGACTACAAAAATATAATCAGAAAATAAAAATAAAACCGTTTCCCCGGCAACGGCAAATTTTGACAGGGTAAAGTCGTATCCCCTAATCAAAAATAATTACCTAAATCACTAACTAAGGTAGATAGGGAAGTAGGGTCGAACTCCACAGGGAAACATGTCTTTTTAATTCTAATTAATTAATATAATCTAAATTATCTAAGTAACCAATATTTTAAATGTGAATTCTATACTACGAAGAATGAGTTTAGGGAGAAAAGAATCAATAATAAGGAAACCTAGGGTCACAGGTTCACCAATAATTAATATTCCGGGATAGAACGAAGTAATTAATAATTAATAATGCATAGATAACACGATTAACAGGCTCTCGCAATTTATTAACCAACATAGATCTAACAGGCTCTCGCAATTTATTAGACCTAAGTTCCTATTAAAAATAGCCTTTAATATTAAATCAACATCTGCTCGATTCATCAATTCAATATTTCTAAACATTCACAATCAAATTACATCTGCTCGATTCATAATCTAATTGCAAAGAATTAAAACAATTTAATAGGAAATTATCATGCAATATCAACAATCAATAATAACAAACTATCCCTTCATATTAATTATGGATCCCCATAAACCCTAGAATTAAACTACTCACTAATCATCATAACTAAACCAATCAAATAAATAAATAAAAACATAATCAAGAAAACAATTAAAATAGCTGAAATTAAAAAGGGAAGAAATTGTACCAAAATAAATCTAGAATTAATGGAGGAATTAAGAACAAGAGTTTAGAGAGAATTTAAGAGAGATAAAATACTAAGTAGAGAGAGAAAGTCTAAGAGAAAAAGAGATAAGTAATTATTCCGTACAAAACGTATAAATATTTCTCCTAAAACAAGAATTAAACTAGACTTAATCAGACTCTCGGAAAAAACACGCGCCCGATCGGGCCAGCCTTTTTTCTATGCTCCTTCTGATATGCCGCGCCCGATCGAGCCTACGCTCACCCGATCGGGCGCGCCTTTCCTTGATGGCACTCATACGCGCAGCCGCCCGATCGGGCGAATGCTTGCCCGATCGGGCCCGGTCTTCATCTTCAAGGCTTGGACTTCGATTGGGCTAGATTTCTCGGCCCAATCCATATTTCCTCTCGGGTCTCGAATACATGGTCCAAATGCCTCGCGATCCAAATAACCGAGCCCTTAGTCACCGCTCTCACCGATCTTGGGCTCCGAAAGTGGTCGTGTCCTTCTAGCTTCCGTAGTCGATCCAATAAGGCCCGGGAAAATGCTCCAAGAGTGCAATTTCCTGTAAAATACAACTAAAACTACGAAAACACTAGAACACACAAATTAGTAATAAAAGTGGCCCGAAAGAGCCAAAAACACTACTAATAATGACCACGGGACGGGGGTAAAACACTATATAAAATAGACTATAACAGGGTGGCGTATGTGCATAGACTATCGTAGATTAAATATCGCCACTAAAAAGGATCACTTCCCTCTTCCCTTTATTGATCAAATGCTTGAGAGGTTAGATAATCACAAATTCTTTTGCTATTTGGACGGGTATTCGGGATTTTTCCAAATTCCGATTCACCCTGAAGATCAGGAAAAGACCACCTTTACATGCCCTTATGGCACTTTTGCATATCGTAGAATGCCCTTTAGTTTATGTAGTGCACTTGCTACCTTTCAACGTTGCATGATGAGCATTTTTTCTGATTTCATAGAGTCTATTATGGAGGTCTTTATGGATGATTTTAGCGTATACGGTTCTTCATTTGATTCATGTCTAATTAATCTCGCTAAAATTTTGAAAAGATGTGAAGAGTGCAACTTAGTACTTAATTGGGAGAAATGTCACTTTATGGTGACAGAGGGAGTAGTCCTTGGCCATATTATATCTGATAAGAGCATACAAGTAGACAAAGCTAAAATATCAGTGATTGAGCAATTACCTCCCCCAGTCAATGTTAAGGGAGTTAGAAGCTTCTTGGGTCATGCGGGGTTTTATCCCCGCTTTATCAAAGATTTTTCTAAAATTTCTAAACCACTGACACAACTTTTGCTCAAGGATGCCCCATTTATTTTTACTGACGAGTGTCTTGAGGCTTTTAACAGGATTAAGCAGGCTTTGATATCAGCACCCATCATATGTGCTCCCGATTGGAACCTTCCTTTCGAGATCATGTGTGATGCAAGTGACTTCGCACTAGGAGCCGTGCTTGGACAGAGGAAGGACAAGGTTTTGCATGCTATTTATTATGCTAGCAAAACCTTAGATGAAGCCCAAGTCAATTATGCCACCACAGAAAAGGAGTTTCTTGCTGTTATTTACGCTTTAGAAAAATTTAGATCATATCTAGTTGGTTCTAAAGTTATTGTTTTTACTGATCATACAACATTGAAATACTTCATAGCCAAGGCGGAATCAAAGCCAAGGCTACTTCGGTGGGTTCTCTTGCTCCAAGATTTCAACATTGAGATAAAAGATAAAAAGGGAGCAAAGAACGTAGTGGCAGACCACTTGTCACGTATCAGGTATGATGAGGGTAAGGATTCTTTACCTATAGATGATTCTTTCCCTGATGACAACCTGTATGCAGTTGTAGAGCATCACCCTTGGTATGCCGATTTTGCTAATTATATAGTGGGTGGTACTCTACTTCCTGACTTGTCCTACCAACAGAAAAAGAAATTCCTTTATGATGTTAAACATTATTTTTGGGATGACCCTTTTTTGTTTCGTGAGTGTGCAGATGGATTATTTCGCAGGTGTGTTCCCGAATGGGAGGTTCACGGCGTCCTTACCAGTTGTCATACCTCACCCTATGGTGGACATCATGGCCCCACTAAAACGGTGGCTAAGATTAATGAGTCAGGCTTCTTTTGGCCTACTATGTTTAAAGATGATAACACTTTTGTGCAGGCTTGTGACTCTTGCCAGAGGACTGGAAACATTTTGCGGAGGCATGAGATGCCCCAAACTGGAATTCTCGAAGTTGAAATATTTGATGTTTGGGGTATCGATTATATGGGGCCGTTCCCATCTTCCAATGGGAATTGTTACATACTTGTAGCCGTTGATTATGTGTCCAAGTGGGTAGAAGCCATAGCTTCACCAACAAACGACTCTAAGGTAGTCATCAAGCTCTTCAAGAAGATCATATTTCCCAGGTTTGGTGTTCCACGAGCTATTATTAGTGATGGGGGTACCCACTTCCATGAGAAACAATTGGATAACCTCCTTAAGAAGTATGGCGTATATCATAGAACAGGGCTTAGTTACCACCCTCAAACTAGTGGTCAAGTTGAGGTCTCTAATAGGGAAATCAAGGCGATCCTAGAAAAGGTAGTAGCCAAGTCAAGGAAAGATTGGAGGATGAAGCTTTATGACACACTTTGGGCATACCGAACAACATTTAAGACACCGATTGGTACTTCACCTTATAGATTGGTTTATGGTAAGGCATGTCATCTTCCCGTAGAGTTGGAGTACAAAGCTTTTTGGGCGATCAAAGATCTTAATATGGATTCTAAGGCCGCGGGTAAGAAGAGACTCCTTCAACTCAAAGAGTTGGATGATTTTAGATTGTCGGCATATGATAGTGCGCGAATCTACAAGGAGAAGACCAAGAAGTGGCATGACAAGAGGATCTTACCAAGAGAGTTTGCACCGGGCGATAAGGTTCTTCTCTTTAATTTTAGATTGAAGATTTTCCTAGGAAAGTTGAAGTCTAGATGGTCCGGTCCCTTCACTATCACAAAGGTGAACAAATTTGGTTCGGTAGAGTTGGTGAATGACAAAGGTGAAGAATTCAAGGTGAATGGCCAAAGGTTGAAAGTGTATCATGAAGGTGTTACCATTAGAGATGTGGAGGAGACTCTCCTAACTCCACTTCCAACATGAGCTTCAAGGTGGTGAGAAGGTCGTGCGGGACCTAGATAAACCAGCGCTTTGCGGGAGGCAACCCGTATTTCATGCTTTCTAGGCTAGTTTTCCTTTTCCTTAAATTTTTTCTTATATTATTATTTCTTTTTTTAGAGAGGCAAGGAGAGTGATATTTCACCAGTTTTAAATGTTGTTGTACAGGTGTGAATTTGACAGGTATCAAGACTTAGAAAAAAATTTGAAGAAGAAACGAAATCGGAGAATAAGGGCCTTTCGGGCTCGATCGGGCGAGGCTCGCCCGATCGGGCGCGCAAGCTACCCAGAATTCAGCAGCATTTTCGCCCGATCAGGCACTTTTTTTGGAAAATCGAGTAAAAGAAAAATATATGTCGGGCGAAGCTCACCCGATCGGGCGAGCAAAGGGCGAAAATTTCGTTCGAGTTTGCGCCCGATCGGGCGGAGCTCGCCCGATCGGGCGCGCAACTTGAGTTTTGGAATTTCGCACTTTCGCCCGATCGGGCGCGCCTTCAGGCCGTTCCCCCTTTATTTTCTTTTCTCTTCTTTCCTTCCTCATTTTCTCCTTATTTCATCTTCTTCATTCACTTTCTCTCTCTAAAACCTCCATTTTCAAACCTTAAACTCACACTTCAATCCAAGATCTTCTCCAATTCTTCCATCCAAAATCAAAAATTCTTACTTATTCCATCTCTCCTCATCCTCCTCTACAATATATACTAATTTTCCCCAATTTTCTCTCAACTTTTCCCAAACCCTAAGAGAGAGAAACCTCAAATTTTCCACTATTTTCCAAGAAAATGGCCTCCAAGCGTTCAAGGAATCAAAGGGGTGAGAGCTCAAGTGCACCACAACCAACAATCAACCCGGACCTTCAAATTCCGGGATGGGAGGAGGTTATAATCACCTCGGAGGAGCAACGGGTTCGGATGGTCAACCTCATCGATCGTCAGGTAATTAATGATTATGCCCGTCGGGGGGCTATTCCTCCCGATTCACTTAATCCCGATTGGTTCCAATACTCCCAAGGAGGGTATTCTCACCCCGGTGCTTATGGTACTTATGTGGACTACTCTTCGGTCCACGGATATGGGGGTATGGGTGGGAATGTAGACCCTAACTACTATGCCGGTGGTTCGGGGTATGGTGGTGGTGGCTCTAGCCATGGAGGAGCCGGTTCTAACCACGGCGGGGGTTATTCTATGATGGATGAGGATGAGGAGTAGGCTACTCTCCCAAGACAATGAGGGCATTGCTTGATTTGGCTTGGGGGGTGTTCTTTCACTTGAAAAATTCTCTTCCTTTTCTCTCTTTATTTGCTTTCTAGTATAGTTTTTATTTGCTTTCCTAGTGTAGTATTTTATTGCTTTCTTATTTATGAAAAATAAAAAAAAAAATTGAAAATTAAAAAAATTCAAAAATACGTTCCAATGAATTGTAAATCATGCTTCCCTGTGCCCCATACTTGATAAAATTTGTTTTGATTCTTGGTATTTGATGATGAATTTTGTGGATTTGTTGGTCATGATTTGAAGTCTAATTATTTGGAATCCTAAACATGCGTCAATTTTGCCCAACTACTTGTGAATATAGTGCTTGACTAGCTGATTTGGTTAGGAAATGTGTGATAGTTCCATAATTCCTGGTATGTCAATAAATTTGAGTATTGATTTGCAACTATGAGTAGTGTTTCATGACTTATTATTATGCACATGAGGAGGACGAAGGCGTTCATTCTTTTAGGTAGCCTTCGGAGTATTTAGATACATTTGTTCCCTTTTTGTCACCCATGTTGTTGCCTTGACCTTTTTGTTGTTTATAGCCACATTACAAGCCTTAATTGCCCCATTGGTTACTAGTCCCAAGCTTGGCTTGGGGGAGCTATTAGTGAGTGAGGTGAGGGAGTTTGTAGTGTGCACACTATTTGCACAATTTGGGTGGGTTTTGAGAAGTAATTTGTTCTTGATCATGTTTTTGTTTTTATGAGTTTGAAAGTTGTATATATTTGAGAAAAAAAAAGTGTGATGGAAAAAAAAAAGTTTAAAAAAAAAAAGTGAGAAATTTGAAAAAAAGAAAGTGAACTTCTAAATAAAAAAAAAAATGTTTGATGTTCAAATGTTCTAAGTGAAGGTTAATCAAAAGAAAAGAAAAAAAAAAGTTGAGTTTCAATGTAAATATTACAAGTTATGAGTTCAAGGTTTGTTATTCACTCTTGTTCCATATTGTCATATTTTTGTGAGTGAATTTTGTAAGTATTGGGATTGTTTTTGTTGTTTGGAGTATATTTGGTGGTTTGTTGTTGGAGATGTGTATGATCATTATTTTTTATCATGGGTTTTATTAGGATATGGCTCCTTTAAGCATATCTTTTCTCTCACATAATCCCAAATTTATCCTACCTTTACCCTAGTCTTACATTACAAGGTTAAAAGACCTTCTGACCTTGTGCATAGAAGTTATGTAAATGTGAAAGTGTTGTTTTTCAATGCAAGTTATGACTTGGCATATTTCGAGTCGACTAGTAGGATGAGCATTCAATGTTTTTTATACACACGAGAGTGTGAGTTGGGAGGGCATTGTTCACACTAAAGGGGTTGGGTGGAGAGCGATCGGGTACATTCTTTACTCGCCACATAAATGAGAGTCGAGTGTGTGAGCACTAGTCTTGAATTCTATATGCTCTTGTGGTTTGCTTTACTTGACAATTGTTGGGGAGGAAGGGTGATTAGATGAATAAGATTGATTGATGTTGAAGCATGTTCATTTAATTTTACCTTGAATCGATGGCTTTTGATTTGTTTATTGGGGTGAAGTGTGTTTTATATGTTCATTGATGAGCTCTTTGCTTAGGGACAAGCAAAGGTTTGGCTTGGGGGAGTTTGATATGTCTATTTTATATAGTGTTTTACCCCCGTCCCGTGGTCATTATTAGTAGTGTTTTTGGCTCTTTCAGGCCACTTTTATTACTAATTTGTGTGTTCTAGTGTTTTCGTAGTTTTAGTTGTATTTTACAGAAAATTGCACTCTTGGAGCATTTTCCCGGGCCTTATTGGATCGACTACGGAAGCTAGAAGGACACGACCACTTTCGGAGCCCAAGATCGGTGAGAGCCGGTGACTAAGGGCTCGGTTATTTGGATCGCGAGGCATTTGGACCATGTATTCGAGACCCGAGAGGAAATATGGATTGGGCCGAGAAATCTAGCCCAATCGAAGTCCAAGCCTTGAAGATGAAGATCGGGCCCGATCGGGCAAGCATTCGCCCGATCGGGCGGTTGCGCGTATGAGTGCCATCAAGGAAAGGCGCGCCCGATCAGGTGAGCGTAGGCTCGATCGGGCGCGGCATATCAGAAGGAGCATAGAAAAAAGGCGGGCCCGATCGGGCTCCCCTTCGCTAATTATGAATTGTTAAAGATGAAATAATTGTGAATTGTTGAGACATTGACTTTGTTAATCTTCATTTGTGGCTGACTAAGATCCTAGCATCGTGTTATTCAATAGCTAAAGATCAGATTTGCTTTGTGTGTTTCTGAATGGGTTTTTGTTATTTTTACTTGTGTTTTTCTGATAGTGTAATTTCTTGGGATCTGATATTGTGATTGCAATTTTTAGTTGGGTATTTGTTAAGCTTTGATTTTTGTTGTAATCTACTTTAAAGTTGATTTAGTAATGCTACCATTTTTTATATGAGGTTTGAACTGTAAGTTGAAAGATTGATTTATTAGGGAATACTTAATTTCGAATTTTTTGATTGGAGATTGATTATTAAAAATTTTAATAGTGATTAATATTGAATTTAATGAACTAGGTATTAATCAAAATGGGGGTTATAGGTGACATTCTGGTAGCAGCTATTAAGGATGTAGAGCGCTGCTAGAAGGGAGAAAGAGGAACAAAAGGTCAGACTTATGTGATGTCTTTGCAAAGGTATAAATTTCAGTGGCCTGTTTGATCTGGTTTGATAATATGATCATGTTTTGATAAATTTGTGTTGTTGGAGTCCCTAATACAATTTATACCACAAATTAAGATACATCCTAAATACATAGTATTTAGATTTCCATTCAGCACCTGATTTACACTTGCAATTTGGAATCTTGTTCATTTGTATAGTTAATATTTTGCATAACATATTAAAAATTGAGCAAGCTTTGTGTGTGCTCGATTGCAATGTTGTTTTTCAATTTATATTTGAAAAGAATAAGCATATAAAATTACCTTATCTCCTTTGCACAATCATACAATTTTCCTATTCTGTTATGAGGTCATGGAGTCTTGAAAGCAGTCTCTCTGTTAGTTGCGTAACCTTTATCTTCCCGACCCGATTTCATAATAGTGTAGCATGTTATCGATACTGCACATTTATGTATGTTAAAGACTTCGTAGTTTTATTTGTAGTCTTTTACTTATGTACTAAGTCCTAGTTCTGAAGTTATGAAAAAGAAAAGAGTATATGTTGAATATTAATGCGAATTTGGAGTACTATAAAGTAAGTATCCTATTTTCTTTCTTTTGCAGTTTTTTCATCAGTTTCAGGGCTTCAAGTTGCGGAAACGAAACTAAATGAGGGTTAGTCGCTGTACTGACCTCTATTCTTTGTAAATGCTGAAATTCTTAGTTATGCAGCTCATGTTGGAGCATCCAAATATATTGTTAGTAACATTATTGTCTGATTTGTAACAAAATTGTTTATCTACAGGTACCATTCTAACTCCCCTTTCTCTTTCTTGTTCAAATTGGTTCAATTTTCACCTAACCTTTAATATGAATAGCTTACTTGTTATTTTTTTCCATATCTTTCCATTTTGTCCCAATATTTTCTCTTTTTAATTTGCTTATATGCATATGGTGTTTGCTGCCAAAATTTATACTTTCAAGTTAGATATTGCTATTGTGATTGACTATAGAGGGTAGCTGTTTTTCACGCTGTTGCCGCTGTTATTCTGGTGCTGCCCTGTTATTGCTGTTCTGTTCGTCCAAAAATCACCTGAAGTTGTTTTTAGCTCATAGTCTCTTAATCAATGTTTTAGATCTCAAAAAGTTATTCAATCTAGGCTCAAGAATTTCTCGATTTGGAGTTGTGTGCTAGGAGTTCTGCCTTCTGGAATTTACTACGATCTTCTACCCTGGTTCTATCGCAGCGGGCTGTTATTACTCATTTGATGCCTATGTGGTGTTGTTGTGTTGGGTTGGTTGGGGTGCTAAAATGAATGCTTGGGCTTCTCTTATTTATTTTGTCTTCCCTTCTTCCATTTATTTACACATTAGTTATAAAGTTAAAATGTGGGCAATTTTGATTAATGACTATTTGGATAATGACTAATTGATAATTTGCCAAAGTGATGAGGATAAATGTATATGTTAAATTTTCAAATGTGTGAGTGACTAAAGTTAATTAGTTTAAATGTATTGAAGGGTTTAAATGTTTATAAAATAGATTTGATGAAGGAACACTAATCTTCCCAAGTTTATTCATCACTCTTAATTAACTTCTTATTTTGTATTACATGAGCCTTTTGTTGTTTTTATTAAATGAGGTGAGAAAATATATATGTAAAGGTTTGTACATGTGGTATGTCTAGATAAGGGTTGTGTTCTACTTATATATCAAGTGAGTTTGGGAAGTATTAAGGAGTCAACAAAGAAGTCATGTTTGATATGATAGTCTCCTTATAATTTATTAATATATATGTGAGAGTAATTTACACCACACAACTGATAACTTGATAATCTTTTATCTTTTCTACTGTAATATTAGCAGCAATTGCAGGTTGGTGCAAAATAATGCAGTGTTTGAAGTTAGTCTTGTGCTTCTATAACAAAAATGAAAATTCAATTGCGTGGGCCCTCCTTGACTCCATATCAACTTAACTACCGAAAAAGAAACCTGGACATTCTTGTTAGAGTAAAGAGGTTAGTCTTTCAAATATATTCACTCTTGTCTCCTATTTTTATATGTCAACTATGCGTGCCGTTTCCTGCTTGAATTTAATGATGGTGAGCAGGATCGTGATCCTTTGTATCTGAAGTAATAATTAGTTTTTATTCAAAATATGTGCAAATTAAAGTTAGATCATTGTTAGACCTTGCATTTCTATGAATCTCCATGAGTTTGTGAGGCGATGGATTCTAAAAGTATATCAAGCTCTTCTGTTTGAGATTATTACAAATATACTACTCTTCTATACTTTTTGTTCTTGAGCACTTCAATTAATTTACATCTCTGCTTTCTTACTTTATTTTCTTGATTTGTATGTATTAAAAGCCTGCCAATGGCCCAATACTCATTAAATCTTAGAGAGTAGTCATTACTTTAGGAAAATACAACTCATCGCGATCACCAAACAACGTAGTCATGACCCGAAATTGAATATCGTTTATGTCATTTGTCATTTATGACTTTATCTACTCCTATAACAAATAATGTGTGCTACAAAACTGACAGAAGTTTCTAAAGTGCACATAAGGAAATAGATGACTTAATGTTCCGAAGATTCCTCTTACTTGTAATCTTGTGAAGAAGACGGGTTCCATGTTCTTAAAGTATTTGAAAAGGAGGCAGACTTTTCTGCCTAAAGTTTGTCATAAGATAAGAGAAACATTATGACCTTTCCCATAACAAAGTTAATCTAGGAGGCATAGATAAAAAAAAAAGGACACCCTACTATGATTGCGTTCGCAGGTGGGCATTACCTAAATTCCAAATCTGGTCGGGGGTCTTGATGAGTTTAAGCGTACGTCTCTTCCTGTTTCTTTGACTATTTAGATTGCTCACTTATACTTCAGTTGAAACTATCTACATCAATGTTTCTGCTATTCATACTTGTTTTGTGTGTTTTTATACAGGTCTTCTTGTATAAAATCTTGATGATCTGTGAGCAATAATACACCCCTTGAATCTGTCAGCTAGCCCTGATACAACAGCTGAGTTGTAGTAACTCTAAAGTTGTTGTAGTTCTCACTCGCTCGCTCTGCTTTGTTGAGTTTCAGGGGGAAAAGAGGAGAAGATCGAGAGGAAGACAATCTCAGAGAAGTTCTCAAGCACTCTGCTCAAATGCTTTTGGAGCTCCGAACCTCATAATAAGTATCTGTGAGTGACTTCTTGCTTTTACGGATTTTTGCAGGGTTTTTTTTTTTTTTTTTTTTTTTTTTTTTTTTTTTTTTTTGTTGTGCTTGTATGAATTTAACTGTATTTTATAACTATCATTATTAATATTTAAAGAAAGATTTTATTGACTTACAAATTTCTGAACATTTAGGCTTTGTTACTATAAATAGAGAAAAAAAATCAATTCTTTATTTTGTATAATGTAGCCATCAAGCTTACACTCTCTTTTTCTGGCAGCTCTTGCTAAATTGTTGCTTCTTCGTGTTTCTTCTGCACATCCTATGTGCCTTGTTCTTGAGTAGGCTTGGGATGAAGGCATCATTGGCATTCCAGAATAATGGTGCTGAATGAATAGTGGGTTCTATGAATTGTTTTTGGGTTTATTTCTTAAGATATACTGCTTTGGTAAAACCTCTCATCTTCTTATGATGCTTTGCCTTATACAGTACATTTATATTTAGATTATAGAAATTGGCAGCACATTATTCTTTTCGTCAAACATGATAGATAATGAACTTGTTTATTGCTTATATATATTAAGCATTTTTGGTTAATGGCTGCTCTTACAGGCTCTTATGGGAAGACCCACAATTTTCTATGGAATGCTTATTGTGTGATTTCTTGTATTTGATTTCTGATCGGACGTGTATGCAGCTTAGTGTTTTTTTTTTCGCGTTATATATTTATATTGTGCCTTTTGGATATAAGTCTAGGCCATGCTTTTCCCCATAGATCTATCGCAGATTAAGTGTATAAGTTGTTAAAGGCAGATAGAATAATAGAATTAAGTATCTTGAATTTAAAGCATCAGCTTTTGCATATGCCTTCATCATCATTTAGATATCTTAAATATATGTCCGCAAGTTAATACATTATTTGTTCTTTTTTGTTTGCTTATCTATGTAACTGATATATCTGCAGATTAATAATTTGGTGGTTACAAATATCTCTTAATATGGGTGACATTCAGAATGCTCCTCTTTCAGAAGAGGAAACTACTTGTAGGTTTCTTTTGTATGAACTTCAGGTATATATATGAACTTTAGGTATAATACAAGCTAATAGTTTACCGTGTTATCATCTGTGATTAGCTCTATTTTTTTATTCTACTGTTTTATTCAGATAATTTGGGATGAAGTGAGCAAGCCTGAAATATTAGGGCCAAGATGTTACTTATAGGAGTGGAGCAAGTGCTTAAAGGCGCCAAGAAGACAAGGATACAACCATACTCTCGGATGGTAGATGAAGCATGTGTGAGATGGTGATGGAGTTATAGGTTGAGGTTATGGGATTTAATTTCATTTGTAGTACGAGTAGTATTTAATTTATAGTTTTAAATGGTAGAAATGGATAGAATTAGATACGTAAATGATGAAGTAATGCAAGAGCATATAAGTGAATATATGAGAATAATGTGTACTTGTTTTCAACTTCAATATGTGTACTGTGATTTTAGTAGAGAAATTATATCTTTGTTCTTGAGGCTAGGTATCAAGTTGGTGCTTTTTTTTTTAATTAATTGTGAGAAAAGAGTTTAATATCAAATTGATTAATAATACATTTAATACAAAAGAAAAAAATAAAAAATAAATAAACTCAAATTTATAAGGTATAATGAGATAGTTTGCGTAGAAATTTAAGTTGATTGTAGTAGTTAGTAGAGGAATTATATCTTTATATATCTATGTGATTTAAAATCAACAAAGTTTTAAGATTTAAAAGATATTGAGATACTTTATGTAGAAATTCAAATTGATTAGTTAAAACTACATTTTAAACAAAAAATCAACCTTAAGGTAGATAGATTAATGCTAGATTCCTAAGAAGTTAGTTTCTTTAGTTTGCATAAATATCCATACACTCGAGGGAGACCTATAAGTTTTGAAGTCATAAAAAAGGAGAAAGGAGAAGAAGGAGATAGAGACTAAGGGCATGTTCACATTTACTTAATTTCAGTTCAATTCAGTTCAGTTCATCTCCTAATAATTTCCCTCTCTCATAAAATATTCATTTCAGCTCAATTAAGTTTATTTCAGTTCAGCTCCAATCAGTTCAGTTCAGTAAATGTGAACAGGCCCTAAGAATGAGAAATAGAGGGTTTTGGAAAATAAAGGAAGGATGGAGAAACGGTTTAGAGTAAGAAACTGACAAATACTTATCAATCACATTTCACCGATTAGCTCTTGTCTTCTTGCAATTTAACTGAATTCAATTCACATAATACAATAAACAATCATACAAAGTGAAAAATCTTACCAAGCCAGAGTGTAAAAACACATCTACAAAGTTACGTGGACAAAGTTAGGGGGTGTGCGACCCGCGCGCTCCAGACGCAAATACTTTTTTTGGGATTTGCATGACCATACGAGAGAGAGAGAGCGTTTGATCTTTTTAATATTTGTACAACCATAATTATAGATAACTATAGAAAGATAGAAGTAGGAGGTAGGAAGGGGGAGAAGGAAACGGAGTGAGAGAGACTAGATAAAGGAGAGAAAGAGATATAGAGAGTAAGAAATAGGAGATGAAAAAAAAAGGGGGGGGAGGAATAGAGGGGCCGAGAGAGAAAGAGGGGGCTAGGAAAGAAAAAGGCTAGAAGAGAGAGAGAGAGGAAAAGAAACCGGAGAGAGATAGAGAGAAGGGGGGTTGAGTGACAAAAGTGCAAGGAAAGGGAGCAAAGGCAAGACCGAGAGAGGGGGAAGGGCCGAGGGGGTAAGAGAGAAAAGTGATATGAAAGAGAGGGAAGGTGGGCTTAATGAGGAACAGAGAAAATCAAGGCCATAAGTTAAGAGTAAAGAGCATGTCGGGGGATAGAGTGAGCGAGAGAGAGAAGGATCAAGAGGAAGGTGGCTAAGAGAATAAAAGGTCATCTAAAAGGAGGAAGGAGAAGAGGGACATAGAGACCGAGAAAGAGACAATGTGAGTTTGAGGAAATTTAAAAAAAGGAAGGAGAGATAAAATACTTTTTAAAAACTTTCTAAAATACTCAATTATAAGACATAAATGAATGTTAAAAGGATAGAGAAATAGAGTGACCAAGAAACAGTAAATAGAAATCGACAATTAGATTTGGACAAAATTCAATTCTTTCAGTAAATGTAATTTATTAACAAATGTGGTTTTGTGACAATTATGAAAATGTTAACTAATTTGTAGCACTTTTAGAATAAAGTGTTCAACCTTATTGTCATGTAGAAACGTGCTAGATTCACAAGTATGTTTATATAACCATAGTAATAGATAGCTTTTAAGAGAAAGGATGGAAGAAGGATGGAGGAAAGGAAAAGAGGGTAAGAGAAGGAGGGTGTGGGAGGAGGAGATAGAGGAAAAAGGGGAAGGAGTAGGAGGAGGAGAGAGAAAGAGTGAGGAAAAGAGGGAGGGAGTAGGAGGGGAGAGAGAGGGGTAAAGAAGGAAGGAGTGGGACGAGAGAGAGAGGGGGGATGAGAAATAGAGTGAGAAAGGTCATGATAGATTAAGATAGAGATGATCCAGCAGGAGAGGGAGAGAGAGATAAGGGTCGGAAGAGAAAGAAATAGAGCAATTAAGAGAAGGAGAGAGAGAGAGAGAGGATGGCTTACTAAACCGCTCAAACTATACAAGAAGAGTGGATAGGAAGGATAAAAAAGGAACAAGAAGGTGAAAAAAGCAAGGATGAATAGAAAAGGAAAATGACAAAAGACAAGGAATAAATATAAGAGAGAGGTTATATTATGAAGGAAGAAGAGATTGAAAGAACTTAAAACCAAGTTAGTGACTACCACACAAATAAGATCCCCTAATCATTATATTAATAACACCCCAAACTACGAAACACGATCACAACCACGAATCTTATATATTTTACCGGGGGGGGGGGGGGGACGCGCGTAGTGCATGTTCCAACGACTATAAACTTAAATATAAAAACTATAAAGTTATTCCCTCCAACTGTATTATCTAAAAATCGTACATAAAATGATTTATAGATAAATAACCAATAAATAAACTTTAATATATACGCATATGATATTTCTCATTCATTTTATACATTTCATATCGATTACACACTCTAACTACTAAAATTTTCAAACCACTCGAAAATTTTCTACTTAAAAAGTCTAACAAACAAATATACAATACTTTTGTATATTTTACATTTAATTCATTTTTCATAACTTTATCCTTTATTGTTGCATTTCCTTATAACTACTCCTTATTATCACAATTATTCTAAAACAAAGCTATTCGAAAATTATTTAGATACTCATCAATAAGAAACTATATTGCGTTTTAAAATAATATCTAAACCAATACTCCCTCCGTCCCTTAATAGAATGCCTCTTTCACTTTATTATGTGAGGAATAAATGCTCAAAAGAGGCATTATATTAAGGGACGGAGGGAGTAATATATTTTTTTAAGAATCTTTAAATTATAGCAAATTCTAGATAACTTCACTTATAACAATTTGTTTTTCATAGATATTTTCCAATAGACACTTTATCACTACTCCTTATTACTTATAAATTCATGTGTCCCTGCTATTACAAAATCCGAACACAACCACGAATATCACAGCAACCGAACACAGCCACGAATTTTACTTATCTTGCCGTCGGGGGGCACGCGTAACGCGCGTGCTCCAACGACTAGTATATACAAGTATATATATATGAATTAGTATATTTTTGAAGATATAGAAATTAAAGGTATCTACTGACTCTATAACTAAAGATAGCCTGGAGTTGGTGTAGAATCCAAAATTAATGCTCATCATATATATTGTCATCAATAATTCATGTTCATAAATACCATCTTCTTTATCATCTAATTTAATTTCTTAGTAAATGTACTTAAACCATTTCCAATAGTGAGACTTAAAGGAGTTTTTTTAGGAGAGATAGAGAGTATTTTTTGCAAATGATATCAATAAGTTGGCAAATGACTCGTCAATGTCGTATTTTTGTGGTCAAACTTGAAAATTTGTTGAGTGCCGTTTCTTTGTAAAAAAAATTGTTTAAATGGTATGTTCTAACAAATTTTCCATAAATCAATGCATTCTACTATTCCTCCACATATATACTGTATACCAAAAAAAAAATAGATTATTTATTGAAATATAAAGAGAGTAAATAACAAGTCATGTAAAATAAAAATAGAGGAAGTGAGTACTCCGTAGTTTACAACGACTGAAATGGACAAATACATTTTTACTCACTCCGTTTTTAAATACTTACTCTACTTTTCTTTTTCGGCTGTTTTTAAATACTTGCTCCATTTTCTTATTTGGAATGTTTTTACAATATTTAATTCATTTCTCTCACCTAGTGGACCCAAGATAAATAATATTTTATTAATTTCATATTCTCTCTCTTTCAATTTTCTCCACTACTTATGTTTTTTCAATTTTTTTTATTATTTCACCTTCCCCACTATCGGCCTCCATATGTTATTACCTTCTCAAATTTCTTTCTAAAACTCCATGCATAGAAAAATGAAGCAAGTATTTAAAAACGGAGAGAGTAATTGACATGTGAGCATTTTGAGGTATAATACTCGTTGCATGGATGCTTATACTCTAGTACAAAGGTACAATGGATTATTATGGACCAGATTTAATCTTATTTATATTAATTTAAAATTTAGAAGGTTTCTATAAGAGTTGGTGTGGTGAGAAATCAAACATATACAATTTACCATCTTCTTCAATTCATAGTATCTCATTATTTCAACTCCTAATACAAACTTATTCACTATGAATCAAAATGATAAAATGGACGATAATATATACGTCCATGAAGAAGAAGTTGAAAAATTGATTCAATCCCTTCCTAAGTGTACCATGAGTGCCATACCTTCTTCATCACTAATTAAGTATGAGGGGTTTTGGTACTTGCATACTCTTTCAATCTTGAGAAATGTCCTCACCTTTCAAAAACATTTTGTTGCTCGTAACACTGATTTATTCATTGCTGGCTTTCCAAAAACCGGCACTACTTGGTTAAAATCTCTACTCTTTGCAATTGTTCACCGCAAAAATCATCCTATTCATCATAGTCCTTTACTCACCCATCATCCACAAGAGCTTGTGTACAACCTTGAGAGTGATTTGTATAACCAAGCATTTGCCTATCCTGAGCCACATCATCTTAATCAACTTGAGTCGCCTAGGCTTCTTAGCACTCATGTTTCCTACACATCCCTTCCAGAGTCTATTAAGACTTCCGGGTGTCGAATTCTGTATATTTGTCGAAATCCTTTGGACACTCTTGTTTCATTCTATTATTTCACCGTGGAGTATGCGAAAAAGATAGGAAAGGAAGATTTTGCAAAATCTGTTGAGGATTTTTTTCAAGACTTTTATGAAGGAAAAATATTATATGGGCCCTACTTTGAGCATGTTCTTGGATTTTGGAAGATGAGTTTAGAGCGACCTGATAAAGTGTTATTTCTCAAGTATGAAGACTTAAAAAGATGATCTCATACCTCACTTGAAGAGGGTGGCGGAATTTATAGGTATGCCCTTTACTCCTCAAGAAGAAAGTGAAGATGTCATAACTCAAATTATAGAATTATGTAACATTAAGAATATGAAGGAGGTTAATAAGAGTGGTGTTATTAACAAGTTCTTTGAGAAGAAGAGCTATTTTAGGAAAGGAGAGGTTGGAGATTGGACCAACCATTTCACACCCATTATGGTCGAAAAGATGAATTAAACTCGTGCAAGAAAAACTTGAGGGCTCTGGTTTATCTTTCAAATTGCTTCCTTAATTATAATTATCGATCTCTACCACTTAATAAATGGTATCGTCTTACTTGGATAGTAATGATGTTATTTCTCATGCTTTCTCTAAGAATTTGGTTATTAGATTTTTTTACTTGAAGAGCTATTATGCATTTTTATGAATGTAATGTTGTCTTTATTTACTCATAATAGCTACTCGTATTTACTTTGAATAAAATGTAATGAAGTAAGGAGTATTAACATTTTCAGTCTTGCTGTCCCTAGTTCTATTCATGTCATTTGTTTGAAATTTTAATAAAATGGTGATTTAAATTAAATTTCTCATGCTTCATTGTTTTGAAAGGATTATTGTTAAATTTAGCAGTAATATTTTAAATTTTTGTATTGATTATCACTACGTAAATTAGGACCGTTGATTATTTAAGTTGACTAGAAATATATCCAAAAAAAAAATTCTTAAGCAGTTTTTTTATTATTCCTCTGTAAAATAAGCAATATGAAAGCTTTCATGAAAAATTTCTGCCAAGAATTTATAATCAAAGAATCCACTCGACATTATCTTGGCTTTTGAGAGAAATTCAGAGGGATATTCATGGAAATTTGGGGGAGTTTTGGAGAAATTTTGGTACATTCTATTCTACGAACAATCTAAAGAAAACTTGTGAGGTTTGTAGCCAATTTTCGATCATAGATTCTGAATTGGGGATTAGTACGTGTTCAAACTTTTGTTACATCAATTAGTACAAAAATAAGTAGGGAGAGTTGTAGAGAGCAGTAATTAAATAATTTTGAACTGTATAATAAAATTAAAGTCGGAACAATCAATCTTGGTTATACTTTTTTTTTTTTTTTTTTTGAAAGAAATCTTGGTTATACTAATCGTATATAAAACTATCCAATGTATAAAATCAGATTCCTTTTTTTAACTTTAGTTGGGTGTTTTCCATTGATTATTTAGTTATACTTTATTCTCCATACTTATTTAATGGAGATTAAGTTGAAGGTTGAAAGTTGGATACTTAGAAGTTAGAACGGTATTAATGCAAGCGGTTGTTTTTTTTTTCCTAAAATAAAGTAGCTTTTGAAAGTAATTAATTTTGTTTTTAATGTAAAAGTCAAATAATAAATGGACAAGATTAAACTTTAATATTTAAATGGTTGAGATTAAAAATAGTTACAATGACTACAATTTTTATATAGTCATTGAATAGTCTTCCTAAATTTGCACCCTTCAAATATTGTTGTGAACTCAACAGTCAACCGTCAACATCAATGTTAAAAGGTGTTATCCCTTAATCCCACGACTATACAATGACATCAGTGGTACATAATTACCTAGTACAAATGATCTCTATCCACTAGTATCAGTGGTACAAAATTACAACTATGGCCAGGGGCCAACTGGCCAAGTAGTGGCCAACACACGTACTTTATGGATGAAATTGTTAGAAAATTACTGTTTTTTAAATGTTAGTCATATGTTGTGCAGAAAGCTAACAATACTTTGCATTAGTTTAACACTAGGACAGATTCACCGAAAATTAAAAAAAAATCATTTTACTTAAGAGATTTAAATGTGGCAAAAGCATAACAATATGATTGTTGCACATATCAAGCATTTTATTGTACATTTTTCATATCGATGTATTTTACAACCTTTCTCAATGAAAGAATATATCTACTCATATTAATTTGTTGTAGCTAAAGCCTAAAGGATTAAGCTCTTTCCGATCTTGCATGAATCCTTATTAGCAAAACTACTTTTACGATTTTTCTTCAATTATAAAAAAAATAAAATAAATAAATAATAAAAAATAAAAAAAAAAAAAAAAACCTTTTACATTACTTATACTCAAGTAACCCAACTCAAACAAATTTCACCATAGGAGCACATACGTAAATATATTAACAAAATGCAACCTACCTTCTTCTTCCTTCTTTCTTTATGTTCTTCCTGCAGTGATTTTGCTTGCAATTTTCTCTCTTCATTTTCTTCTCTTCCATTTGATATTTTCTATTTCCTTTATTTTATGCATCATTATGGATTGATTGATATTCCACAGAAATCATCAATGGAGAATAGTACGTTTTGGTGTTGAAAATTTTCTAATTTTATAATTTGATGATTTTCAATTTGAGGAGTTCGATGGATTTCAATTGTTTTTTTTTTTTTTTATGAATATAGTGAATTAGCTTAGAATATCTCAATTGAATTTTTGAGTAAATATTAATTTAACAGAGCTTTTTTGGTGCAGCAGGCCACACCGTGTGGCCTGCTGCCAAGTCAGTAAAAATAAGGATTCTGACGCGCGTATAACGAGGTTACTGTTCACGCGCATAATGGGGTTACTGATTTTGTCAGGATTACTTGTATTTTTCAGGGGTTACTTGTATTTTTTTTTTCAAGAGTTACTTGTAATTTTTTTTTCAGGGGTTACTTGTATTTTTTTTTTCAGGAGTTACTTGTATTTTTTTTTTCAGGGGTTACTTGTATTTTTTTTTCAGGGGATAATTGTATGGATTAGTTTTTTTTTTTTTTTTTTTCTGAAAGCAAGATAGAGCCATATATTAATTAGGGAGATAAGTCCATCTCTGCCAAAGATACAATACTTTGAGGGAAAGCACTAAACCCAATGAGCTCCTCATTCCCCCCCCCCCCCTATCCCCTCTAGCAACTAATTGTATGGATTAGTTATTTAAGGGTTACTTGTATTTTGAGGAGTTACTTACATTTTTTTTTTTTCAGGAGTTACTTACATATTTTTTTTCAAGGGTACTTTTTTTTTATTAATTATTTTTAGGGGTTACTTTTATGGGTTAATTCAAGGGTTACTTGTATGAGTTACTTATTCAATGATTACTTTTATGAGTTACTTCAAAGGTTACTTGTATGAATTACTTATTCAATGGTTACTTGTTACTTATTCAAGGGTTGCTTGTAGGTTGGTTTCAAAAAAAAAAAAAGGGGTTGCTTGTAGGCCCCATACCAAACCAGTAATACCCTACAAGTAACCCCTAACCAAAACCAGTAATACCCTACAAATAACCCCCGACCAAAACAAGTAACACCTGACCAAACCAATAACACTCTACAAGTAAGCCTTTACCAAAACCAGTAACACTCTACAAGTAACCTCTGACCAAACCAGTAACACCCTACAAGTAACATAACCCCTAACCAAAACCAGTAACACCCTACAAGTATCCTCTGACCAAAACCAGTAACATCCTACAGGTAACCCCTGACCAAACCAGTAACACCCTACATGTAACCCCTGATCAAACCAGTAACACCCTACAAGTAACCCCTGACCAAACTAGTAACACCCTACAATTTTTGACGTAGAATGTTTGATTTGAGATTCCACGAAGAAAAGGAGCTCAAATTTCTTCGTTTCTCATCGATTTCACTATTTCAAATGTTCATGATCTTAAGGATAATTAATCACAATTTTTCACAACAATTTGACACCCAATTTCTACAATTTCGGGCTTTAATTGTAGCAGTTTAGCAAAGAGGAGAGAGAAAATGGGTAGAGTAGAGATATGGTTGTTGGTGATGTGTGGTTTGGCTTGAAGAAGAAGCTAAGAAAAGAGGAGAGAGAAAATGGGTGGAGTTGAGATATGGTTGTTGGTGATGTATGATTTGGCTTGGAGAAGAAGCTAAGAAAAAAAGGAGAGAGGAGAGTTGTGGTATTTAAAAAAAAAAAAATTGTGGCTGACCACACCGTGTGGCCAGCCACATACAAAAATTTGTGTTAATCTAATTGATGAGTTTATGTGATGAATTATTGATTTGTTGCATCTTGAATTCTTTACTATCACGATTTTTCTAAAATTTTAATTAAGTTGCTAATATTTGCGTATAATTTTTGGAAAAAAATGAACATGGTATACTTAAAACATTTAGTACATAAAAATTAAACATTTTAAAATGATTTATCTTGCCTTTATTTTTCCTTTATAATTATATACAATGAATTTGAATTTATATCAATATAGTTCACAAAATTTTTTTACGTGTTCATTTTTTTAATACTAATGTTCATTTTACTCAATGTGTTCACATATTTATACTCCATATTAAATGTTCATTTTATTAGGTGTGCTCCAGCTATCCTATAAGTGTATGATAAATGTTCATTTTTAATATACCTATGTTCATAATAATTTTTAAAGTGTTCAATATTTATTACTAAGGGCATGTTCACATTTATAGAATTGAGCTGAACTGAACTGAACTGAAATTAAGCTGAAGTAAACAGACCCTAAGTGTTTTTTATTTACATGTTTATTATTATTTTTATAAATTATTCATTTTTAAGGTCGTGGTCTTACAATTCATGATTATCATGTTTATTTTTAATATACTAAATGATCATTATGTATAACATATTCACTTTTTAAATACTAAATGTTCATTATTTTATGTGTTCATTTTTTATTACTGAATATTCATTTTTTTATGTGTTCATATATTTTTTTTACTAGAATAAAAAAGATTTCATTAATAAAAGCTAGTCAAACAACACTTACAAATAATCTCTAAAAAAAATCTAAAATTTTACTACATGTTCATTTTATAGGTAATGATACAGCTAGAATAACTGTAGAATAGCCGCACCATGATGCAGCTAAGGGCCTGTTCACATTTACTTAATTTCAGTTCAGTTCAGTTCAATTCAGCTCCAATCAGTTCAGTTCAGTTCAGCTCCAATCAGTTCAGTTCAGTTCAGCTTTTAATTTCCCTCTCTCATAAAATATTCATTTCAGCTTAGTTCAGTTCAGTTCAGCTCAGCTCCAATCAGTTCAGTTCAGTTCAGCTTTTAATTTCCCTCTCTCATAAAATATTCATTTCAGCGTAGTTCAGTTCAGTTCAGTTCAGCTCAGTTCCAATCAGTTCAGTTCAGTTCAGTAAATGTGAACAGACCCTAAGACTAATCGAGAGCATTTACTATGCTCAAACTCGTGTGTAACCCAGTAGCCAATTCTGATGCTACCAGGTCCAGCATATACGAAGCATATCTTATTTGAAGCCCACACAAAGTCAATATAAGTACAAAAGTTGCAAACCAAAGCCCTAAAACTTTCCTTAGATTGAGTTCCTAATCTGTGTCATCACCTCCACCATTCACTTTAATCACCTTCTTTTTTTCTCTCTCCTCTTTCTCACTCTTTCTCTCTCCTGTTACAGTAGTTCCCACAAAAATGCTTGCTTTAAATCTGCTACCCTCTTCTTCTCTTTCTCCTCTCAACAACTCTCATAAACCCTTCAAAAACCCTTGTTCTCTACTTCCCCCAATTTCAACTCTCAAACTCAGAAATTCATCCCCAAATCTTATTCATTTTCAATCTAATCCCAGAAATCTTTCAACCCCATTTACCAATTCAATATTACCCAACAAACCCAGATCCCATTTTTTGATCCCACATTGTTCATCTTCAACCTCCCCTGAATCTTTACCCTCTGAATCCAATGAATCGAATCCCAAATCAAAAACCCTAAAACTTGCTCTTGTCTTTGGGTTATGGTACTTCCAAAACATTGTTTTCAACATTTATAACAAAAAAGCTTTGAACATTTTCCCATTTCCTTGGCTTTTAGCTTCTTTCCAACTTTTTGTGGGTTCAATTTGGATGCTTTCTCTTTGGTCATTTAAGCTTCAAACTCCTCCAAAAATCACCAAACCCTTCATTTTAGCACTTCTTGGTCCTGCACTTTTTCACACCATTGGTCATATCTCAGCTTGTGTCTCCTTCTCTAAAGTTGCTGTTTCATTCACTCATGTGATCAAGTCTTCTGAGCCTGTTTTCTCTGTTATCTTCTCCACTTTCTTAGGCGAATCGTACCCTGTTTCGATATGGCTTTCAATCCTCCCCATTGTATTTGGGTGCTCCCTTGCCGCGGTCACTGAGGTGTCCTTTAATTTGCAAGGGTTGTGGGGTGCTTTGATTAGCAATGTAGCTTTTGTTCTAAGAAATATTTACTCTAAGAAGAGTTTACAGAGTTTTAAAGAGGTTGATGGATTGAATATGTATGGTTGGATTAGTATAATCTCTTTTTTCTACTTGTTTCCGGTTGCTTGTTTCGTCGAGGGACCTCAATGGGTTCAAGGGTATCACAAAGCGATCGAATCAATTGGTAATCCAATGACATTGTATATTTGGGTTTTGATAGCTGGGGTGTTTTATCACCTCTATAATCAGTCATCTTACCAAGCATTAGATGAGATTAGCCCACTTACATTTTCAGTGGGCAATACTATGAAGAGGGTGGTTGTTATTGTGGCAACTGTATTGGTCTTCAGGAACCCTGTTAGGCCTCTTAATGCTCTAGGTTCCGCCATTGCCATCTTCGGAACGTTCTTGTATTCACAAGCAAATGCAGCTCAGAAGGCCAAGAAGAAGCTTGAAGGTGAGAAGAGTAGCTAAAAAACAGTACTTTAGATTTTTTTTGTTGTAGCAAAATTTTGGCTATGTTGTTTTAAGTTTTTAACATTGTTTGCATTATGTTGCCTTGATACTTAGATTTTATAGGATCTTTTTGTTTTCATTAAGGACACCTGAATTAGACTTGTATGAGTGTATCTCATTTCGTATTTAGTTTGGGAACTTAGTTTTTTTTTTGGTAATTTGTGTTAGAAGTCTTAGAACTTGGCATAATTGTATCAGTAGGTAACTTTTTGGCTTTGAAATGCTAAGTGGCATTTTTGGTTCAAAATATTTGTATTCTTGTTGATTATTTATCAAACACATAAAATTGACATTGATAAAAGTGAGTTAGAATCAGGATTGTTATTGAAATCCCGCAACAGATGAAGTTGGATTACATATGACAGGGAAATTATGGGATTTTTCAATGTAGGTTATATTGGTATAGAAATAGAAATTCTTGAGAGATCATTCAGGAGCTCCTAAAATTGTTTTCAGGGGGTTCATAATTTGTGCCCAAGAATATAACAGTTCTCTGTATTAAAAAGAGACAGGAATCCTGATATTCCTGAAGATTATGAAGTGTTCTGCACCACTATATTCTTCAGTAATGAACACGAAGAAGTCCAAATCTAATAAACGGTGGCAAAGCTATTGCAGTTTTCACCAAAACTTTAAATCACAGATGCCATCTTCATATATCATGGCTTGTGGAGTTGTGGGACAAAAGTGTTCAAAATGCATAGGATTGCAAAAAATTTCTTTAATAAAAGACCAGAAGTAACAGATACACTAGTGAATACATGTACAAGCTTTCTGTGATGCAAACTTACTTCCTAAAGAGCTAAAACAAACTCAAAGTTAAATTCTGCTTGTGACCTCCCTCTGTCCCTTATTTTTTGCACCATTTGACCCCCAAAAAAGCTATCACAAAAAGTAGATCCATGGTGGAAAAAAAAAAGGAAAGAGGGAGTATTAATCAAGCTAACTGCAATGTAAGCCTGAGAATTAGCAAACGAAGAGCCTAATAAAAGAAAAGCTTCAACTGTGTGATCTGTATCTACGCAGATTAAAAGAATGAGCTTAATGCAGGCTTCAACTGATGATAATATTATGTTCCCTTCTGATACAATCGTCTATACATTTTAGCACCTTCAAGTTCAGCATGAATCTCTCTCTCAGTTCTAATCCCCATGGGATTACTTAGAAGCCAACCATCAGGATCGCAACCATAATTAGGGTCAATGACATCAATGTGTAGCATATCTGGCACAATATCAAACTGATTTCTCATGTCAACTGCCACTTCCTGCACATCAGACTGCACAAATACCTGTTTTGAATTGAAGCATGAAAATCAGAAACCAAGGAGTTGAGTAAATCTGGGCTGTGATATGGTATCAAGCTAAGAAATTATCATTTAAGAGACTTGAAAAGCAAGCTAGCAGATTGGCATTGAAATAAGCAAACAAATGTTGGTGAATGCTGGAGAAATCTACAATAACCTAGATAGAAGTATAAATTCACTCCATTTCCCAACCTTAAAATAAATTCTAGGAAGAGGAAATAAATCGTGGCTAGAGGGAAAAAGAAGGTGAAATTTTAAAGAAAGATGACACTTTAAGGTCTTAAAAGTGCGCATTATAGTAGCTGTTTTTGCCCCTCATCTCGTGCATTGCACAAGTTTTATAGCTACTGAGGATGTTGTAATCAAATTATTCTACTTGAGGACCACAAAGAAGAAGTACCACCATAGTACAGTAGTTAAGTATCTGTACTTCTGTAGAAGTGTCAATCTCCAACAAAAAGTTCTCTCAAAGCTTAAAATCAGCTTTCAAATTCTCCACTTTTGAGAAAATTTATATACTAACCCTTTCTGCATTGATCCCCTCTAACTTCACTAATCCAAGAAGTGATCAATATCCTAACCTTTAAACTTGCCTACAAATGGTCCAATCCAGATGTAGTGGGAGCTGTGCAGGCTGACCATGTAATCATGTGTAGGTAAAAAGCACAACATATTCAAGGACAGTAAAAGCAATAACAGCAACGCTGCCACCACGAAATCTGAATCCCCCACAGGCCACAGGCATGGTGTGGGAAAATTCAGACTTTCGGCTTGTAGGTAGCAAAGAAAGGCAAAGTCTAAGCAGTGCAAGAGATAAGTAGAAAATAAAACCGAATTATAAGATGTCACCACCATGGTTAAATAATTCACCAACCCCCTTACCAATTTGCGATTCCAAGTATCCCAAAAATTGAATAAAAATAATTACTATGTTCGAAAAAATCGTTTCATAGTGTTATAAAGGATGCCATAAAACTAAATTTCCCTAAGTTTTCATTATGTAGACATAAATATATGATTGTGTCCCTGAACATATTGCGAATTAGGTTATGATCTTAGCAATCGGGATTCAGGTATCTAGGCCATTGGGATAATTGACCATAGACAATGAAATGGTAACCATTGCCTATGCTGCATGGGCTATGCTAGATAAAACTTACCTGTCCACCTGATGTTAGGTTATCTACAATGGAGTCAACCAGTGGCTTCTGCAAAACCCTTCTCTTATGGTGCCTTTTCTTGAAGTGGGGATCTGGACACTGCAACCAATAAAGTCAATAACAGACCAAGTTTACTCAGAAGAAGCTCTTTTATGACAGAACGATGCAATGACGTTAATAGGCGATGCAGCTATAAGGAAAGCATACTGAGATAAGATGAACTCACCAGGATCGAAACCAATACCAACGGTCCAGGATAAGAAGATGCCAACTGCTGGAAAGATATTGTAGCATTGGCAAACATGAAATGTCTGAAGCATAAGTACAGCATAATTAGTCAGCGAACAACTCATATCAATATTCCATATAAGTCTCAGAATCTTACGTATTAGAAAGACTCAGTTCTTTGGCCCAAAAAATTCGAACGCTTCACCAACTGCACGTAGAGAAATTTCCCAGAGTAACCATAAATCCATTATGTTCAATAAGATGTAGCTAAAACAAAAGTCCAAAGAAGTAGCCCAAATGTCTAATCCCATACTTTTTTGCGTATTTCAAGTCCCAAATAATTATTAGAACCAATGTTCCTTTTTGCTAGCCATAAGAGAAATCTGCCACTACCTGAAATTACTATGATGTCAGGCACTAAAACACAATTTCCTCACAGCGACAAAAACAGCAATCATAATTGTCATAAAAATGAAATACACAAGACAAGTATGTGGGTATCTTGTTATCCAGGGTAAAAAGTTCATGAAACAATTTTCTCCTCCCGGTTACTGCACGTCTGCACCTAAGTGTGCTTGACTCTATAATCCACTATAATCAGTTAAAACTCTTCCATCATCACCTTATTCATGATCAATATGTCCCTACACACATAGTAGCATCAGCCAGATGTCAAAGTAGGTGAAAATAGCTTATGTATAACTAGAAACTCTTCTGATAGAAATCTGAAGGCTGAAATGTCACACAAATCTTAATGACATCAATAAGAATTTCAACTAATGCACCTAGGATTCTAGGAAGGGAGAAGAGGCAAAATAAAAGTAGTATGAAGGTAAAATTGATGCTTGTATGGAAATTGACATTAACTATACAACTGCAACACAGATGTGGAGACAACAGCCTGCATGTCACAAAGTTAAAAAATGGAGCATAACTTATACTAAGTTAATACTATGCCATTCCCCTCATTCACAATTTTTCTTCCACTTTTAGACTTTAGTCCATCATCTTCCCTTTGCTTCGATGTTTCATCTCTCCTAAGGTCATGAACTCATGATAAACAATTTGGTTCTATGATCAAGTACATTGAGAGTTTTTGACTTGAAAACGATGTAAGATATCTCATTCAACCACTATCAAACCAATGAGAAGCATTAATATATTTAGAAGAAATGCATTCAATACCACAGCCAATGTCCACCATCAGAGGCAAAGAGGAGTCTTTAAACACATCATTCCAATCAGGCACCTCTGCTGGTACCTATCAATTGCAGCATTAACACATAAAATCAACTTCAATGCTCTCAAATTCTCAATAACCCTGAATATAGAACGACTTAAGAAACCAAAAACCATAATTTGGAAGTGAATTAGTGAATAACACTTACAGATAATGCTGTACTAAGAGGATTAACATGCTGCCGGACTCGAATATTACCCACCTCCTACATCACATAATATAACCATGAAAATCTGCTTTATCAAATTACTCAATACAAACAATTTCATGCTACCAAGAAATCAATCAAAGAGTATGAGTCCACTCTTTAAAGGGCAACCTCAATCTCACCATAAATTATTGTAAGTCCGTCTCATATAAAAATTACAAGCACCAATCTTTGAATGAAAGTTCCATATAACATGAACAAAATAATCAAAATTAAGCTAGAAATTACTGGGAAAGTGTTAAAAAAAAGCGAAAGAAATGAATGTGGGAGAATTAAACCTCGCAATTAATTGGAAGCTTAAGCTCAGAATACTCCAAAGCAACAAGATTAGGGCTTCTAATTACATCAGTAACACTGGCAGCTTCAGATAAACTTGTGACCCGAGTTCGAACCCTTTGCCAACCAGAATTGAAATTAAAAATGGGATTTTGAATTGGGTAATAAAGAAGATGATGATTGTAAATTGAAGATTGAGAAAATAAGGAGCGGCAAAAGCAAGAAGCAGCTTTAGGTAAGGTCATGGTAATAGAAGGTGTTTGGAAGTGAGAGAAAATGACAGCCATTATTGCTTGAAGTTTCTTCTTTGATGTGTATTTACTGGAGAACAGAGTTTTTCTGGGAATTGGTATTGGGGTTTAGATTAAAGCTTGAATCTTTGTACAGTAGTATTGTCTGAAATCGGACTAGTTGCTTCGGGTGATTGGATAGACGACGAATTTTGGGCTCCTTTGTTGGTCTGTTTCTTGCTGGGCTTGGTATACTAGTCATTAAGTCCACTACTCCCTTAGAGGAGAGGGGAGGGACGGAGTGTTGCACCTTTATCTTGTTCTCGAACCCTGACACACATATAGACATAGACCCAGGTGTATCCAAGATTATACTCCTTATTAGTTTTATTTATGTTGAGAATTTTGATTTAAATGAATAAAAGTGATAAAAAGGACAATGGAGAACAATTAAGGGTGTTCGCTCGGTGGTATGAGTTTGGAATCAAGAATAAGGTTAAATTGTATACTGGTATCGGATTATAACTTGATACTTAATAGCATGTGTTTGGAATCTCTCATTATTTTCTCCTTTTATTTGATACCTAAGGGAATGAAATGAGCCAAACTGACCTCCCCCAAGGTTTCTAAACCCTATAACTCATGGGTTTGAGGTATGAGTTTAAAATTCATACTTTTGACAACCAAACATATGATATGGGTTTTAGTCATTCTAAACTCATATCTCATACCTATATTCCGTAAACCAAACACCCTCTTAAGGATTTGTAGAGGGGTGGGTGGGTTATTCTTTCTATGGCAGTTTTCTCTTTGGTCTTTAAATGATTTAAATGTAAAATGAGAAATACTTCGTAATTTATACTCAGAGCTTAGTAACAAAACAAGTATTCCTTCCTTCCCTTAATTAGATTCCTACTTCCCTCTATTATTTGAGAAATAAATGTTAGAAATAGAAATCTAGTTAAAGGACTAAAGGAGTAATAATAGTTGAAATTGAATTAAGTAGTAGAGTGAAGGATTGAAATGTGCATGTACAAGGTTTGATTCTTTCTCTTTGGTTGTTATGTTGTTTAATGCTTAAATTGTTCTCGTTTAGATTTAAATGAGTAAATGATTATATATAATTTATTCTTTTTACTTGAATTCTTTGCTTATTTGTATCACTATCTCTAGTTCTTATTATATATGTCTAGAGTACATTATTCAAACAAATAAAAGGAAAAATCTTTTGCACACCAAATTAAACATCATCTTAAAATTTCTATGAAAGTAAAAAACTTGTAATTAGAATCTTTTGGCAATTAGCATTGATTACAATCAATAGAAACAAGTAATAATCTTGGACCCATTTGGAATCTATACAAATACAAGACGTGCAATCAAAGTAGCACTCAATAAAATAGATCCAAATTGAAGATATGATTAATGATAATCAAAGGTAGAGAAGCTTCACTAAACACTCACACAACTTACTAAATAATGCCACATGTAAGGACAGTGGACCATACAACACTACAACCTCTGAAATATTCAAACTATCATCTTCAATTTTTTGGTTAAAATATCACAAATTTCGCACCCCAATAAATTAAAAATTAAATTAAATTAATCAAAATCTAGGACTTTTGTGATTTTGGGTATTTAGCAAGTTAAACATCATTTGTTTTCAGGTGGTTCTTCATCTTCTTCGGATCTTGCAAACTCAAAGACTGGGAAATTTCTTTTATTCTTTAAGCGGCTAATGGGTCAGATTTTGGACAAAATCCAAGGTAATTTAATCTCACTCTTTTAAGCTAATTACAGTTTGTTCGAATTCAATTATACGTGCTTTCTATTTTTTGGTGTTTAATGTTGAAATTTAATAATTACCCTTGATTTCAATGGGGTTTTGTAAGTGTTATATTGTAGAATTGTTGATTTTTATTTACTTATTCGTTATAATTGTTGTTATCATGATAAACCCATGATCAACTTAAATTAGTTAATCATGTTCGTTTTTTTTTTTTGTTTTTTTGGGAAAGAATTGATTAAAGTAGCTATCTCTTGGATTTGCTTCTAGTGAGAGGCAGAAAATTTATCAAATTTGTTCTTATATGATATTATAGGAGTTTTAAGGTTGTAGTGTATAGATTATGATACTATTAGAATCTAGAAAAAGTGGAGAATCCCATGTATGCTTTATGTGTATTTGTGATGTGAGTCAGTTTGAGGCTTGAGCTGTCTTGCTTGGGAGAAGGCAGGCGAATTCGATTATACTAGGTAACTATTAGTATCTAGAAAAAGTGGGGAGTCCCATGTACGTCTTTGTGTCATTTGGTTTTGAGATGGAATCTTATTTAGTTTAGCGGAGTAAGCTAACTCATTTTGTCAATTGGTTTTGAGATGAAATCTAACTTGTCGTAAGTGGTCCAAAATTCCATGGATGCTGGCTAACCTATTTCCAAGTTGAGAAATTAAAATAGTTAGTGTTAACTTGCTTAACACGGAGTGTAGATGAGGTAAAGAAGTAAAAAAAAGGTTACCTATTATACAGAAAAACAGTTATTAGAGCTTATTGGACTTTATATGATTATTGGAAATAATCTTTACTTACTAGAACAACATAATTGTGAATTGAATTCGTGTAGCCTAAAACCCTCATATGAACTTATCTAAACATTTTTCTCAAACCACCTTCTTTACAGCTTGTCGAAGACATCAGTCATCAAAATTTTCACTCATAAGATTAGATAACAACCCAACTTCAGTAGGTGGGTTTCTTTAATGTGAAGAGAACAAAGCCTAAATACTTCAATTTCGAATGGCATGGAGTAGGTTACATATCAAATCCTTCATCTATAAAAGTCTTCCCTTTATGGGAAGGGATTATAGGAAACGCTTGAGTGACAAAAAGGATTGAATGATGCTTTGTTGAGGTTTATAAAATATTTAAAATATATCTTCTTATTGATTAATTGAAATTTATGTCAGTGTATTTACTTGGTCACTATATACACCCTGATGATGGGTCATATTGCCATCTTGCGTAGGTAAGGAATGGAGGAAGAAAAAAATCAGGAAGATAACAGACAAAGTGTTTGATCGTGTACAGACTCAGACTGGAAATGTCACACTGTCGTTTGAAGAGCTGTATATAGCTGTCCTGATAGTTTACAAGTGAGTGGTTTTTTTCCATTAGCTACGTCAAAGTCTAATACTCCATATTAATTAAAACTATGGTTTCCATGTTAATAAAATGGTACAAATGCCTTGCTGTTACAGTGATATCAACAAGTACTTACCAGGGCCACACTTTGATCCTCCGTCAAAAGATGAAGTCAGAGGCTTGATGGAGGTACTTTCAGCTTTATAACACTTGGAAAATTTTCATGTCTGATAGCATCTCTGTAAAAGCTTTGTTCTTTCATTTGTCAAACCGTTGTTTGAACTTATCCGTTGTTATTGACTTATTGGAGTGGAACTTTTTTATTTATTATGAACCCAGTTCTATTTTTTCCATGGCTAGTATGAACTTCTGTAAGTTGTAATTTGAACTTTTCCCTTATCTGAACATGTATTTCCTGAAACTTGTTCATTTAAGAATTTAAGGTGAAAAGAACTAAGCCAACAACAGAAATAAGACCATTTCTGTTCTTGAATCTTATCTCCGCTAAATTTACAGTGACAACTATGACCTGCTTATGGTATTAATTGGTGATAGAACTCACTATATTAGATCACGGAATTTGCTGTTTCGAAATCAGTTTTTCTGCTAATATTGGCTTGAATCTGTTTCCACTTCTCAGCTGTCAGCACTGCTTCTCTCTTTTTTTTTTAATGGCATGGCTTTAATGTTTGGCATTTTTTAAAAAAATAATTGCAGAAGTGTGACATCAATTTGGATGGGGGAATCAACCGAGATGAATTTGTGAAATTCATGCTGGAGTTAACTGCTGACACATTTAGCACGGTGAGCCAGGGACTGATCATCAGTCTGGTGGTGGCACCAACAGTAGCTTTAGCAACAAAGAGGGCAACCGAAGGTGTCCCAGGCGTGGGGAAAGTGGTGCAGAAGATGCCTAATTCAATTTATGCATCCCTTGTTACTCTTGCTGTCGTTGCAATCCAAAACGCTACCCAGGGATACTGATGACTAGAGTTTGTCAATAATATATCATTGGCCTTGCTTGTTCATGTAATACAGGAACTATACATATTATTTTTCCATTTTTCCATCTATATCATCTTCTCTCAGCTTTATCTAAAGCTTGTGAGGGGATTCATGATGTTGAAAGCATAAACAGTAACCATTGTTGTAAGAACTAACAATTTGTTGCGTGCTGTCTAATGTTTCAGCTTATTAATTAATCTGCAACCTGTCTAAATTTCATCGTAAGACGGTGATTATGTTATGCTAAATGTCTATACCAAGTTACACACTACTGCATTACTCGTGCCTAATTATCAGTGGTTTGTTTGTAATGACTAATGAGGAAACATACTCAAATCACCATTCAACGATTTTTTAAACTCAACTCCTTGGAAGAAGGTATTATCTTAAAAACCACCCACAAAACTTTAACCAACTACGAAGTAAGTTAGTTGACACCCACATTTGAGCAAATTTATTCATCAAGGTTGTGTATACTTTGATGTTCCTTTGTATCTAAAAAAATTCCATTCAAATTTAAACTCAAATCTCACCTCTCCCCCAAGATCGTAACTACTATTATAGGCACTAAAGTAGTTTAGTGAGAAAGATTACACCTTTCAACTTTAAGGCCATTACCCTTTTTCCTTTACTCTCAGAGTATAGCCGTAAGAAGTTAGATAGGATCCTTCTCCTTACCTTTAAAAAAACGAAGGGTACATCACAGTTTGGAATGCGGCGTATGCTCCCCGTAACTTCATAATTTAACAAGTTCAAGTGTACAACTATACAAGTACTCCCTTGTCTCTACAAATCAAAAGAGTAGATTTGTCGCAGTCTCTTAAAAGGTGCCGAGCAATGGCAGCTGCTGCATCATCTTCTTCTTCCCAAACTTCTCCATCTTCAGACCCAAAATTTGATCTTGTTGAGGTATTTCTCTCTCCTCATCTCAATCAAATAACTTAATTCATTCAAATTACGCTAATGCAATCTTTCGTAACTCCTCAATTTTATGCAGATTAAACGTCATGAGGTTGCAATTGCAGAGCTTAACAGTCTACCTTCTTCTAGGGTTAGAGTTTAACTCACCTCCATTTTTTCTAATTTTTATGCCTGATTATGAATTTCATTTCATTTATTTTCTCTTTAAACCCTGAAAATTTGATTCAATTGCGCTCAAATAGTGCCAATTTTGATCGTAATACTTTGTATTATTACTGTATTCATTTCAATTAGGGTTTTTTTTTTTTTTTTTTTTTTTTTGGGATGAATATACAATGGAAGAAAGCCCTAGTTTGCAGTGTAGTATGATATGAAGTGTTGAATTGTTGATTGATTGCAATATATTTAGAGGAATTAGGGGAAAGAAAAGCATTAGAGTGAGAATAGGAAGGAAAAGTTGTAGAGGACAATGAGAAAGGAATTATCTACTTCTATTAATCATAAACTCATACGGAGTAATAATTGAATGATACGTTGTATCGTGTAACGAGCATAATGTGCCTAAAACATCTGTGTATGCCTGTTCATGTTGGACATACGGAGTACATAATTACATTATACCTAGTTACATATGTAGTACGAAGTACGGAGTATAATCCAAGTGCTCCAAGAGTTGGAACAATGGAATTTGGAAGTCTTGGAACTGGCTTTAAATAGGGTTTTCTTCTGTTAAATGGTGGGTGTCTTAGTGATGTGCAGTATGCCAGGATCCGTGTATGATTGTACTTTTGGTATGGAAAGAATGCCTGAATGGCATGGATTCGCAGCATGAAAATCATAGTAGGGGTTTTCATCATATTAAGTAGTGAAGGAAGAAGCAAACAGTACATATGTATGGCTAAGGAGAGAGTGTTTTCAGTCTTGGAAGCGCTCTGGTCATATGATGTTTTGGTTACATGCAATTTAATCTTATGGAGTTGTACCTTGGTGGGGTGCAAACTAGGACGTTTAAGTGATAGTGAATGTTGGAAATCTTTTTTGCCTATGTGTTGGTAATGCTCTTCATCATTTCTGCCATTAATGCTGTTTGTTCATTGCTTCTAGTTTTTTACCTTCTAAGAGAAAAAGGATATTGGAGGGGGGGGGGGGGGGGGGATGGGAATAAAAATTGTCAAATGCCAGAAAATGGAAGCAGGGGGGCGGAGAAAGAATGAAGCATGTTTAATTTCTTCTGATAAGGTGTAGATTGGAGAGGATTCAAAACTTGGACAATTGTGATTAGGGGAAATTATCTTGTACCATAACTAATGTGTTAAACACAAGCAAGATGAAGTCTTGATATAATTAATTCTATAAGAAAGCCAATATTATACTCCTGAATTCTATAACTATGCAAATTTGGAAATTTACTTGGCAAATGAGATCTGTATTTTTTATTATATTTGCTGGTGTTGTTTCTGCTGCAAAGGAGTGCACTTATGATTCAATTATGACAATCAGTATTTAACTGCTACTGAATCCTTTTCATTATTTTTTTATCTTCAGCATGTCTATCTGAAGAATGGAAACATATTTTTCCGTACAACCATCCAAAAAGCAATCACATATGAGCAGAGTAAGTAAAATGATTCAACTATTCAAGAGGGTGTTGCTTTAGTTTTCTCATTTTTGTCCTAAAGTCCTTGGTGATTGATATGCAGAACAATTTGATTTGGCCAAGAGTAAGCCCCAAAAGCTCAATTGAGGTTGATGACATCTAGTCACACTGTTAAGCATGGAACATAATTATCTGGCATTTGATGGCCCAAAGTGTTGTTGTCATCTTGATCTTTTGGTGATAATTCAGGGTTTGATGCAGGGCTGTGAGGTTTTTGACACCTGAATGATATCAACTGCTTTTCCCTGATGATGAATGGTGATGTTCACTGAACTCTTATTCCCTTAATTTGTGCAGACTTTATCGCTGCTGATCTTTTTACGTAGTAAATTTTTGCATTTATACAAGTATTGAGTTTAGCGTGTGACATATTTTAGGGAGGCTTGTAGTGTATGTTCATAAAATTTTCTCTTCTTTCCAAAAAATTAGCCAACATTACACTACTGTTATTTTTAAGCGAGTGAAGAGATTAATTACAATCTCCAAAGTCCCAATTTTTCCATAAGAGTGTAATTTCTAGGAGGTTTTCATGCTTTCATTAAATGCTCCATATAATTTCCAAGTTGTTAGGATTTTATGTGCACCATCATTCTTTGAGAACATACTTTAAAAGAAACACTAAAACTGCCAAGTTATTCAAGTAGATTCTTGATTTTATTATAGAAACCAGACTCGTGAAGAACCCAAACTATGGTCCTGAGTTTGGTAAGGAAAAATGTTAGACAAAAGAAAAAAAAAAATAACAGCAACAATGACAGCGTCAATGACAATGACTGAAATGGATAGCTCATTGAAGGTTGGCTTTGTAAGAGTAGGGTTGAGGGAGTAACTTAAAACACAACCCAGTACCTTCAAGTTTATCTTGCATGAGTTTATTCATCCTCTCAACCATGTTAGGTGTGAAGTGATTGATCCAATCCCCTACCTCTCCTTTACGAAAGAAAATCTTGTTCTCAAGTGACTTCATGACCATCTCTGTGCCTTTATTAACCTCCAATTCCTTCATATTCTTGATGCTACAAAGGTCTATAATTTCGTGAATAACACCATCACTCTCTTCTCTAGGCGAAAATGGCTTACCTATGAAGTTAGCCAATTTTTTCAACTGTGATACTGGATCATCCTTTAAATCCTCGTACTTAAGGAACAATACCTTGTCCGGATGCTCTAAGCTTGCCTTCCAGAATCCAATCACATGTTCGAAGAAAGGCCCACATGGGTGTTTCCCATCATAAACTTCCTCAAAGAAATCCTCCATAGAAGGGGATTTGAAATTTTCTCCAAATTGTTTCTTCATAGACTTAATGCAGAAGTAATATAATGACACAAGTGTGTCAAAGGGATTTCGACAAATGTACAAAATCCGACACTTAGAAGTCTTAATGGATTCAGGAAGGGATGTGTAGGATAAATGAATGTTAAATAGCCTAGGTGAAGTAAGCTCATTAAGATGGTGATAGCAAGGGTAATCAAAGGCTCCACTATAGAGAGCCTCAAGGCTATGAACAAGTTCGTGTGGATTAGTGTTAAGCAACGGGCTTTGATCAATAGGGTGGTGGATACGGTTGACAGTAGCAAAGAGTAAAGATTTCAACCAAGTGGTACCGACTTTCATAAGCCCAGCTATGATAATATCTGTGTCTTGAGCAAGAAAGTGTCTTTGTAACATGAATATACTTTGGATATAGTTACCTCAATACCAGAAATTCTCATATTTTACTAGTTCAATTAGCTCACTGCCCATGAAGGAGCATTTTGGAAGGCATCTTTTTTCGAGCTCGCCTTGAACTTCTTTTTCAAGCATTTGTAGTGTCTCCTGATCTTGTGTTTGATTTGGATTCATTGTGGATGAATTCATGTTCTTACTTCTTAGCTTGAGCTAAAGATGGAACCCAATATTGAAAGGGTTTGTGTATAGCCGTATAGGAATTATATAAACAAAGCTCGGGATTGAAGTGTTTTTATGTGAGAAGTATTAAGAAAAAATGAGTTTAACATAATTAGGGAAATAGTGAATTTAAATAGGAAGTTTAGCTATATATTTTGAAGAATTATTTTAAATGTTAGCTTGTGGAAAGATTCCATGCTTAATTGCTATATTAATAAGATTAAATATGAGCTAGCTTAATAATATTATGATAAATCTTTGATCATGGATACTTATTAGAAAAACAGTTATTAAAACTTATTATAGTTACATACAAAATGATGATTAAAGCTTTGATCAATCAATTATCAACAGTAGCTATATCAACAGTAGCTAGCTGTGATATATAGTTTATTATGTGCATGATCTTGGCATAGCTTGATTGTAGGCTTGAGTTTGTCAACGATTGTTATCTTTGATATACTCGAATGGATCGTTACCTAGATCTTCATATAAGGGAATTATTGTATAAAGCACTAAAAATGTTACTTTGTAATTTCGTATAATTAGTTCCTTAAACAACATGCATGAAAAAGTGGAAATCAAATTGAGATTTTTGTGTTGCATGATCATGTCAAATGCGCAAAGGTTGACACATACAAGTATTTCATTACAGTATGAATTATTTTTTATACTAGCATATACTCTCGAGCTCTTTGTTCCGTATAAACCATCTTGTATGCGCGAGTACTCAAATGTTAAACATACTTCTTATGAAGTGTATATATTAAAAGTAGAATTACCTAGTACAAAATACAGTTACTAATAGCATTGTAATGATGTGTGGTTTTTTGTGTTCGATTTTCTCACAAGTCAGCAACGAACATCACTTTCTTCACACAAGAGATAGAAATCAAATTGGAATTGATTTTGATGACTAAACTCATAAACCTAGAACAAAGATTTTACAATGAAGTAGTAAGCCTCATGAATCATGTCAACTTGTCATATAATATCAAAGGATGATCATTCATATTCATGCCCCCCCCCCCCCCCAACTCTATTATTTTTGTTTTTTTTGAAGCTATTGGTTTATCCTGAAATGAACTTATTTTGTTTTTTTTGTTTTTTTTTACTGAACTTTAATTATTTTTACTAAATGTGATTTGAATAAAGTGAAGAGATGTAGGCGTAAAAATAGCAATAGCAATAGGTGATACTAATAATAATAGGGAATAGTAAGTAATAATAGTAGTACGTGTAGTAAAACATTCAGTTCTGTTCTAGCTTAAAAGAACATGACCTAATTAAGCGGAAAAAAATTACGTAGTATATGGTACTCGTCTATTTTATTTCAGTTTACACTAATAATTATATTTTTGAAGAAGTAGAACTGTATTGTTTACAAAGAGAAATAATTACAAATTTACAATGGTTTACATACAAATAACAAAGGATGACTTAAATAAAACTGATGATATCTTTGACTTAGCACTTCTGGATTGTATCTAGCTGTTATAACATGTACTATTGTAGGCTTGATTTTAGCATTGAGTTTGTTTATGATAAATTATCTCTGACACCCTGGAATGGATCACTGTCTCGTCGATCTCGATCTTCATTTAAGGGAATTATGGTACAAATTATTAAAATGTGTTAAAATTATTTCCAAAAATGAAGCTACATGCATGAATGAAATTGGTGGAAAATCAATTTAAGATTATTGTATGATCATGCCAAAATCAATTTTGTAATGAAAACTGTATTCAATGCTTGCTTGCTTTGAGACATGTTAGGGAATTTGAGCTTATTTTGGGTCAGACCCTGGCCTTACAATGCACATTTTTGGCTTGGGTTCGGCCTGCCTAATGAAATAATCCTAGATCCGTATTTGATTCTATAATATTTAAATTGATTGTTGGGGGCAAAGGGCTTACATTATTTCAATAATCTTTATTATAAAATGTACTTTTCCATTTCCGAATAGTCATGTTTGGTGGCTTTATACGGTTTTTGAAAGAGCATTACATTTGCCATTTTAGATATTAGATATTGTTGATAAACTTCCTCACAAGAGTCACAACTTAGGCCTCACAACAGAGCTAAGGGTGATGGGCTGATGTCTGATGGTACATTGATACCAAATCACCCTCTAATGACTCCAATATGAACTAGCAGTCTATCACACATTCATATTATCATATATGGTATGTACGGAGTAATTTTTTTTATTTTCTTTACAAAGTATCAAAAGTAGTTAAAGATTTCTAATTGTAAATTTTACTACATGAGAGCTAGCCCAATGATAAGCTAATTTGACAATTAGCTTGACATGCCATATAAGATTTTTAACTAATTGTCATTGTAGCTAATTTGAGCTCCAATGGCTAACTATTAGCTTACAATTTAAATGTAATTTTTTTATATTTCATTTTATTGACTCTTATATTTTGTTTTATTTGGGGAAGTTTTTCTTCAAGCAAATTAGCTTGGCGTTAATTTGCTTAGACAAGCTAAGTAGCTAGGGATTATTTAATAATGCAAACAAGTCCCTAACTACAACCATTGGAGTTACTCTGAGTAGTAAAAAGGATATTGTACGATATTAAGTGATTTAACAAGTGTCATCACGTGTTTAAATGTTCATAAACACCAGATTAAGTACAACTTACAATTGGAAGACCCAAAATAAGGATTCAAATAGAAAATTAATCATGAGGTGAATTTATTTACGAAATTACATACATAGATAGAAAATAGACAGATTCATCAGGAAGAAACAATCTTAATACTACATACAATATTTGTGAACAAAATGAAGAAAAACCTCATGAAAGGACAAAGCATACGTATATATAACCCAATAAAATGGCATGGATGATTTGCAAGTTATCAACATTATTATTGAGGAAGTAACGTAAAAGATAACCCAGTGCCTTCAAGTTTTTCTTCCATCAATTTTTTCATCCTTTCCACCATAGTAGGAGTGAAATGATTAATCCAATCTCCGACCTCTCCCTTCCTAAAGTAGGTCTTCTTATCGAAGAACTTGTCGATTGCCTTGTTGTCGCTCTTATTAACTTCCAATCCCTTCATAGTCTTGATGCTACAAAGCTCGATTATTTGTGTTATAACACCTTCACTCTCCTCGTGTGGTGAAAATGGTACGCCTATGAATTTAGCCAACCTTTTCAAATGAAAAGTTGGATCGTCTTTCAAATCCTCATACTTAAGGAATAACACTTTTTCTGGTCGCTCTAAACTTGCCTTCCAATATTCAACAACATGTTTGAAGAAAGGGCCACATGGATGTCTCCCAACATAAAAATCTTCAAAGAATTCCTCCATAGAAGGGGGTTTGAAATCTTCTACTTGCTTCTTCATGAAGTTAATAGAGAAAAAATACAGTGACACAAGCATGTCCAAGGGATTTCGACAAATGTACAAAATTCGACATTTTGAATTCTTCATGGATTCAGGAAGGGATGTGTAGGACAAATGAGTGCTAAAAAGCCTCGGCGAAGGGATGTCATTAGGGTTATGTGAGGGATGCTCACCATAGAGTGGCTCGAGGCTATGTACAAGTTCATGTGGGTGATGGCTAAGCAAAGGGCTTTGAGCAACGGGGTGGTGAGCACGGTTGACAATAGCAAAAAGTAAAGCTTTTAACCAAGTGGTGCCGGTTTTCATGAGACTACCAATTATAAGATCGGTGTCTTGAGCTACAAAGTTTCTTTGTAACTTGAGTATGTTTTGGATATACATATCACCATACCAAATGTTTTGATATTTTGCTAGTTGAACAAGTTCACTACCCATGAAAGGAGATTTTGGAAGGTTTTTTTGCACCTCTTGAATTTTTTCTTCATTGTTTTCGAGAACGAATTTTGTTTGATTTTCACCATTCATTGTGGATGAATTCAAGCAATGTTTTAAGAGATGGGATGCACACTAACTAGCCTTGTTTATATAGAGTAGAAGTTTGTGAGTGATGAGAATTATCATGCATGCACAATCATATTTATAGTATGTAGTGTACATGTAGTCTATATATGTCGACAGTCGTATGAATTTTTATGAAAATATCAATATAAATGAAATACATGAACCTTGCAAGTTGCTTAAAAATATTTTATATTTTAGTACTATGAAGAGTTTGCTAGCATTTTACTCAATACTCGTATTATTTATGGCCCTTGTCATGCAACTTTTGTTGTGGTTAGTATTAAGAACATTTATTTCCATATATACTGACTACTGAAACTTTTTTTAAAAATACTAATAAAAGAAAAAACATTAGGATATTTTTATTTGTTTGTTTCTAGCTATATTAGGTTGTTTAAGTAAATTTCTTGTTGTAACAATACTTAATTACTAGTAGGAAAAGTTGCAGTAGAACACTGGTTAAATATTGGACATTAAGCTGCAGTAAAAAGCTTTTTCTATTTGGATTTTTATTTCTTTTCACTTTCTTAACCAAAAACTGTTTACTATTAGTAGTAGAAATCGGCAAATGCTTGGTATCCAATACCTAAAATCAACTCTTGTTTACATATATATTTATTCTTTTTGTCTCTCTCTACAACAAAAATATATTACAAAAGTAGTCATAGTACTCCGTTCTCATTAGCTTAGTTAACTCTTATGATACGACTCATACGAGTATTAAATGATTCCAAGTTCAAATCCGATACCATTTGATTAATATCTAGTGACTAATTTGGTTTTAGTAGTTTTATTTGTTTATGTCATTATGTGTTTGGCTAGGGAGCTTTCTATTTAAGGGAATAATAGATCATAGAACAATACTAACTATAACAATTTATAGTAGATGTCACTTAACTTAGTTGATTATAGTTTTTCATATGTTACCCAAAATCTAAAATCAAACCTCGTAACCATAGTGCCTCATTTGTTAACTCTTATGATGGAAATTAAGTCCAACTTCGAATCCTTATTGGTTCGTTGGACCTACTGTAAGACTATCTCTGAATCGTTCTAATTTTATCAGATGTCTCCGAAGAGACACTATATATAGGACTAATCTAGTTTAGGAGTAGTTTTCTCTGAATCGTTCTGATTTTATCAGATGTCTCCGAAGAAACACTATAGGACTAATCTAGTTTCAGAGTAGTTTTGTTTCTTCTTCATATATCTAGCTAGCAGCTTTCCATTTGAAGTGGGAAAAATCACAAAAGAATACAACTCCTTATGTGTCACAGTAACAACCAATCAATTTTATAAACATGAACTATATGTCTATATACGTCAAATTGCCCATAACTTCCACTATTTTACAAAAGACACTCCCAATTTGTCCACTAAAAACTCTTAGAAGCACAGCAACATTATTTCAATTGGCCCCCAAATAATTTATTTTGAACCAACCCATCAATTTTAACCATTTTTAGCTCAAAAATCAAATCATGGTTGCAGCAACATCTTCTTTTGCTGTAGGGAAGTGCATTACTCGGTTTCTTGACTTAGAACCACAAAGACACCACTATCAATCATGTTCATTATCAATTATGTCTATGAATGGGTGCCAAGGTGACCCCAAAATTCCACTAGGTATCGTCGGAACTCGAACTCTACCTTCGGTTCCATCACCGGCTCTAGCCTTGGACCGCCTTAAACATACCATTTCCGACTTAAGGTCTAACCAACCATACTCTAATTTCCCCTCCGGTCTCATCCGAATCCAGGTAACTTTTTTCTTTAGCTCTTTAGAGTTATTAAAGTTCTTAATTACTTCGTATATTTTAGCTTAATGCAAGAATGTTGCATATATATGGAACATTAAGCTAGTTTTTGGTTTGATAGTGTACATACGTACGTACCATACTCCCTTCGTTTCTTTATTTTAGTCGCATAGTAAAAATGTGGGCCAAACTTTATTATCTTTGAACAATAATCATGATGTTTATTGGTATGTGGGCTCTTAATTATCGAACATTGAGGAAAGGTATGAAGTGAACGTTGTGATAAGTGAGTTAGGATAGGAGTTGTATTATCCTTTTCCTTATCCTAAAAATCACTCTTTGTGGTGTACAGAGAAGAGAACTTTGAAGAAATTTGTACTTGCTTTCTATCATACTTTTGCAAAACTCGTTGATGATTGAGGAATGAGAGATTGGCTAAAGTAATAATAATGTGTAGTAATTTAGGCTTTGTTTTTTGTATGGAATAATTTAATCAAATTTTATATTAACTTACTCCGTATTATATTTGAATTTATATTGTTTTAAGAGGAAAATATTCTGCCTAATTTTTTTATTTTTAATTTTTATGCATTTGAAATTATCCCTTTTTTTTCAACTTAATGATTTTGTCTAATGCATCAAAATAAGTTAAAATAAAATCAGATGAGCTACTTTAAATAGACTATTAGTCACAAATTATCAGTGAAAAGACCTCATTTTGTCTTCATTTGTTGTTCCTATTTTGACGATATGTGTTGTCTATAATTTTTTTTTTTTCAATTATTAGTAATTATTATAAATTAAAATTATATACATGGCTACCATGAGAATTAAGTGGGAGTTCTTTGATTCTGCAATAATTTTATTGTCTAATAATTCTTTTATTCCACCACCATTTAATTGTCTAATAATGTCCTCTAGTTATTAGTTTAAAATGTAGGCTTAGTGGTAAAATGATTTTCTAACTTTGAGATTGGGGGTTCAATTTACACTAGAAGCACTTTGAAGGAGGAGGTTCTCATATTCCCCCCCCCCCCCCTCCTTCCTAAGTTTCAGCCCATTAACTTAGATAGGATTGAGTGATTGACCAATGCGAGGTTTTAGGATGTGTTCTATTCACCTGATTTTTTCTTATCTAAACTTATTAGCCCTTATTTTTTTACTTATAAATTGAACTTGGGTAGCCCTGAATCCCTGATTAACCTTTATCACAACTTATTTGAATTTATTTTTTTCTAAAATTATTTTATCTGAATTTATTTGAACTTCTCAAACAAGTGGAAATAGGTTAAGACTAATGAGTAGTAATTGGGTTGCAATTATTGAAAAACTAAATGCAAAATTAATTATTTGAATTGACATTAATTGTACGTAACAACTCTGTGAGAAAATGAGGAAGCAGAATTATTTATTAATGTAATATTAGCTACTCTCTCCATCCTGATTAACCTTTATCACAACATATCTAAATTTATTTTTTCTAAAAATATTTTATCTGAATTTATTTGAACTTCTGAAACAAGTGGAAATAGGTTAAGACTAATGAGTAGTAATTGGGTTGGAATGATTGAAAAATTAAATGCGAAATTAATTATTTGAATTAAAATTAATTGGTACGTAACAACTCTGTGAGAAAATGAGGAAGTAGAATTATTTATTGATGTGATATTAGCTACTCCCTTCATCCTTTTATTACAAGCCTTTTTCTAATATTTATTCTAACATAATGAAGAGAAATATGATTCTAATTTAGGGACGGAGAGAATAGTATGTAACAACTCTATGAGAAATTAAGACATTGGACTAAGGATATACTAAGGGTATAGAGAGCTTGGAGAGCCTAGGACAGGGATGGTATATATGAGATTAATTTGACACCATTACTCACAAAACTTTAACTAATTGAGCTAATTAGTATCTACTCAATATGTTGAACCTATTGATTTATGACATGAGACTGTAACTACTCTGTCTATAAATAAAATCAAATAGGTCATTGATTTTGACCAATTAACCTACTTGATTGTGTTTCAAATCATACAACACATCATAAAGTTTAAATTAGATACTTGTTAAAATTAAGCATCAAATGTACTTGTGATAATTTAGGGATGAAGCTAGACCCAAATAAACCCAATCTTTTATTGTTTTTGGCAACAACAAAAAAAAAAAGTCCTTCCAAAATCTTAACCTTGCATCGTTTGCCTTATCAAATTCCGTTTACATCATTATTGTGGCGTTAATTTCAATATAAAATCAATAGTATTTGAATTTAATTTTGAAAGGTACCAATAGAGCAAGAGATAGAAGCCATAGATTGGCTTCATTCACAAGACCACCACCACCAACTCCCTCGCCTTTTCTTCTCCGGTAGACGTCAATTCAACGGTTCTGATTTCATCGACGCCAACGACAATGGTGAAATCTACGGCCATGATCTCATCAGCGTCGCAGGTCTAGGTGCTGCCGTTTATTTTCAGCATTTTCGCCCTTTCTCATTTGGTGACTGGAGTTCAATTAAGAGGTATTCTTCTTCAATTTCTTTCATTTTTTTTTTAATTAATTCTTGTAATACGTAATACTGAATTTCTGTAATTTTCTGCTGTTAATTAAAAGCCGATTTTTTTTTTTTTTGGTGGTTAAAATTCGCTAATTTTAAGCTTAAATTTGAGTAAGATTTAAATTTTTTAGTTTATAGATCATGCTATTTTATACTATGATATTATTACTGAAATTATTGGTTTCTATTAACAAGACTCAACTTTACAAATCAATAATCGCAACATTTTTCAATTTGGCGGAAGAATTATATAAGTTGCTGAGACTAAAAGAGTATTGTTAAATGGATTTTTTTTTTTTTTTTTTTTTTTTGAAGAATTGTTTAGTGGAATTTGACAATTTATTGTTCATCAAAGAATTTTCTAGGAGAAATTTTGTGAATTTATGAAATATGATGCTGATTGATGATTAACTTGTTAGAGGGTGTTATATTATATAATTTTACTATCAAGTTAAATTGGGATATTAAAAACTTTTTGTAAGATTTCTAACCATGTAATGTAATACATGTATGGTTTGAAGGTTCTTGTCAAAGAGTTGTCCTTTGATTCGTGCATACGGGGCGATCCGATTTGATGCAAAAGTTGATATATCGAAGGAATGGGAGCCTTTTGGCTCCTTCTACTTCATGGTTCCTCAGGTAGACCAACTTGACCCCTCTTCTACTGTTATATGTATGTGATGCTTGTTGATAAGCGGTGCTACCAGGTATTATTTTAATATATGAACAACCCATTGTTAGACATGAATGACAGGTTGAGTTCAATGAATTCGAAGGAAGGTCCTTGTTGGCTGCCAATGTTGCATGGGATAATGGCCTTTCATGCCCTTGGGAATCAGCAATTGATTCCCTTCAAGCAACCTTGGATCAGGTAACCTTAGCTTGTAAACATTGCGTGTTTTGTTTTGAACATTGAGCCCCTCTTCAGTGAGTTTATTTTAATGTCATAGGTCAAATTTTTCATCTTCAAGTCAGAGAAAAAATTTCCTAAAACTACAATTAGGGCCGATATATTGCACATCCCTGATGAGGAAAATTGGGAGATTGCTGTTACAAAAGCATTGAAGATGATCAGAAGCAGCTCAGCACTCACAAAGGTATCGGATTTGGGACACTCTAATTAGTCTAACACTGTATAATTTACTTCGTAGTATTGTACTGTTATAGTGTTATGTATTCTAATATTCTGTCTTTTATTTTTTTTTTTTTTTTTTTTTTTTTTTTTTTTGTAACTTTCATGTGACACTAGGCTGTACTTGCACGTAGTAGCAGAATCTTTACTACATCCGATATTGACCCGCTAGCATGGTTAGCTTGTTTACAGGTAGTCTATTTTTCAGTAAAAGTTGTGATATCCTGTAAACTCTATAGTTTTAATTTTATGGTCTAGTTCCCTTTTAATTATTGTTGTAGGCTGAGGGGGATAATGCTTACCAGTTCTTGCTTCAGCCACCCAATGCACCAGCTTTCATTGGAAACACTGTAAGTTTCCAATTCCCCTTTCTCTAATTTGTCTTTGGTGGTAGTTTGTTAATTCTTAGCTTACATGAAACATGCCATTTTACATTTTTTTTTTCGAAAACACACGTCTTTCTTACATAGTAAGATGCATTTGGAAAGGTCTTTCTACACACCAAAAAAAGTTGATTTATTAGATTTAGTTCATTGTTTCACAAGAGGAGCAACTGATTTATACTTAACATAAATGACAGTCACAACATGAGACTTTGCCTGACAATATGCATATAAATATAAGATCTAATATACTGCCTTTCGTTCAGCGTTCTTGACAAAATTGAAACTTTGAAAGATGTCACAGCAGATTATTGGAGCCCTTAATGGAATTGCAAAGCTATTCTTACTTTCTTAGCACCTATGGATCTTTCATGAGCATTTCTTTATTTCTCTCTTTCTCTATGAAGTTTCTCAATTCCTAACATTCTTCAGATGAACTAAGAATAGGTTACCTTGTTTCATCCTGTTCTACTGGTTTATTCAATTAAAGTACCCAGAAGGATTTTTGGCACCTGCTTTTCACACTAATAATGTTACAAGTCTGTGATTGGACTGAAAACACTGAATATATTGGATGTTGAAGCTTGACCATTATGGTGTTGTGGATGATGCTTGTGATTTGTGCCTTTGTGTTGTTAGTAACCATTGATAAATCTATGCTATAGCCAGAGCAGCTATTTCACCGAAAGAAGCTTAACATTTGGAGTGAAGCTTTGGCTGGAACCCGAGCCATATGTGGATCAGAGATTTTGGATCATAAGACAGCATTGGATCTTCTCTCCAGGTCAACCCTGCTATTAGAGTAACCCAGCTATTTGATATATGATTTCGTCGTTGTTTAGCTGACAAATATTGTTTTTGTCACATTGCTTTCCAGCCCAAAAGACAACTTAGAGTTTACAATTGTAAGGCAGTGTATAAAGAAGAAACTTGAGGTGAGTGAATATTTATAGCTACCAGATAGGCTTTTCTTGATAATACTTTTTCTGCCTTAAGAGTAGAAACTATTTATTGAGGCTTGACTAATGTTACCTATTACTTACGTCATATCTTTGAATATTTTTCAGTCTGTGTGTAACTCAGTATTAGTGGATCCCCAGAAGGCAATACGAAAGCTTCCCAGCGTACAACATCTGTATGCTAATTTAAAAGGAAGATTAAGAAGTGAAGATGATGAGGTATGCTTATGATTTTTATTTTTATTTATTTATTTATTTTTTAATTTTTTTATTTTGGGAATAAGTGTGTAGGCACATATAAATTGTTTAAGTACCACATCGGAAATTTAAAATTTGTGCTTACAACGTGTTCTACTTTTTATGTTGAAAGATTCTTATCTTATCAGTATGCCCCTATTGTCACTGTTCCATTACGTGATGGTTTTGAACAGAGTTATTTCTTTATTATACTGTACTGCATGATACTTACCAATAAAGTTAACTGAGCATCTTTTATGGACATGGCCGAGCATCTCACCAAATGAAGACAGGGAACCCAATATTTGCTGATCTAGAGCTTATAACTTTCCTTTTTTGAAATAATGACGGATTCAACAAAAGTAATATAGAAGCAGGAGCTAGGCAATGTGTGTAGTTTCTGAAATTAGACTTTTAATGTGTTCAGCATTTTGGAAGAATACTACCCTGGTTGTAGTAGAGGTGCAGTTATATTTGTAAGGCTGGAAGAAAGTTAATTTCATTGGTAGTATCATTTTGGAAGAATGATTACAAGTTCCTATAACTGCATTTTGGAAGAAAGTTTCAGTCTGTACAAAGGTACAAGCATTAGGAAAAGTGAATATCTTCTTTTTTGGAGAAAGAGATGTTTGTGAGTGTATTATGTATTAGTATATAACCTTTTTCTGCTTTTTTGAATGAATTTCAGTTTGAGATTTTATCTTCTCTTCACCCAAGTCCAGCTGTGTGTGGATTTCCAGCTGAAGATGCACGTTGCCTTATTGCAGAAACTGGTATTCTGTCTAACCATAAACTTGAACTTTTGATTTCTACTTTGTGATTAGTTTTGTGCATTGAATTAAGTTGAAAGTATATGCTTGTATCTTCATTACAAGTCATAAGAGCCACATTAATCAAGGTTTAAACTGATATAATATAATGATTTTATATCCTAACTTACCATAGAAACTGATTTTGAGGTAACATATGTGCTTAGATATAGAGTTGATGCTATTTTGAGGTAACATATTGTAATAGACTAACATTAACAAGGGTAGTTTGGGAATTTTAGTACTTTTAGGTTAGTAGCCCTTATTCCTCACTAAACCTTAGTATAAATAAGGGATAGTGTATGCATTAGCTATCATGTGAATTGTGAGGAAAAAAATGTTGAGAGTAGTAACCTGAAGTTACTAGGAGAGTGATAACCTAAAGTTATCAAGAGAGTGATAGCCTTAAGCTATTAATCTATCCTTTTGTATCCAAATTCTGCCATTATTAATCTAAATTATCAAGCTTTTATATCTTAATTAGTCCTTAAATTAGAAAATCCTAAGTCAGTCCATAACACATATGTGCTTAGATATAGAGTTAATGCTAGTTCTAAGTTACATCAGATACTACAGCATATGTCATGTTGGTATATAAAGAATCGTTCTTGCTTCTTTTTAATTTTTGCTAACCAATTCAATAGATTCTAGTAGCTCCTCAGATGTTTTCTTTTCTTTTTCTTTTTCTTTTTTTTCCCAGAAATGTTTGACCGAGGAATGTATGCTGGCCCTATTGGTTGGTTTGGAGGTGAAGAAGCTGAATTTGCAGTTGGGATAAGGTCTGCTTTAGTAAAGAAGGTAAGTTGTGGAACTTTGTCCTGTGGACAGTTCTGAATCCTTCTGATTGAAAACTATGGAATTCTTGATTTTTTTTCTTTTTGTTGCATTGCCTGGCCTGTGCTCTGCTGATGGCCGTGAAATTTTTCACCAGCTTACATTTATAATTTGGTGTTCATTTCACAGGGTCTTGGTGCTTTCTTTTATGCTGGAACTGGAATTGTTGAGGGAAGTGATCCTTCCTTAGAGTGGGAAGAATTGGAGCTGAAAACTATGCAGGTTTTTCCCTTTCTTCATCTTGTTCTTTCTTCTTCATCCTACTGCTCCTTCCCCTTAGGAGATCCAAATAAATTTTCAGCTTGTGTAAACAACTAGGCATTCATTTGCACATGTAATACGAGTATACAACATGCCTTTGTGTGAGCAATCAATGCCTAGTGCTCCTTTTCACATTTACAAGGACCTTTGTTATAATAGGCCCCTCTTGTAATGGTACAGAACTATGGATCAGCGGAATAGTTTGAAGTTTAGTTGATCAAAACAGGTTATCAAAATTATATTATATAATAATCATAATTGAATTGTTAACTTATTAGTTGATTGATTTTCTCTACAGTTCACCAAGATGTTGAGACTTGAGGTACCTCTCTTGCATACCGTGACATGATTTCAGGTCTCTCTCTCTCTCTCTGTTATAAAATTACATAATTAAGTATGAAAATTCAGAGATGTTGGGGAGAGATGATGGATTGTTAATGAGATATTAATCCCTAAAGTAAGTTAATCATGTACTAATATTCTGAGACAGTAAGACAGTACACCACTATAGCAGATTAGCTGTATAGCCACAGCATGGATCAGCAGCTTAATTATCATTAGAATGAGGGATAAATCATGTATAAGAGTAAGATGGTTTGTGGACTTGTAAGGTTTGTCATGCCTGAATTATAAAGTGACAGTGAAATTGGTCGTGAAAATACGAGTGATCCAACAATTACTCTGGATTTGTTTATTTAACCTATGGTAATTAAGATCTTCTAACACCGTTGTATCACCTTCTAGTTTACACGTACTTTAAATAGTCTGTAAATTTTCTACCAGGGTCTATTCCTCACGTAATGTATAATTTTTTTACTTCACTTGTATTGTGAACTTTTTACCAGGGTTTAATGACTAATTCTTGTATTATAGTGGACATTAGTCAGGTTAGATTCTTGGCCATTAATAGGAGTGACTCACTGTGTTATTTGCTAGTTTTCTTTCTTTTGGTCTATGACACTCAATTATAAGATCTCCATCCCCCATCTCCCCTCCCCAAACAAAAAAGATCCTAACATTAGAATCGGTTCGCTTTCTTTCTTTGATGTGACCCTCTTCTTTCTGAAGTAAGTTATGGTGATGATTTGATGAATTTGGTTAGTAATGTTAAGAGAAGTCTGGGGAGATTTCTGCAGTTTGATTTTGGTATCACTACTGTGTTATTTCTGATAATCTTAGATTTATAATTTTGCTTTCTGTATAGTTATATAAGCCAAATTTTGGTCATGACACAAATTTCCGTTTCATATGCTGCATTTTCTAAATTATTTCGTTCTACAGGAGCTAATTTTTGTGAATTTTGGACTCTTCATCATCGTGGATCTTGTTGAAATCGACTTAATTCTTCATTTGGTGATATACCAAGCTATGCAAATACTATGAACTTCATTTCTGCAACAAGGTTCGAATTTTTCCTACGAAGGTTTCAATCACTTCCCACATCTTTGTATAGAATTGAGAATTGTGAATCAAGCTGGACACTGTGGATATGGGGTGAAGCAGTGAAAAAAGGGCTAAAGAATGAAACATTAGAATACACAACAATTATACAAATGATGTTTACAAGTTATAGTTCTTAAGCATGTCTTGTAAATTAGTGCATCTTCCCCTGTCCACAAGCATATGGTTTGTAAGTTATATAGAACAGGTTGTTGATTATTTTCTTGTTTGATTACCTTAGAAGTATGTAACATTATAAGAAAACATTCTTGATTACATGTAATTTATAATTGATTGAATATTTTCACTATTTGGCAACTTTTTACTTTCTTTATTCCTGATTTACACATTTTCATTTTGATTTATGACTTTAAGGTTGTAGGTCTTAAACTCATAATGATAGACAATTCATCAACGTGAAATTCGTCATACATTAGAAAAATGAAGGAAGAGTTAATATAGTAAATGATTGAATATCATAGAAATTTATTTACCATGTTAATGGTTTAAGCTATGCACCGGATACCCTTATCATAAAACTGTTACGATTTTTTTAAATATTGAAAGAAGTATGTTTTTGTACTTTTATGATACCTCTTGTTACTGTGAATATTAAGCAGCCAAAAGCCCTCCAAAGTCCAAAAAAAATATTATAAAAAAAAAATGTGGAGAAAATCCAAAAAATGAGGCAACAAAAAGAATGTCATGTTAAGTTGATGATCATAATAATATAATAATAAAATCCCAAACTAACTCGCTTGGTAAAGGATTAATTTCTTTAAAAGTACTAGAGTTTCGGTGTTACCTACTCAAAGGAAAGAATAAAAATTTCATTGTTTGAAGAATTTGAAAACGGTTAATACTAATAAGAGGAGTTAGTTCAGGCTCCCATTTTGCGTGGAATTCTTGCTAATCACTGGTCCCACTTTTCAATTCTGTTTTACTCAGACAACCTAAACTAACTTTCTGGCAGATATATCCCCTTTTTTTGCGTGAATTAGCCTCTTTCTCTATGCTTATTTTCCTTTTTGTATGGATATAACTATATAAGGATTAAATTATTTCAAAAAAAAAAATATAAGGATTAAATTAACCTGATTATTAGAGATCAAGTGAGTCACTTTTTTTTTTTGGTTCCACTCGGTTCACTCTTTAGGCAAATTCGTATTCAGGGCTTAGTTCTAGGTGGTTAAGTTTCAATCCCTTTCGAATTGTATTTGGCTTGATAATCAACGGGTTGAAGCTTCTTATCCAACCTATTTATTGAATAAGTTACTTAAATAACACGTTTAAGTCACATTCAATTCACTTTATTTTCCCTAAATTTAGGATTCATTTGAAAATTAATAAGCCTTGGTAATTCATCATGAAAAGTAAGTTCAAATAAGGGACATCCAAGTTCAATTTACAACTTATATAGTTGTAATAAGGTCTAATAATAATAAGTTTATATGTGATCAAATAATAAGCGAAAATCAGGGATATCAAAGGTTTATTCTTAAGTTGATGTAATTCATATATATCCAAATAAGTTAAAATCAGGTAAATACATACAACGCTCACCATAAGTCACTAATACAAATTAAAAGAATGATAGTCTTAGGGCATGTTCGGGCAAAATGTAGCTGTGAAGGTAGCTGTAGCTGTGGAGATAGCTGTGAGCTGTGGAGATAGCTGTTAGCTGTCAACAAGCTGCTAGCTGTGAAAAAAGATAATTTAGGTATGATTGTTCGGTAAAGTAGTGGTTGACTAGCTGTTACATTTAAGAATCAATATTTTAATTTTAAAACTATACATTAAATTTTCAAAAGCTACTTCAAAAGCTACCTCTAACTTCAAAAACTAATAATCCTAGCTTTTAATAAAAGCTACCTCCACCACTAAAAGCTACTTGAACCATTACTTTGCCAAACACTCACTTTTTTTGTTGAATAGTGGTTTGACTTGGTCAAACCACTAAAAGCTATTTAAAAGCTACTCAAAAGCTAGCGCCGAACACGCCTTTAGCTTGAGCATGTCATAATCAACAGGGTAATTTTTTTTAAAAAATAAAAATAAAAATAAAAATAGAGATATGCATGCATCTCTCTCGTGAATCATAAAACTGTTTGTGGAGGAAATGTCAACCAGCTACTTTGCTTATTATACTTGGTATCCTATTAGACAGGCAAAAATACTTCGATTATTGGTTCTCAAATTACGTTAATTAGTTGGTGTAGTTACAAGATTATCTACAAATTTATTCTCAAACATTCCCAATCTTTATTGAAAAGGGTAAGTTACCCGCAACTCTAACTATGGAAAATTATCATTAGTAACGATTCTATATATAATTAATAAAAAATAATAGATACAAGTATAAAGTTAGATAACTCTCTAATTCTCTATCAATCAAGTATTGGTATACTCGAGTGTCAAAAAAAAAAGTATTGGTATACTTGAGTGTACCGTACACACAACTAACTCAAGGTTAGTTTTTAGTCTTCATTTAATGATTAAATGAAAAACAATTATCAAAATGAGAACAAATTACTCATGGATATACGGTGTACATGATAATCTTTCTAAACCTTTGAATAGGTTTCATCTGAAAATCAATCAACAATAATGTAAAGGCAGCTCCTCGAGCTTATAATTTTGTTAGGATTGTGCTAACGAACGCCCCCGGGGCATGGATAAGCATTTAAAATATTGCCTAAAATGATATTAATTTGGAAAAATATGACAAAATCACGCGTCAATCAGTTTTATTTAATTTTTATTTTAATTTAATCTTTTTACTTTTACCTAGCTTATCCAACACCCCCGGGGTGTTCGTTAGCTTTTGCCATTTTGTTATTGTCTACTTTTTTCTTTTTTTTTTTTTTTTTTTTTTTTTGTCCAATATGAACAACTCCATTGCATTATTTTTTTTGGAGTCATAAAAAATTTGACCATTTTCGATCCTAAAAATCGGAAACCCCCGAGAGAAAATGTAAAGGCATGACAATTGCACTTCACTAAATTCCAATCAACTTCCTAATCAAACGAATATTACAATCGGATCAGCATTATATATTTTTTATTTTATGAATCTTCGAAATATAAAATAATTGTAAGTATGTCAACATATTTTAATTTATTTTACAAAAATTTAATCTAGCTTTTCACATGAAAGGGAAAGTTGTTCATGCACCTTTCAGCCACCTCGCAATATCTAATTTAGCTAAGCTAGCTTTTCATTTCATCTAGTGAGTGCAAAATTTTGATTAATTTCTAGCTTTTCATCTTCTAATTATGGACATTCCAATTAATATTGTTTTTCTTAAATTTTTGTACTGTTAATTTTCTTTAGCTACCATTTTCTTAACATTTAACTAACTTCCAGCTGATTTTTCAAATTAGTTTATAATTTCAACTACCTTCTGATTTTTTAGCTAAATTATAATTTTGTCAACCACATCCTAGATCATCAATTTATTTACTTGTATATGTTTTTTATATATCTTTTGTCGTATTACATGCATATGTTAATATGTATGATATAGATTATGGAAATAGATAACTTATTCCCTACAATAATCCATATATCATATATGTATTCATGTATGAGTAACTATGTCCCATAATATAATATAATATGGGGTGGTAAATTATATTTAATTTTTTCGAAATAATATGGAGCAATAAATTAGTGATTCTTGAGTGAAACTTATATGCCTACTAATTAAGACTGGCATGTTCTGATTTACTAAACTGAGATGAGTTGAAATGGACTGAACTGAAATGAAATGTTTATGAGAGAAGAAAATTAGGAACGAAACTGAGCTAAACTGAACTGATTGAAGCAGAATTAGACTGAACTGAACTGAATTGAAAATTATATACTGAAGAGAACTTGCCCTTATACGAAGTATTAACTAGAAATCTCACGTGACTGTAATTCTCATTTAATTTCCTTGATCCTCAATGTAACTAAAAATAATGTAACAAAAACATTAATGAGAAACCAAACCTTTTAAGACACGATGGATCATATATGATGACCAGGCCACCTCAAATTTTCAACCTCATGAAAACATATTACAAGTCATAGAAGAAAAACATACTCATATCTGATTGTCACTAATAATGATAAAATAAGTAATTTTTCGTAAAATAAATCTTTAAAGTGGTGTAACAATGTGTAATACACTAACTAAATCTAGTACGGAGTGAGTAATAATCATAATTAAAAGTGTCCAATTTTTAGAAATTGCTACTCTATAAAAGATAAGGAATTTCTTAAGCTCAGCATTAAATTAAATGATTCTTTTATATTTTCATTTAATTTCAATAAAATCAATTAAGCTTAGAAACAAAACTTTTACACTTTTTTTTTTTTTTTTTATAAAATCAAACGTGATATATAATGAGTTCAGCTTAAATATCAAGTTTAATTGATTGTACTTTTAATAGTTTTCTAGACAATAATCATGTACGGAGTAGAGTAAGTACTAGAGTTAATTATATGACCTAATTATTTCTACGAATAGTACAATTTCTAGACAATAATCCAACCTTATGGTAAGACCAAAATCCTTACCATTGAATTATGAAGAAGTCAAAACATTTACTTGTAATAATTTTTACCTTTTATTCTTTAAGACTAACTAAAAATTTGTACCCAATAGAAGTCCAACCAACCAAACACCCAAAAATATCAAAAGAATAACAAGAAAGAAAAAACCCTTATATTCCCCAATTTACCAAGTATATATAAACATACCCTTACCTTCTCCTTCATATCCCTCTTCTTAACACCAAGACAAAACCCTTATCTTTCTCTCTCCTAAAATTTCAATCCTTCATTTTCTCTCATACATTCAATCCATAAAAGGTAAGCAAATTATTAACACCCCATAAAATTTTATTACAATAAAAATGTTAATGTATATTTCCATTTATAGTAATTACACTTTCTAATTGTAATACACCCTCATGCTTTCCTCCCCTCCCAACTTCCCTAATCTTTTTCTAATCAAGTACTTAATGATTTTTTTTTTTATCGGCCTTGAGCCAGTATCGTTAAAACATTTGTCTTATCACGATCCCCAATGATAAAATCATTTTATTTTTGTTGTTGTTAAAAACAAAGAATCAACTGATCTTGTGCAGAGACATAGGCCCACAAATAAAGGAAATTTGCAGGAGGAGAGAGAAAAATAAAATGTATGATCAGACAACAGAAGCTGCTACTGCTGCTGCTGCTGCTTGTTTTGACCCAAACAACATCCCTGAATCAGCAGCTGCAACTGCTATTCCTTCTGTTAATGGGTTTATTTCCCATGAAACAAACAATCATAATCACCAAACCCAGGAATCTGATTCCTCAATGGAATTCCAAAACCCTAATCTTGGGAATAACAATAATGGGTTCAGTACTAGTACTACTACTACCCATTTACCAATGTTACCAAACTGTTATCCTAATGATCATGATCCAAATTCATGGGGTCCCACTAATTTAACCCATGAAATTGGTAATGGGTTTACTCATTTTGATGAAAATTTACAACCAACAACTGATCTTCTTACACTTCTTCACTTACCTAGATGTTCTTTTACATCCTCTACCACCAACACCACCTCATTATCCTTTGGGAAGCCCTCGTCCCCTCCACCGCCTTCGGGTTCGGCTTTAGGCTTTTTAGGTGATCTTAATCCACCTATGATGGTGGATAATCCATCTGGGTCTGGATCATCTACCATATCCTATGATCCATCAACAGCAGCAGCCGCAGCCGCTGCGGCTGCTGCTGCCTTTTCTTATGACCCTTTATTTCACCTTAACTTGCCCCCTCAACCTTCCCCTCTTTTGAGGGATTTGATGTTTCATCAGACGCTGCCACACGGCGGCGGGTATAATACCGGAAGAGGGACTTATGGGATTATTGGAAATGGAAGTTCATCTAGTTTGTTTGGTGGGTTGGATGATGGTGAAGGGAATACTATTAATGGGATTTACCAAGATGGAGATCATCATATTCATGGAAATGGTGTTTTTGAGTTTAGTAAAGGTGATGTTAATGGGGGTAAATGCCCTAAGAATTTTGTTACTGAAAGACAAAGAAGGCAAAACTTTAATGACAAGTATCAGCATCTTAGGAGCCTTGTTCCTAATCAAACCAAGGTATGATTTAATTATAATATATGCTTTTTATAATTATAATATATGCTTTTTTATTATGAACTTTGTAGTGCAATTTTAAGTTCTTATGTGTTTATGAGTTTGGAGTTGGGAATGATATAATTATCATCATAATTATAATATATGCTTTTTATAATGAACTTTCTAGTGCAATTTTTGAGTAGTTATGATTTAATGTGTTTGAGTTGGGTAATTCTGAATATGTTTCTTTGAACTCTTTTCCCAAAAGTATTAGCGGAACTTGATTTGCAATAATATTTATTCCGGCCCGATTTATTTTAAATTGTTTAATTTGTTGATATGCATGAAGGGGGACAGAGCATCAATAGTTTGGGATGCAATAAACCACATAAATGAGCTGAGAAGAACAGTGGGAGAGCTAAAACTCTTGGTTGAGAAAAAAAGGATGTCAAAGGAGAGGTTGAAGAGGCATAAAACTGAGCATCAGGACACCCCAGCTGGTGGTACTACTAGTACTGGTGGTGGGGACCACAACAGTAACGGTGTCGATGGACCGGCCGCGGTGAAACCCGATCCGGACGAGGAGTTTAATGGATCGGCCGCCATCCAGCTCCGAAGCTCGTGGATCCAGAGGAAGTGTAAGGACACGGAAGTCGATGTTCGAATCGTGGATGATGATGTTACCATTAAGCTTGTGCAGCGTAAGAAGATCAATTGCTTGTTGTTTGTGTCTAGGACACTTGATGAGCTTCAGTTGGATTTACGCCATGTTGCTGGAGGCCATGTTGGGGACTATTACAGTTATCTTTTCAACTCCAAGGTGATCATTAATTATCATAGAATATACGTTTACACGTAACTTAATTACACAAAATATATCTTTACATAATATATATACGGAGTTACATATGCTCCGTATTCAATATCAAATTACACGTACCAAGGAACAAGTTTGATTTAATTATCGGTTTAGTTTTGTTGATTAATGTGATTTATTATTGATTAAATCGTTTGTTGGTTGATTTGATGGCAGATATGTGAAGGGTCATCAGTGTATGCAAGTGCAATAGCAAACAAGCTGATAGAAGTTGTGGAAAGACAGTATGCTGCTGCTTCTGTTGCTGTTGCACCCACTACTAGTTTTTAGCTTATTAATTAGTGATTAAGAACAACAGTTTAACTGTAGTTTACTCATATCTAACCAATTTAATAGTTGCTGCTTTGTTAACATGATCAAGTAATTACTGTAGTATTTAGTAATCGTGTTGATTAGGTACTACTTGGCTTAATTAATGGATTATATATACACAAGGTCCAGTTAACAGTTTCTTAGCATAATTGCGCTAACGATATCTCTCTCTTAATCTCCTTTGTGATATCTGATATGTGTGTATGACTATGAATGATGATCACATTCATGCACATGTAAGGGAAAATTAAGCTGCATTGCATGCAGTCTGAATCCGATGATGTAAAATTACTATCAGAAATTAGTAAAGACGATAATATAGTTTGTATCTTTACAGGAAAATGATTATGTAAATAGTTAATGTTGCCTGCTAATGGCCTAGTCTTATCAGGAAATGATAGGGTTATGAACTTATGATATGTTCATAAACTATTAAGCGTAGATTATGTTGAGAATTTGGATTAAATTACCATCACTTTTAATGCTAAACGCTAATTATGATATGTAAGTTTTGGGTGATGAAAATAAAATGTGTGGGAGATGTTTAGATTCAGTGCTTAACTGCTCACTGAAAAATAATTTTGAAGTTATCACTCCAAAGTTGATTTTAGCACACCTCCTCATAGTTTTGAGAACATTAAGCATAGTACAAAATTATTGAGAGAGAATAGAAATCAATTTTTAGAGTGCGAAAATCAATTCCCTAAGGATTCTAGCTTAAAAAATAATTTGATTTATCAAAATAGTTCCAAATTTTGACAATGTCCAATAATTGTCCAAGCTTAGCCAAAGCAAACTATGGCAGCTGCAAGCAAGGGAAATGTTTGCATTAATTTTCGAAAAGATTGAGATTATCACTTTCGGGAATAGAGTAGAAATTAAAAGTTGAATTTGTAAAAAAAAAAAAAAAAAAAAAAAAAAAGAGGCAGATAAGAAGTTGAATCAGTTTCATTTCATGTGCCAAGAGTAGTTGCAAGTGAGCTCATACAAATTTGAGCTCATGCCTTTCAGAAAAAGCTTAATTATAAGGTACCAATACTCTCAAACTCCCAGATGCTACTCAGTTGATAACATATGCGGCTGCCGTGAGCTAACCATCCTGTAGTTGCTCTATTATTCTGTTCTTCTGCTTGGTCTTAACCCTTGCTATTCCCGGGAAATTTTGGTATCTAACATCTTGTTGAAATGACTTTTCACAAAAATTCAAAAGCGAAAAAATAAATAGATGACGAGCTTAATTGAAAGAAGCTGGTTACAGCAATTCAAGATCAAATCACAGTATTTGTTCATGGGGTATGTTCAAGTGTTTACAGAGATTTGATCGAATAAGATCCCATTTACATTTCTGACTCTCCCAAGGTTATGCATGAGAGTTGAAAATGCACAAGTCACCAGAAAAAATACAGCTCAGATCGATAATTGATAAAGAATTAGAGTCACATCACATCTACATCAGCTGATATGAAACTGCTTTAGCAAAGGCAATAGAAGAACAAGCAGAATTCCTTTTCCCGGGTTATACTTGTGTCCAAGAACATTGACATGGCATACAAGTTTACAGTTGTAGGAAGACTAGCCCAAAGAACCCTTGATGCCATCAATGCTTTCTCCAGTTGATATCCTGTGTGTAAGAAAAAATCATACAAGGATATGCTCAGTGTAGTATAACCCAAAAAAGGAAGCATGCAAAAAGGAGGTAATATAAGAGCCCTAATGCGAACCATGACCAAAGAACCCATGACATGTGATGCAAAAAGGCGAATTCAATTAAACAGTACAGTTATACATACGACTGCTTGAATTATCTGCCCTAGTCTTGTAATACCTAAGCAACACTTATCCACCCAAATATACGATATGGTGATGCGTGTAGTGGTTGAATTGATTGCTTTTCTTACAACAGAATTGCCATTTACACACTTCATTGACCCACTAACACTAACAGATAAAAATTATACCTTATGACCTAGAATGAGTAAACACTAGGTTAGTGAATGTATCACAACAACTACATTAATTCAGCATTTCGTTAGCAATCATGTGCAGTTTGAGTCATTGATGAATAGAACTTCATTTCCAGCTTGCTATAAGTAGCTATGATAATGCCGGCTATGCCACCAATATATCAGATGACAGAACTTATTCTACACACAATTAATAAGACATATCAAAGAAAATCCAGCAAGGCAGAAGCCTTTGATACCATGAACCAGCTCAGATTTCTGCAAGTGCACTATAAGCCTATAATCATCTTATTATAACTACTTCCTGCATGATGGTAGAAATTACAAACACACACCTGTTTGTGTGCCAATGTGAATGGTCAATAGACTATGCTAGGCTACACGTCTCTATACATGCATATTAGTACCCTTAGAACAAGTATAAGTCTCAATATATTTGTCTATTTTTTGACATTGAGGTACATACAGAAGGACTAGCCAAAGTTTAGATTCCTAGAAGACTCCTATATCATGGGCTGGACCAACTGAACATCACTGTTGTGGCGTTGTGCTTTAAAAAAATGCAAATTATCACTATTTGTCATGTCAATTTTTATTTTCTTTTTCAATTTTCTCTTGAAAATGTAACTTAAAATAGACACTTGAATAGTGCAATTTGTACTCTAAACTCTGAAGTAAGAATGAAGATAGTTCTTTGGCTACTTTCTGAATGAATTTCCAACTCTGCATTAATCAACACCAAAAATTGTTGCATTCAAATTTCAACTTTGGATAGAATTTTACTTTTAGCTAAAGGTACATTTTACAATAAAATGTGTGTAAAGAAAATTATAAAACTTCAAAATATCAGCTGAGCAAGTGGGCCTCGTCAAATAGAAGCATTAGACTACAATTTTCAAGCTCAAGAGGACTATAGTAAAAGTATTTGATTCAAATTATAACCAGCACAAGGTATAATCCATACCATTAGCATGGAAGTGTTCCACTAAAATCATCAAACTTAGAAATTCAAACTCAAGGGGACTACAGTAAAATTCTACCATATACTTACAGTCTAGGTGCTATGCAGTTTATATCATATATGAAGAGTAGAATAGCTAAAGAAGAAATTAGAAGTGCAATCAATGAAGTAGATGCAACAGGGGTTCGCAAGCAGAGCCTCATGATCAGTAGGATTCAGGAAGCATATATACCCCGTATTTGGTTTAACAACTTTGTACTTGTTAGGAGTCTGAAAAATAAATAGATATGCAAAGCCCTTCATAATCATACATAACTCAGACAGGCAATCATCAAAAAATCAGAAGAGGCAAAGGAAACTTATACCAATAATAGTTTTCAGAACAGGCAATGCTGAGTATCAGAAGAGTACAAGCAATTGTTGTGAGGTCAATTACCTGTACATACAGTACTTGTACTCTTGACTCCTGATAAGGTCCTTCTCTCCTTCTTCCAGCTGCAAATAAATATAACCCATAACCACTTGAACTTTGAAAGTCCAGACCAATGAGTAATTGGACCAGAAGTGAATGGAAATATCCTTACCGGATCACTCTCATAAACAAGCTCATAACACCGTGGTGAAAGACATCGCAAAGCACAGTTCTCCTTAGCAATGATCGAAGTTTTGCAATCCAAGCCCCACAGACCACTATAAACAGTTTCATGAAAGAAGTCATTTTCCATCAATAAGTAAATCAAAACCGATAAAGTATGTAACCCCAAAAAAGTGGCAAATTGATGCCAATCCAAAGTACTTAATGGGTTAGGATAGGTAATCCTAAAGAAGACGTATACAAGCAAGAATACCTTTCAATGTCAGCATAACACTCATCTTTCTTCATTCTTATTTCAGCATCCTGTTGTTTACAAAAGGTGAATGAGAAACAAGCGATGCAAACAAGAGTTCCAACTGCCAAATTAAAAGTCACTCACTCACTCACTCTTATTGCTTCAAAATACAGAAAACAGCAATCAACGGACGTCATTTAAAGAGGCATAATCTATTTAAATTGAACGAGAAATGTGAAGTGCCTTACGGTAATACGATGACCAGATTTGGCATCAACAGCTGTTGTAAAATACAAGATGTGCAAAGAAAGAACAAGCCACAAGAACAAGGAAGCACAGCCTCGAGGATTACAAGCCATTTCCTTTTAGTGCTATCAATCTTACAGCAGCTCTTTCCCAATTTCCTGCTTACTTTGCATACAAATTTGCAGTAAGTTATCAGTTACGAATCCTTTCTTTTTGTATATCAACAAATGAAGACAAAATACACTCAAAATGGTCTTTCTACATGAATCAAAGGGGACATAGTACAGCAGCTACAAGCCTACAATGTTGCTCGGACTCTTCAATTCACCTCAAGTACCCATGCCGAATTCTCCACACTCGGCATGGGTAGCTTCATATCATAGCCAAGTCGGATACTTGGACACATACTCGTGTCAACAAAAATACCCCAATGACAAATTACCAAGAAAAACGAAACAGAATAATTCCCTCAATTGCTAAGACATCTAACAAGGGAACCCAATAAAGATCTCACCGCAAAATGGCTAATTATGGCAAAAAAAATCAATAAAACTAATTACAACTCACAAAGCAGCAAAACAACCCAGCAAGATTTCCACTGAACTGGACGAGCATCAATTGAACAGAGTAATTGCAGATAAATGAAATAAATCAAATCAAAACCCAATCATAAAATCCAAATATGCAAACTACATCATAATATAAATGGGAAATAACTATTCATTGAATTTGTAACACAATTGAAACAAATTGCAAGAATAATGCAACAAACTGATCTGGATTTGAATGTACCAACCTCAATCGCTTAATAAGGTATCTTGAGGATTAGAAGATGCAATGTCAGGGATTAGGGTTACGTAAATCGAACTGAATCACCTCAATCAAGGTTGCAAGAAGTGCTCAACAATTCAATTATTAAGCTCATAGGCAACAACGAGTTCCCAGTTTTTTTTTCTGGAATTCTCTGTTTTTTATTTTTATTTTTTTTTGCCAAATGAGGAAAAAATAACGTGTTCCGTATAGGGCTGTTCACCGTCCATGACCGACCGGATTGTTCCGTACCCGAACCGTTAGTACTAATGGTACGAGTACCCGTCCCATGCTCACCCCTAATTACTTCCCCTTTTCTCTCCAAAACCAGTCATTGTCACCACCCTCATCTCTCCATCTTCTCACGCGACTAACCATGAAGGCCTCTCAAATAGGGGTTGTTTGACAATCGACGGATGGCTGATGGCTATTGCCTTGTTTGCTTGACTTATTTTACTAGCTTAAAACTATTAGTTGTATGGATTGACATTTAAAAGTTAGTTGTTTAAGGCAGCTGTTTACAAAAGTGTTTGGTAAAATTATTTATGGTTGTTAGCTGCTTATTAGTGATAAAATGGACCAACAAGCCAAAAACCAATAGAAAAAAGCTACTCCTATTAACTTTTGGCGAAAAAGATCACCTTAAAAGCCAACAAAAAAGCCAACTACCAAACATATTTTTTGGTTGTTTGACCAAACTAAAAAGCCAAAAGCTAAACAAAAAATCAATTGCCAAACACCCCTATAAGTCGCCATGAAAACCTCATAAGTGTATACAAGTATTGGGAGGGAGGAAGAACGACCCCAACACCACAATTTTCACCACCGACATTAAGTATTCTAGTGGCTTCCGCCACAGAATTCAAAGAAAACCCCAAAAAATATTTAAAAAAAAAGGGAAATGGAATTATGGAAATAGAGGAAATGATTAATCCCAATAAGATAGTGTTTGTCGTGAGAGAATGGAGGTAGATTAAGCTTTAGGTCGCTCTGTTCTTTCAACGCGTCGAGTGACGCTGCTGTACTATAGTAAATTCACGCCCAGACCATAACGAATTGATCGCTCACTATCATGGATAGGAGGTACTAGATTGCAGGCTATTTTCCTTCGATGCATTTAGTAGTTAGCAGTTTGAATAGAACCGGTGTCGTAGCGGGAAGCAAGGCAATGAGAATTGTTCGGTTGGGATTCTGTGAGTAAGGAAGCAGAGGCAGAATCAAACTCAAACTCAAAACGAGGAGGCCGTAGAGAAAGTCTTCTTTTTTCCTTTGTCTTAAACTTCGTGAAGAACTCCATTCTATCTCTTCCTCGTTACGAACAAAAAAGTAGAGTTCTTCACGACGTAAAACCTTAGTCTTGGGTCTTTGTTTTAATCTTTTAACAACGTTGTTATCCCGAAAAGTTCAAAACGACTACGGTCTTTTGAATACCATTGCAGACCCAATCACATGGGAAAGAGTCAGGGTTGCGTAGAGAAAGGTAGTTGACTTTAAAACTTGAATAAGTAAGCAAGTCAACTACCTTTTTATTTGTTTCGGTCTAAATCGGTAGATTAAGCTTTAGAAAGCTTCTATCACCGAAACAACTTCAACAATTGAACAATGGGAGAGTAGAGAAGAGACAACCCCATATTTCTAGCTAGAAGCATTGAAATTACAACGACGCCCACAAATAAATAGGTGAAATGACAATAATACCTCTAATATGCGAGAAAAATTTATCAATATACGGAGTACTATGTATTAAAGAATAAAAATAAATCGAGATTATTTCATAAGACGTGGTTAAAAGACAGTCTAATACAAGAATTTACGAGAATAGAAATATCTCAACTCCGCCCAAAACAACCCAAAACAAACATTTGCACCGCCTTCATCTAAAACCCCAAATACCCCCCTCCTCACTCCACTTCTCTCACAATTTCACCACCCCGACAAAAAACTCCATCACTTTCTCTCTCCTCCTTCTTCCGCCATGGATGACAGCTTATACGACGAGTTCGGCAACTACATCGGCCCGGAAATCGACTCCGACCAAGACAACGATTCCGACGCCGACATTCCCTCCGACGATGACGTCGACAAACGCCCTTCCGACGACGAAGCTCCTTCCTCCGCCGCCGGACCCACCAACGGCTGGATGACAGCTTCACACGGCGTCGAAGACACTGAAATGGCCGATAATCAGGTTGTTCTTGCCGAAGACAAGAAATACTACCCTACTGCTGAGGAAGTTTATGGCGAAGACGTTGAAACCCTAGTTGAAGATGAAGATGAACTTCCTCTTGAACAGCCGATTATTAGGCCGGTTAAAGCGCTCAAGTTTGAGCTTGGTGTTAAGGATTCGTCTACTTATGTTTCGACTCAGTTTATGCTTGGTCTTATGTCGAACCCTAATTTGGTGAGGAATGTTGCGCTTGTTGGGCATTTACATCATGGGAAGACGCTGTTTATGGATATGCTTGTTGAGCAGACTCATCATATTTCTACTTTTGATACTAAGAATGAGAGGCATATGAGGTAGTTTCTTGAATTTTACTGATTATTTTGTTGATTGCATTTCATGATTTTTGTTGTATTGTGTGATTTCTGGGTTTTTGATGAGTTATTCGGACGATTGGTTTGGTCTAGGGTTGATTGAAATTGGAAAATTGCTACTGGTGATTGTTAATTGTTTGATTGGGCAATTTTTAGGTATGGAAAGATGGAAACTTAGGAAGAATGGTGTCAAAGTAGCTAATAGGCTAAAATATGCACGAATTTCCGAAAACAATGACTCGTTTGTTGTAATACTAGTACACTACATTTATGCTGATAGAGACTAAGAGACTTGATCTTCAATTTTAGATTAGTTTTCGAATAAGGATGAAATGATGATGATTACAATATTAGTTACTACTCTAGTACTCTATGTGGATGGTTTGGTTGTTGATTGAGGGTAAAGTTAGATTGATTTAGGTTAAAGATAGTGCTGATCTTAACAGAAATGTCTTGCTAGGTAGTTTATGATATGGAAAGCTGTTAGTTTACTCTATGTAAGCCAATTTTGGCCATATGTTGATACTTATGAATTCTGTAGGTATACCGATACGAGGGTTGATGAGCAAGAGAGGAGAATTTCAATCAAGTCTGTGCCAATGTCGCTTGTTCTTGAGGATAGTAACTCGAAATCATTCTTGATTAATATTATGGATGCCCCGGGTCATGTGAATTTCTCAGATGAGATGAGTGCTGCTCTAAGGCTTGCTGATGGCGCTGTTCTGGTTGTTGATGCAGCTGAAGGTGTCATGGTGAGTGCCCTCTCTTGCCAACTTTTTTTTTTTTTTTTCATTGCAATGTATGTAATTGATTTCATTTTAGATAGATGTGGGCTGTATCTTATGGAAATTTTTATGGGCATTGGTATGACATTCCATCTTAAACAACGGGCTCTTGAATGTTAGACTTCCACATTTAATAATACCTTGGCTGATTTTGGGCAAATGTCATATTGTGTCAGGCACAACTTTGAATTCTAAACTGTTGTTAGTTAACCAAGTAATTGTTTGAGTTATTATTATGTACTTTCTTACAGTAGCTGGCTATTAGTTGCAACCTTACAGCTCCCTTTATATGCATTTAGCCTTTTGGTTTCTAATGTGGAGTATATCATGTTATATAAGGGCTTGACTCTATTCTATATTCTTGCTTGTGTTCCCTGTACTAAGTGATATTATTATGATTATTCATTCTTTGATATTTTCTAAGGTCAATACCGAGAGGGCTATTCGGCATGCAACTCAGGAGCGTATTCCGATAGTAGTTGTTATTAATAAGGTATGTATTCATTTCTCTGCCCAGTTTACTTTAGCATGTTCGTAGCTATAAACTTTTACATTATATTGTATTTGTTTTCTTGAAGGTTGACAGATTGATAACAGAGCTTAAATTGCCTCCTAAAGATGCCTATCATAAACTAAGGCATACTTTAGAAATCATCAACAACCACATCACGGCAGCCTCTTCCACTGCTGGAGATGTCCAGCTTATAGATCCAGCAGCAGGGAACATTTGTTTTGCCAGTGCAACAGCTGGATGGTCATTCACTCTGCAATCATTTGCAAAGCTATATGTGAAACTACATGGGGTACCATTTGATGCAAGTAAGTTTGCTGCTCGTCTGTGGGGAGACATGTACTACCATCCAGACAGCAGAAGTTTTAAGAGAAAACCTCCTGCAACTGGAGGGGAAAGATCTTTTGTTCAGTTTATCTTAGAGCCACTGTATAAAATATATAGTCAAGTCATCGGGGAGCATAGAAAGAGTGTAGAGGCAACTTTAGCAGAACTTGGGGTTACACTTCCGAATGCAGCCTACAAGTTGAATGTTCGACCATTGTTAAGACTTGCCTGTAGCTCAGTTTTTGGTACAGCAACAGGCTTCACTGATATGCTAGTTCAGCACGTTCCTTGTGGAAAAGAAGCTTCTTCTGGAAAGGTCGATCACATATATACTGGTCCAAAAGACTCTATGGTTTACAAGTCCATGGAAAATTGTGATCCATCTGGGCCACTTATGGTTAATATTACCAAACTCTATCCTAAACCAGATTGCAGTGTTTTTGATGCCTTTGGTAGAGTGTACAGTGGCACGATCCAAACAGGCCAGACTGTTCGTGTACTAGGAGAAGGGTACTCACCTGAGGATGAGGAAGATATGACAGTGAAAGAAGTAACAAAGTTGTGGGTTTACCAGGCTCGTTATAGGATCCCTGTAAGCAAGGCTCCACCAGGTTCATGGGTTCTCATTGAAGGTGTAGATGCCTCTATCATGAAGACTGCAACACTTTGTAATGTTGATTATGATGAAGATGTATACATATTCCGCCCTCTACAGTTCAATACACTTTCGGTGGTGAAAACTGCTACAGAGCCTCTTAATCCTAGTGAACTACCAAAAATGGTTGAGGGTCTTAGAAAAATCAGCAAGAGCTACCCTCTAGCCATTACTAAAGTTGAGGAATCGGGGGAGCATACAATTTTGGGCACTGGGGAGTTATACCTTGATTCTATCATGAAGGACCTGAGAGAGCTTTATTCTGAAGTAGAAGTCAAGGTCTGTTGTTCAGCTGCCTTTTTGTTTTTTATAATGTCAATTAATCTTGTTGCTCTTTTTTTTTTTTTTTTTCTTTTTTTTTTTTTTGTGTGTGTTGGGGGGGGGGGGGGGTGGTTGGTTTCCTGATGATAGTGTTTTATATTTCGTTTGAGCTTTTGGAGAATCCAAATCAATTTCTTGTGTACAGTGTTGACTGATCAATATCTTGCTTTTGACAACTGAACTGATCTATTTTCAATTGGTGTTAGGTAGCGGATCCAGTTGTCTCATTCTGTGAAACAGTGGTAGAGTCTTCATCAATGAAGTGTTTCGCTGAAACACCCAATAAGAAGAACAAAATCACTATGGTAAGATTTGCATTCTTGTTTTGTTGTTGAAAGATTTGGTCCTTTTTGTGCACAACTCTGGCTTACTGCTGTGCCGGGCCTCTTCAGATTGCAGAGCCACTAGAGAGGGGTCTTGCTGAGGATATCGAGAATGGTATCGTAAGCATTGATTGGCCTCGAAAGAAGCTAGGTGACTTTTTCCAAACTAAATATGAATGGGATTTGCTGGCTGCCCGTTCTATATGGGCTTTTGGTCCAGATAAGCAGGTAAGCTCATTCTCAATTATACTTAATGTCAGAATTCTTTGCTTTATTTTGTTATTTTGTGATTAGTCTAAAAGCCATCTTACCTGTAGGGGCCTAACATATTATTAGATGACACACTTCCTAGTGAAGTTGACAAGAACTTGCTGAGTGCTGTGAAGGATTCTATTGTTCAAGGGTAAGCAATTTTTCTTACATTCTCTCCTCCTCCCCTACTCCCTCCCCAGTTTTCTATCTTCTACTTTCCTTTTGAAGTTTTGCATTCTTTTGTATATAGCTTTCAGTGGGGTGCTCGAGAAGGTCCCCTCTGCGATGAACCAATCAGAAACGTGAAATTCAAGATAGTTGATGCTAGGATTGCTCCTGAGCCACTACATCGGGGTACTGGACAATTAATCCCCACAGCCCGTCGTGTGGCTTATTCAGCTTTCCTTATGGCAACCCCTCGTCTTATGGAGCCAGTGTATTATGTGGAGGTGACTACATTTTTCTGTTTAGTACTATAAAGTTGACTGATTTCCCCCCATGATCTTATTTATGTGCCTCTTTCAGATACAAACACCAATAGATTGTGTTTCTGCGATCTACACGGTTTTATCTCGTAGGCGTGGCCATGTGACGGCTGATGTTCCACAACCAGGAACCCCAGCGTATATTGTTAAGGTTTGTCTTTTTTTATTTTTTATTTTTATTTTTTTTCTTGATGCAATTTAACTTATCTTGCTAAATGTGATAAGCTCATAAGCATATGCTTTCCATTGTATATTGTTCATTTTGGTGTTTGATTCAGCAACTGATACATCACAAAAAGTACCTTCTTGCTTTTTTGTACACGCATGTTGATTCGCCTAGTATTGTTGAGTTTTGACGCTGTGGTCATCTTTTTCTTTATAGGCATTTTTGCCTGTTATAGAGTCATTTGGATTTGAGACAGATTTAAGGTATCATACCCAAGGTCAGGCCTTCTGCTCTTCTGTGTTTGATCATTGGGCTATTGTCCCTGGAGATCCCCTAGACAAGAGCATTGTCCTACGGCCTCTTGAACCTGCTCCAATACAGCACCTTGCAAGAGAGTTCATGGTGAAAACAAGGCGTAGAAAGGTACGATTCTTTTCTTTTATCTGTGGTGAGATACTTAACAAGTGATCTTAACATTATGACATTAATTTTAAGGAAACTAGACAAACCTGTTCTGTTGTGCTTATTGATGATTATTCCTGCAGGGTATGAGTGAGGATGTTAGCATCAAGAAGTTCTTTGATGACGCTATGGTTGTGGAGCTGGCCCAACAGGCTGCAGATCTTCATCTGCAGATGATGTGAAGGGTGGATATTCCCTCTTTTTTCTTCCTTCATGACCAAAGAATTCCTGGCAGGTCTTGATATTTAGAACGTCTCCTGCACGCATATGAATTTTGTTTTTTGTTGAATAGTGAAGTTAGATCCCTAAGTGATTATGAGATATGTACATCGACGATTGGGAATATAGTTTCTCTACAAGGATCTAATTAACAAATGCTTGCGGTGACTTCATTTCAAGCTAAATGCTACTAATGATATCATTCTTTACCAATTTTCAAATTTCCATCTAAACCTTTTGTTTACGCGGCATTTGTGCTGAGCTGCTTCTCATTTATGAACCCGGCTTTTAGCCGTATATAGCTGTATGGGTTTGCTGAAAAGTATGTCATCTAACCTATGCCATACTTCAGGACATCATCAGCTTAGTAGAAGTCTGAGCCACTAAATAGTAGGCCTGTAAAAACTTCCTCCAAGGCTCCAACTGATCCTATTATGAATTTATGCGAGCCAAGCCAACCGATCTCTACTTGGTAAGTGGACATCAAAAGTTCACTTCATTTGAAAAGAACATCACCCTTGCACCCTTGCCAAGTTGCCAACATTTAATTTATTAAGTGTTCACACAAATACAAATATTGTATACATCATGTTCTTTAGTCCAAACTCCATCAAATTTTGAGTTATGACTTAATTAAGATATATACTAATCTTTTTTGGCAACATAACAAATAATGGTCGGTTTATCTTATTTCAGAAAAAATAAGTTTAAACTCCGGTATAAATAAAATGAGTTCTCATAAAATAATTTCAAACAAAATTAAATGAGCCTAACAGAGCCTAATTCTCAAAGCAAAGACCACATTAATTTTTTTTTTTTAGGGCAGGGATTCAGGGAATCCATAATAGATATTGAATACATGGTATGGAACTGATCCTCTAAACTAAACATACCATGTATCCCCATGAAGGTCATACTTTACTCTCTTCAAAGTCCTCAGACTCCTCACTTCACAAGCTATACTGGGAAATCCATCTTCGGCCCTTATGTGACTTAGAATTCATTCAGTCTTTCAGTTATAAGTAGCCACTGGGTCAGTTAAGGACAATTTTAACGTGCATTTTCAACCATAAACTGAATAGCCACTTATAATACACCTTAAATCAATGCATACCGTCGCCCAACAGGATACAAAGGTTAAGTTTGGAAACATCGAAACAAAACCGACACTGATCACTAATCACTAATCACTGATCAATGGTTTTGATTAAGGCATTCAATAAAAATTCCACTGACAACATTGCAAAGCTAACCATGGAATAGAAATACTGCAGCAGCAAATTCTCAATTGGCTTTCATTAGAAGATTTCACTGAGAAGTTGCTTATAATGGTATTATCCGATCAGCTTAAAGTGGAACATTATTAATACCAATAAAAAATATGCAGAGCATAAAATGATAATAGACTCGCACTGCCAAAACATCAAAGTAGACATTACTGTACAGCAAGCTCAAATAAAATTTTACAAAATTGTGGGACCTATTCTATTCTATTGAACTGCTAGCCTTTGGAGATGATCCAAGAACACCTCAAAACTGACGTCGTCCGTGAAAATGAGATCTCCACCAGGAGCCATAGAGGCACCAGAGTTGTATGTAGCTGAAGGATTTAACTTTGCCAGAAGAAAGCGGGCCTAGACAAGCATTAAGAAAGAAAAGTCAATTTTACTTGGACAAGGTGCAAAATGAGCACTCCAAGATAACGAGCACAAAAGCATAAATTGATTATCAGCCCAACAAAGTACTGGTAGTTGCTGTAGTTCAGAGGAAGACCTTTGTTTTGTGTTTGCTTCACAGATAAGATACTCAGGTAATTAAAAAAATAGTTGGCCTTTATTCATACAGAAAATTTGTAGACCTTCGAAAACAGAAAGAGGGACAAAAAAAAATAAAGGAGTAATGTACAGAAGTTTAGAAGTTAGAGATCAATGCACTGCTGACTTAAAAGGCATATTTATCATTCATAGAGGGAGACTAGAAATATAAGGAACTGCTCTTCAGCACACATTATGACCACAATTAACATAGATATCCTATATAAAGCAAATAATCTTACAAATGCAAACCTAACAGTATTACAGTTCATCCTATTTATTCTAAGAGTTTTCAGTATGAGAAATACCTGAGAGCCATACTGATCACAGATAACTAAGCGTGGAACTGGAAACCTCTCTTTGATCAAAGCATTGGCATCGTCTTTAGGAACTTGCAACAAGTGGGCAAATTCCTGAGAAAAAAGAAAGGAAGAACCCGAGTCAAAGAAAGAACAATCAAACAGCTGGCAAATAGTAGATAACACAAACTCATTGTGAAACCTAGTTATTTCATATACCACAATCACAGACTAAAGTAACCCAACAAGGAAAACATTGACCTTGTAATCAGGCTGATCTTGGTATCCAGCCTTACGCCACTGAGCAATCGTTTGACCATGAAATATGACAATAGTGAAATATGAGTCTAGTAGCAATATCCTATCTGGAGCTACAGAAGCGACGTCGAGAAGAGCAGGTTCAGGAGGTGATTGTAAGGAATAGGAAATCAGTGAAGGCTGAATCATCACTACCGAGTTGGCTACATTTTCCCGATTTAAAATCATTCTGAAGTATGCAGTCTCATCAGGGCTGTTGTTGAACACCTAATAAACAATAATATAGTAAGCTGCTTTCATGATTTTACAATCATCTAAGATCCCACAATAGAAAATTGTATACCTGAACAAACTGAGATCTCCTTAGATGAAAAATAAATTGAGGAAATATTGAAAACCGTGGTGATAGGCTAAAAGAGTTGGGATTTTCCTTTTGGTAATCTCCATATTTTGAGCATAGACGTATCAGTGATCTATCAAGCCATCGTATTGGGTCAAACTCTGCCTGCATGTGGAAATATTTTTTTGGTTAAAGGATGAAACAAGAAAATGTAAAAAATTGTTTAAAACAAAACCTAAATCAGTATTCCCCATTAAAAGTTACCTCATTCTCCATCTTGAATGAAACTAAGCGTGCCAGAGTAACAGCAGCCGCTTCTTGATCAAATCCCGCAATCAACTCCTAAGCAATATAGATGGAAAAACGTGTAAATAACATAAAACAACTATAGTAAGAGGCTAAATAACCCATAAAGCAACTCCAGCATGGGAGAAGAAGTTCAAGATATTCCAACAAGCAATAATGGGAGATGACTAGTAAGAATCTGAATCATAGTTTGTTCACAAATAGTTCTTTTTCCTGTATCTGACTTCTACATTTAATTTCTAAGCTCCTTTTTGTGGTGGTGGGAGGGGCGGGGAGTGGGGAGGGGGGCACAAATTGATATTAGGAGGGGAAGTCAATCGAGACCCAAATTCATGAATATAAAAAATAAAAGAAATAAAAAAAACATTGAAATTGCACCTAAAATTTTAAAATTACTACCAAACGTGTTTCAATGAACTTTCATTATGAAACGTTTCTGATACGAATATGCAGGTCATGCCATGCAGCAGAAATGCCAAGCGTAGTAACATGTACAATCAACTAACTTTTGATCAAATATCCTAGAATAAAGAAAGGCAATACAAAATACAAATAGCAGGAATACCTGTGTGCTTCCTGGACCAGAAACCCATCGCCTAGAAATAGTAGAAATACGAAGTCTCATACGACCACTAATATGTTGATAACTGAGAAAATTATGTAATAAGTAAGAATATGTTCACCATCTAGCAAGCACTGAAGCACAATATGTCAATAAGAAAGGGAACAACCAAGAAAGTGAAAGGTTATGCTCATACTAAGTCAAAAACTGTAGGTAAAACAGGTTGCTAGTGGCTTCACCAATAGCATCAGGGCTCTCCTTCTTTGCAATGTCAAAATAGATGCATAAAGTTGTAGCTTTGTCAAGTCCACACAACTTCCATGCACTTGTGTTTCCCTGACCAATAACGGTTTCCGAACAAAGTAGACCTTTCTGCACCAAAGCATTGGACATGAACATCAAAGATCCGCAAGCACAAGTATGAAAATAAACAAACTTAAAACACAAATTAACCTTTTCAAGTGATGCACAGGGACCAAGAATTCCCTGAATCTTCATATCTTTTGAGCAGCTAACCTCAAATATACCACTGCACACAAAAATTTGATTAGGCCAACTGCCATTATCACCTATGCTAAAAGTCTGAATAAGAAAGTTCAGCACCAAATGTCTGAATGTTAAAAAATCCAACCACCGACATGGTTGCAGAAGAATCAATGCAAAATAACAATGCATTGTAATAGCAGAGTTGAGAATTCAAATTACTTGTAAGCCATGTATAAAATAGCAAGAACTATACAGCATAAAACAGTTCGATTTCTAAACTTCACAGATAAGATCAAAGAGGGCACTTTACACAGCCTGGTCTAGTAATTCTAAAACCAGGCAAACAGCCTTCTATAGCTTGTAAATAATAAATCTTCTAAGCTAATTAGCATTTGTTGGGGGGTGGGTGGGGAGAGAGAAGAAAGAGAAATACAAAGTATCACTGATCTTCAATAATGAACCATATAATCACCAATCACAGAAACTCCACCCAAATTCTGCCACATTCCAGTAAAATATTTTGAAAATGAATTACAATAATAATCAATGAGTCTTTTACTTCCCAGAATACTATCTGCCTTCCGTCTTAGTCTCGACTACTCTCTCTTATTAAAGATTATACAACTCCGATTTCGAGCGTCCATAATTGACTTGCAAATACAATCCCATTTTGAATAATCTTGTACAAATGAGTACCAAAGTCAATATTAATACGGATTTCGAAAATTCAAGATACTAGCTATTCATTCTGCCCCCATTTATTCTTTTTTAATAAGAAAATGGTCACCACAATTGCCATCTCAAACCAGCTGACCAACACAGATCTCCTAAATAATACACAAACAAATTAGCAATTGAAAATACGTAACTTGAGAGTTAAAGCAAAATCAAGAAATATTACATTCAGCCAAAGATTCCCAGTCCTTCGAATTTGGAGGGGTCAGTTGAAATTAGGGATGGCAATGGGTCGGATTTGGATCGGATTATGCAAAATCCGACTCCGACCTTACAAGCTGTCGGATTTTTTATCTGCCTCCACCTCCGACTCCGATCCGACTTATATTTTCATCCTCCGACTTTAAAAGTAATTTTGACCATAGCAACCAATATATAATCAACTTTAAAGACCAATAAATTCATAAATTGAATGATAAAAAATATATAAGTACATGAAAAAGTCGGAGTCGGATCGGATAAGTCGGATTCTAAGTAGACTCCAACTCCGACCCTCCTTTGACTCGGAGTCGAATTCGGATAATTATTTCTCGAATTCGGTTCGGATTTTTTTTCTTCGGATCGGATCGGACTAGGGGCGGATTCAGACTAGATTGCCATCCCTAGTTGAAATGCTCTTTTCCTATAGCAGGACTAAAGCAGCATGTATTTAACCCTAACCTTATTCACCATAAGCAAAGGCCCTCCATATACAAATTGAGCTTATGTTGATGTTGTCATTTATAGATGAATCAGATGGTGTAAATGAAAGGATTTTTTCTTTTTTTTTTTTTTTTTGGGGGGGGGGGTGGGGGGTGAGGTGGGGAGACAGAAAGTCTTTGAAGAAATTGCATAGATGGAAAAAAATTAGGGACAATTACCATAAAATCAAAATTTAAAGTATACAACTAGAAAATTGGTGAGAGCAGTGTTTTCATAGAGTCGAACCACTAGCTAGGCTGAAACGAAAAAGAATCTAAAGCACAAAACAACTCTGTGTTCCAAAACAAGGTTCTAAAGCGTAACAAATGTCCTGGATCAAGGCTCTCAAGTCTCAACATAATACAAATCAGTGCCAAAACAGGGTTCTAATAAATTAAAAATTTCAAAAGTGAAAGTCAATTAAATTAACCCAAACATGAAACCACTTACTCTTTGAAAACAAAAAAGGAAAACTTTCACTTACAAATCAATGCCACCCAGATCTGGCTTAAGAAAATCATGTTCATGTGCTGATTTCAAGCCAAAGCTTAAGTACTAGCCAACATATAAGTAAAAGAGAATCAGCACCAACTATTCCAGCACACTCCATACGACCCTCAATTGACATCAAAACCAAGACTATATAAAGCAATGATATTTCCTGCTCCAAAGGAAATGGAAAGTCTACCACAATGGATTGATACTTAAAGACATCATGAAATTAACTTCTACTGGAATGTAATAATACTACTATCGACAAATCTGGAAATTACACGTGACACATTATCAAAATAAGAAGCACCCTAAATAACTCCAGCCAAATTCTGGAAATATAACAGTTCAAAAGTGTACATAGATCAACAAAATTTCAACTGCCAAAAGTTACGATAGGTCAAGCATGATTTAAGCAGAGCCTTACTTTGACGCTGGTCCAAGATCATGTTCCCCAGCCTGGAAAACACGCTTCAGAGAGTCCTTAAAAACTGAATGGCCAAAACTTTCAGCAAGGACCACAAGACCGCCAGTACTTTCAACAGCAACTTTCATTTCAGCAAGCCCAACCTGATGTGTGAAAGATGATTACTGACATCAGGCCAATATGTCTAGGAAAATGTATATACAAGGCAGCAGAAGAGGCAAGGTAATAATACTTGCTCTCAAAAATGAATGTCTGCCAGCAAGTAGAAACAATATAATAAGATTTTAAATTTCAATACAATTTAATATGAAATAGTATAAAACAAGGCGAGAGCTCTTTGTTGGCTTGCACCAAAGGTATTTTCTCAGTTGGGAGTTATGCCTTAAGACCAACAATCCTCAAAGTCAGAGGGTGCCAATTGGATGTATACTCATATCAATAACTATTAATAAACTGTAACGAAATCATATTTCCCCTATTCTTTCCACAAAGTGCTGTTGGGAATACAGAAAGCATAGTAGAAGAACAGATCCAGACATTTCAGCTCACCTGAACAAGCATATAGACATTGGAACAGATTTGTCAATTACTACCTCACCAGTTCACCACCACACAAAAGTATGTGTATTATACTATTATTCCTTCAAAAAGATATAGGCCTATATAAAAAGTACAATCCTACAGCAACGTAACTTCTGAAATTGTATTTCACTTTTTGAATATATTGACTCCTTAAAGGGCACATTATAAAGACAAGAGTGATGAGATGTAATACTGGCAATAGCATTTTGCAAGCAATCAACTCAAAACCCCAAGAAAATTCTTATTCACAAAGCCAAAACACATATTGATACCTGATCTAGAGCACACGCAAAAAGGTCAACAATGTGCCCTTGGTGTACAAGCTGCTTAGAAAGTCCTTCATAGAATTTAACAGCTTTATGATAATATGGAGCAGAATCCTTATCCAGATCCTTGTGAGAACGAATTGGCTCAGATAAGTTCTTTGAAACAATCTGCAAATAGGGAAAAAAAAAACCATTAACCACAGTTCAGAAATGTAAGGCCTTGACTTATCAACAAGAAATCAGGAAACCTACAACAGAAAATGACATCAAGTAGACGGGATAAAGTCTCGAAAAATATTAAGGTATGCGTCATATGACTCATATGAGGTAGTTCAAGTAAGGTCCTATTCACCTCACCTTACAAAAATAATATTCAATTATGTAAAAATAATTTCATTCCACTTAGGAGTCATTTGGTTGGATCGTTTGAAATGGGTTGGAATGAAGTTGGAATCCATCCCATCGGTTTTCTGTTTGATTGAGCTTTTTAACTATGAAATCTCATATCCAAGGGGTTCTAACTCTACCTCATATGTATGCAATCCCATACCCACATCTCCCCTAAGATTCAAACATTCATTTTATTAATGAAGCATATAATCCATTCCAACAATAAAACCAAACAACTTTAGACTAGTATGGGTTTTACAATCTATACCTCTCTAGTATGAGATTCTAACCAACCCATTCCAATTTAATGAAACAAATACCTCCTTAAAAATTTAGTTCAGTAAAAATCAATAACTTAACAGAGAAATAAAATAAAGAATTAGTAAAAATAATTTGAATTCAGCAAAATTAATTTCAGTTTAGTAAAAATAATTTTAGTTCAGTAAAAATAATTTCAGTTTGAAAAATTAATTTCAGCTCGACAAAAATAATTTCAATCCCGTAAAAACAATTTAAGTTCATCGAAAATAAGGTGAAGTGAATACGGCGGGGGCCGAATAGAATCAAATAAAAAAAAATCATCAACCTTACTTCAAACATGCAAAAGACATGTTCTGGACAATATCTGTTTTCTTCGGCTTCAATTATTCAGGACTACAAAAGTGTGAAGGTAGCATATCAGGTTTTTCAACACACAATTGGGCAACTATTCCAAATACATTGTCTCAGGCAGATGGGTGAAACCTCCACCAAAGAACTGGGGCTCTAGCAATAGGGTCTATTCGCATCTTTCTTTTATTAAGAACTTCCCCTTACATTTTAAAAACCAGAGAGCACACAAGTGACATAATTACCCCAAGCCAGAAATAACCTACTGCTTACAAAAGTTAGAGTAACTATGTAAAGTTTTCTTCACAGATCAATACTAAAAAATTTAAGGTTGGAATAGAGCATTTCAAAGAAGAAAACTTACAGCGCCCGGCCCTTCTGTTGATGGGCCACCAACAAAAGCCATAATCCTAGCTCCTGATCCAGGAACGCAAGCACCCAACACATGGGCAGCAATACTGAGCGCTGTGCCAGTACATCTACTTGCCCTCTGATCTGAAGGCACTCCCCAAGGATCCTTTTGAAGCTCTTCTAACAGCTACACCCACCCGATCACAAATACATCAGCAAGAAGTCAATACCAATCAATTCCGCAACAGCAGAAACAACACAACAGCTACGAAGCAAGAAACAAGCCTCCCCGTATCATATTGGACCATACAATTATAAATGTAAGCATGAATGTACGTCTTATATTAGTAAAAGTACACTCCAAACTGTATAAATCAAAAGTAATAAACTCATAATCATTCATTCAATTCTGTATCAATAATAGTGTTTTATCAACATCATCAAATCATTCATTCAAACCAAACACACATTAATCAAACATAAGATATCAACAAACATGATCAAAAGCTATACCGAATTCAACGTAAACTCGCACTCGGAAGCAGGCAACAAGAACCTCGCAATGCTTTCAGAAGTCAAACCATCTCTAACACCAGCAACAACCCCAGCAGCCGGTTTCGGCTTCCGATCAAAAAAATTCAACTGCTCCATCACCTTATCTTTACTAACCTCCTTAGACCCTTTAAACACATAACACTTAGGAATCCCACTACCCCCACCAGAAAACCCTAATTCATGAACTTGAACAAAACTCCCAAATGTAATAAACCCAATTAGAGCATCATCCGGCATCAAATCCAACGCCTGAGACAAAGCCAATTTCAAATACCCAATTTCTTCCTCAATCAAACAATTATCAACAACAAATAAATAAACTAAAGGGGTATGATTTTGGGCGTGCAATTCAGGGAGTGGTTCATATTCAATTGTAGTGTATTCTGGGTATAATTCAGCAGGAAGATTAGCATCAGAAATCGAAGCGTAATGTTGGGGGAAGTGATTTCGATTGAAACAAAAAGGGCAGATCCAGATTTTGGCAGCATAATCGATGACAGCAAAAGGGTTGAGAATTGATCGACAAGAACGACATCGAAGAGGAGAGTAAGGAAGAATTGGAAGATTAGGGAAGGGTTTTAATGGAGTATAGAGAAGAGAAACAGGGATAACAGAATTGCTTGATTCTTGTTTTGTGCCTGGGATTACGTTCCATGGCATTCGAACTCCATCTTTGGATTCTAGGTCTAGGAATTCCGCCATTGTTGGAGCTTCAAGGTGAAGATGAAAATGGTGATCTTGAAGATGGGTTGATTTGAAAATTGATGATCACTGTAAACTGTGATCAGTGTGAAGGAAAAACTGGAAATTGATCAAGAATGTTTCGAGTGTTTGACAAGAATGCAAGTGATCAAACTGATCAAATGTTGCTCCCCTCACTTTCGGTTTTTTTCTTTTTTTCTTTTTTTTTCAACAAAACATTTATTTAATTAAGGCAAGGACAAAAATAGAAATGCCCAATATTGAATATAACTCTCGTTTGGACTAATTGTAACACTTTCATATCCATTTGTTATGTTATAGAGTGTGATCAGCTATTTAATTGGTTCAAGTGTGTAATACTCCGTGCTAATCAATTTTTTTTTTCATTGGTGCAAGTGTGTAATATCTTGCTCGTTTGTGAGAAACACTCGTTCCATGAAATACACATACTACGGTCCTTTCTTGGACTTTCATAATATTTTAATATGTCATCATTACTATTATGAAATTTAATATGTCGTATTTAATTTTAGTTAAGTTAATTTCAATTCAATTATGCAAATTTCATTTTATTTCAGTTTAGCAAGTGAATTTAGTACAAAAGAATGAGGCCTAATTGCTCTATGGTGCTTCAAAGTGTTATCAAATTATCAATTTTTTTACATGATAACAACATAAGCAATGACTTATACAATCTAAGTGTCCCAACTTACTTGTTCTAACTAATGCTTGTTGTCACATCTTTTGGAATTTTGGGTGATTGTGTACATCATACAGTTGACCTTTTTTATATGAAAAAACATAATACTATTACATATTTACTTTTAAAAGGCATACCACTATAAAAAATAAGAGTTTTTTAGCAACTAAGTTTGGCAACAAATTTTTACAAAACGTTGCAAAATAGGAACAAAAATAATTTTTTTTTCATTGTCTACTTAAAAGCGACATTTTATGCTTTACTTTTTAGTAATTAATGGCTACGATTTTTTGTTTGTTGCTTTTTAAAACAAATTTTCTTACTAGTTGTTCCTAGATAGCATCATATTTTTGTCATGTTGCCAAATAGAACCAAACTATGGCAACTAATATTTTATGGCCCTGCTTGGCAATTGGCTGTTGGTTGTTGGCTGTCGGCTGTTTTAGTTGGCTGGTTTGACTGGTTGTTTAGATTGGCTTTTGAGTTGGCTGTTTGACTAGAGTTGTAGTGTTTGGTAAATTGGCTGTTGGGTGCTAGCTGTTGTTAAACTATATCAACACTAATGAACTAATATAATACTTTAATATTAATTAAAATAATAAATTATTGGTAATTATAATTGTAAATTAATTATTAATTATTTACAATAAGTTTACAATAATTTAATAATAATTAGTTATAATTTAAATTAATTAATTATTGGTTATAAATTACTAATAATTGTATATTACTCCATATTAATACATATTATTAAAAACTAATTATTGAATGATAATAATTAATTATTAATTATAAAATATTAAATACTATTATTAAAACTAATTATTAAGTACTAATAATTTATGTTTCAAAAAAAATATTAATTATTAATTACTAATTAATTATTACTAATTAGTAATTATTAATTAGTAATTATTTATGTCAACAAGCCAAAAGCCATAAGCCATAAGCCAAAAGCTGCTCCAACTAGCTTTTGGCTTTTGGCTTTTGGCTTAAAAGCCAGCTTTTCAGCCAGTTAAAAAAGCCACTAACCAAACATGTTTTTGGCTGTTTGACCAACTTGAAAAAGCCAAAGGCCAACTGAAAAGCTGGTTTCCAAACACCCCCTATAACGAACAAAGGCAATGAATTATTGTCATTAGAAACAAAGTCGTCTAAACTATTGTTGCTAGATGACAACATACTTTTTAAATGTTGCCATTTACCAATTGAAATTTTTATTTGTTGTTATCGGAGATACTCTTTTTATTATTTGTTGTTATAATGAAATCAAATTATAGTTTATTGTCATTGGAAACAAGTTGTGTTACAGTTCGTTGTCAATCTATATGTAGGCCACCTTTATATTTGTTGCCATTGGAGATACTCTTCTTAATTTTTGTTCCTATAATAACATCAAAAAGAGACGGATTTCAATTCCGTCTCTAATCTAGAGACGGTATGTGAAACGCTAAACATCGCCCGCAATTTACCATATAAAGCCCACAAATATGTTATGATTTGACCATTATGCCCTTTTGCTAAAATTGAGATAATCTCGGTGTAAAAAATGTGGAGCCGTACTGGCTCGTCGGGGGAGACCGGATGGCAGGCCGGAGATGCGGGGGACGCCGGAGGTACGTCGTCGTCGACGGAAAACGAGGTAAGTGACCGCTAAAATTCACGGTTTACCGTCGTAGTGGCTACGGCGCCTAGGGTGGACGCCCAAACCGTAGCCTGGACGTCCAAGCCGGACGCCAGAACCACCAGAGTGGCGTCCAGGCTAGACGCCCAGACCACCAGAGTGGCGTCCAGCCCAGACGCCCAGACCACCAGACTGGCGTCCTGGGCAGACGCCACTCCACTGGGTGAGGCGGCCCTGCCAGGCGCCAGTCCAGTGGGTGTGGCAGCCCTGGCAGACGCCACCTTTAATAATTAATTTTTATTTTTTCCTTTTTGATTTTGTTGTTGTTTTTTATTTAATTTTTTTGTGAAAATAAAAAATCGAAAATGATTTTTTAAAAAAATTCGAAATGGGTTTTTTGTAAATTAAATTTGAAAATTCGAAATAGGTTTTTTTAAAATTAAATTTGAAAATTCGAAATGGTATATTTTTAAATTTAGTTTGAAAATTCGAATTGGGTTTTTATAAAAATTAAGTTTGATTATATATAATTATGTTTTTTTTGTGTTAATTATGTGGAAATATAGAAATTAAATGTATTATCCGTTAAATGTATTTATTGTAATATATAATTGATGCAGGAATATGGTGGAGACGGAAATGATTACAGTGAGATATTTGGACATGATGGTCCATTCGAAGAAGCTCAACATGCGATTGATTGGGCAAAACAGGTTGCAATTGCAGCTGGATTTTGCTTGGTAGTAGCAACTCATAAATCTCAACGGGATGGTAGAATGGATCGCATTTTGAGATGTGACCGTTATCGCAAAAGAGAAGAAAGAGATTTTCGTACAGCCACTCGGTTTGACACAAAGCGGAAAGGTTGTGGGTGTGAGTTCAGAGTAAAGGTTCGACAACTACGGAGTCGTGACGGTTGGGAAGTGATAGGTTACTCTAAATGGGGGTATCACAACCATGAGATGATAGTATATGAAGAGGGTCATCGACAACTAAGCGGCTTAAGTCCTGCTGCGAAACTAGTTGTGAAAGAAATGAGTGATGCTCAAGTGAAGCCTGCTAAAATATTAGCATCTGTGTTAGAGAAATTTCCAGAAGACCATCCAAACCGAAGACACATCTACAACGTCAGACAGCAACTCAGGTTTGAACGGTCAGAGGGAAGGAACCCTATACAGCAGCTGCTACACCAGGCACAATCACGTGGTTACCTGTTCTGGTTTGATTCTGATGAAGATACAGCGGAGGTGACTCATCTTTTCCTTGTGCATCCTGATTGTGCTGATATGATCAAGTCTTGGCCATTTGTGATTTTGATCGACTCAACGTACAAGACAAACAAGTACAAGTTCCCTCTGGTTGAGATGGTTGGGATGGCTCCAACGAACCAGAACTTTCTGATTGGTCATGCAATCATCAGGGATGAGACGGCTCCAAGTTATTATTGGGTTTTGGAGAAGCTGAGAAACTACATCGGGCCTAATGTTCATCCAGCAGCCATCGTCAGCGACTGTGAGGGAGGTCTCTTTGCCCCCATAGCAGAGCTGTTTCCCGAATCGAACCACTTATTGTGCACATGGCACATCAACAACTGCGTGAAAGTGAAAGCCTACAACCTTTTCAAGAAGAATTTGGAAATGGCAGAGAGATTGGTGAATGGTAAGTGGCGGAAGATCCTACAGGCTACCACAGAGGAAGCGTATGAGCGAGCATTGGCTAACTTCAGGGATTCGTACCAGTGGTGTCCGGCACTGGTGGACTATGTGATGCATCAATGGGTCCCTCATAGGGAAAAGTTTGTCAAATATTGGACAAACCAGGTACTTCATTTTGGGAACACTACAACATGTAGAGTTGAGAGCGCTCATAGAGCTACCAAGGACTGGATTGATTCATCGACCGCTGCTTTGGATACACTGTTCGCTAGACTGAACAAGTCAATTGAAACTCAGAAGAACGACATCAGGAACTCTCTAGAGGACTCCAGACGACGACATGGTACGATGTATAGCCATTTTATATTTAAGATTCTCCATGGTCGTGTGTCGCACTACTGCTTGGGGTTGATTCTCACCGAGCTGAACAGGGTGAGGGACTTGGCTGACGAAGTGTATACTCGGTGTGGGTGTACTATTTCAGTAACTCATGGATTACCTTGCGCATGCACCATTCATCGCGTTATTACAGAAGAAAGGGCGTCGTTACATGTTGATCAGGTCCATTCATTCTGGAGGACGCTTGTTATTGGTGAGCATGCAGACAATCAAACGGCCGACCGTGAACAGGAAGAGTTGGAGCAGTTCCGTTCGATGTACGACCGAGTGTCCTCCAGCCATCCTTCTATTATTCGTGACGCTACTCATGTGCTTCATGACATGTTCCACCCGTCTAACTTAGATTATGAGGAACCCGAAGGAGTTGACCGTCCTCGAGGTCGACAACGGCGGAACAGGAGTGCGTTTGAGTATATCCGTGGTCTTGGTCGTGGTCGTTCTCGTGGTCGGACATCGTCATCTAGTCGTAGTCAATCTTCATCGTCTGTGAATATGCCCCTGAGAACTGGTACGTTTTGGTTGTTTTTATTGCACATAGTTTTAAAGTGTTACTCCTGTCTTCTTAACTGTCTATAATTAATTATTTGGTGAATAGGAAGAAACGATGTTGATCAGTTTCCGTACAAGGAAAGGATACCTGCGATCATCATGTCGTACGTGGAAGGGTGGAATGATGTAATCGGAGATGGTAACTGCGGATTCCGGGTCGTGGCTGATGTTTTTCAAATGGGCGAAGACAACTACGGTTTGGTGCGTGAGTTGATGTACAGCGAAATTGCCTCTAACCGAAATGTTTATCGTCATGTGTACCAGGATGACTTGGATGGCGCTCTCCGGCGTATCCGGTGGGGAGGTGGACCTTGCGGCGAAAATCATTATTTTGACGCGCCCCTAGATCTGTTTGCCGTTGCAAACATTTACAAATGCGCAGTCATGCATTTCGGCCTGGGAGTGCATAGTCAAGCTTATTATCCTTGTACCACGGTTCTCCCTTGGCGGTCGCGTGAGACTGTCACCACACCGGTCAGAGAGCTAGCTATTGCGTTTCTTGGGTCGTCATACAGACATTTCATCCGACTAGACATGTCAACCAATTTTCCGGTGCCACCGATTATACCTCGGTGGTACAACATTCGCACAGCGAGCGTAGAGGGTTGGGATGCGCTATATAATGACCGGATCCACGAATGGAACACCCTAGCTGCATTTTAGTTTTTCTTGTTTACATTCTTTATTTGTAATCTTATTTGTACGTTGCTCTTTTAATGAGAACATTAATATTTTATATTGTATTGCTTACTGCATTCTATATGTTGCATGGGTAAGTTGCGATCCACGAACGGTTATATCAAAATTTAAAAACAGCACTGATAATATGTTTAAGTTGGAAGCTAAAAGAACAATCTAAAATGTTACAATTTTACAACATAATGTCCAACATAATGCTCTATAAATAAAATACAATAACCATCAGTAATCCCTCCTCGACGACGACTCCCACTGCGCAAGGGTCTGTTCCAGACTATCAACAACAGCTCTCCCTGTTGCACTCATGTTGTCCTTCTCAAGAGAGAGTTTCTGAACGTCTTGCATTATCTTTCCCATCCACTGCATACAACAAAAAACAGAAGATGAAATACAATAACAACAAATAAAACTTAATTAAAAGACAACGATAAATATAATAAAAGACATACCGCTTCCGTGGCAGTAGGCGGTGGCACATAATCATCATCGCTGTGGTCGAGATCAGCGATCAACCTCGGGTGCGAATACCGGTTGAACCATTCCATGTAGTAATGGTCACACATGGGAGTAACCCCAGAGGGCGGCCGCTGCAACTCCGCTGTCCATAATCGAGCCACCATCGGAAACTGGTCCCACGTCCCGGTCATGATATCCGGCCATTCCACGACGTACTCCCTCGACGATGCAGGTCGGACCGCCTTCATCGGGCACGCCGGGGGAGGAGGGACAACTTGGACAAATCCAAGCTGGCGAAGACAACGCTGGGGCATGTACGCTTCAACGATGTCACGATACTGAATGAGTCCCGTGTACAGGGTCCTGGGTACCCTAACACTAGGGTTCGGGCCGAAAGGCATCCAGTTCACCTGTACAATTACAACATATAAAATATAATAACATGAATATAATATGTGCAAATAATAAAATGTAGACTCTATAAATAAACGTTACCTCTAAGGGGGACAGCCTGTCCAGCAATAACCGTATTGATCGGAGGCGGTCAACGGACTTCTTCTCCGAGCGGGGACTCCACGCACAAGCACGCGGCATCCCCTCATCAATAGGAACTGGGTCACGATGTGGTCGCAATGCAGGAAAATACTCGTATATCCAAGTCTGCAATAGAGTCAGACACCCAGTGATACCTGCCGCGTCAGCCCGACTCGCAAATCCTAGTTGGCGATACAAATACGCCAACGTAGCCGATCCCCAGGAAAACTGGCCTACACTGTTGGGGTCACACGCCTCTACGATGTCGCGTGGCCTGAGCTTGTTTCCGCCGCTTTTATCCGGAAACAAGGTACATCCGAGGAGTAGAAAAACATAAGCACTCAGCTGTGCGTCGGGCGTCCTACGTGCACTCGGGTACAAACACCGCTGCAACACAGATGCGATCTTCACACCTCCGTGTTCCCAAACACCTAGTGCCTCGGTGTACAGTGCAGCCCTGTCCACCGCCAACAACTCCGCCAGCGAATCTGCCTGATCCGCATCAGCCACAGCACAAAGTCGTTTACCCTCAACACGAATCCCCAGAATGGCCTCGACGTCATGTAACATGATCGTCATCTCACCGAACGGAAGGTGAAAAGAGTTTGTATCCGGCTGCCATCGCTCAATGAAAGCCGTGATCAGCGTACTGTCAATCTTATCGTGCATGGTGGCAGGAACGTGCTTCACCCTAGTGCCCTCCAGTCGCTCGAACATCTCGCTCTCCGCCGGCCAGGCCTCAGCCCATGTACGCAAAAAACTACAAGTCTTTTCCCGGGTATGACATTTCAACAACCCCGTAACTGAAGGCCTCTCCTGGTCCTCCCAAATACGGGCAGCTATGTGTCCTAGAAAGCTAGGAATCACACTCCCGTCAACAGGCCCACCGGGCACCTCACTCCTAACAACCCAAGAATCATTACCCGCCCTCGACCGTTTCCTGCTTGCCCCAGAGACAGTGGACGCAGATGATGTGCCAGATCTACTAACAAACCTACCACCCCTACCCTTACGCACCTCCACCATATGCGTCTCGTACATGTCATCAACCCTCTGACTGAATGGACCGTAATCATCATACGGTCCACTGCCATCGTCCACATCCTCATCCTCATCTGCGCCCTCCTCCTGCTCCTCCTCCTGGTCACCCTCCTCAGCATCATCATCGTCATCGTCATCCTCATCCCGACGGTGGATCCGTTCTCTACGAACTGAGGCCGAAATACCACGGGATCTGACATGTCTATGCCCCGACCTCTCCACTGAATAACTTCTACTAAGAAGCTCTATATTCTTCCCCCCACCATGACGACCCTACACAAAATTTTAAAATATATAAACATACAAAAATTTATACGATAAATAATCATCATCGCAAATCAAATACACTAAAAACAAACAAATAATAGTAAACAAAATATAAACGTAGAAAAAATACAACGAAATTGAAAAAATTTATAAAAATAAACAACAAAATATAAAAACAATTCAAAATTATATTACAAAAAAAAAAAAAAAAAAATTTAAAAACAATTTTTTAAAAAAATTAAAAAAAAAAAAAAAAAAAAAAAAATGGGGGGGGGGGCGCCCTGGCTGGACGCCCAGCCGGCGGTGGTGGCGCCAGATGCAGACACCGCCACCAGTTGGCTGGCGTTTGGGCTGGACGCCATTGCCACGGCTGCGGCGCTTAGACTAAACGCCACAACCGTGGCGGTGGCGTCCAGCCCAGGCGCCAGCCAACTGGTGGCGGCGTCTGCATCTGGCGCCACCACCGCCGGCTGGGCGTCCAGCCAGGGCGCCCCACCGCGTTCACGGCGGTTTTCCCCCTTTTTTTTTTTAAAACAAAATATACCTTTCCACCTTGGGACATCCTTCCCTCCGCCGCCGCCGCCACTTCCTTGCCTTGCCGCCTCGACATTGCCGTTATTTTGAATTTTTTTTTTTAGAGAGGTTGAAAGAAGATGAGCAATGAGAGTGTGAGTGATGAGAGTGTGAGTGATGAGAGTGTGAGTGTTTTTTTTTTAAGGTCAAGGGCAATTTTGGGAAACCAAGTGAATTTTGTGGGCTTTATGTAGTAATTTGTGGGCGATGTTTAACAAATCCCGGTTTTATTTCTCCTAATTTAAAGATAGAGTTTTCAATTATGTCTCTAATATTTCATTCACTTATTATCAATTATGTGTATAGAAGTAAACAAATAGTATTTGACATAGTTGGTTAGAGTTTCACCATGTGACTTTGAGGTCACAAGTTTGACTCTTACAAACTACTTGTCTTGAGACAAGACAATTAAAGATATTAATGGTCAAAGTTGCACCTCAACAAATGTGTCGGTCAAACTGATGTATTATATGTAAAAAAAAAAATTATAATTTTTCTTTGTGATGTATTATTGAATCACAATTCACAAAGCATGATAAACATAAATCTAATATAATATATATAAATAAAGTAGGTATTTTTTGAGAGCATTGGGGAGCACCACATAAGAAAAGGTATATTTTCGACCAATTAAAAATTAGATTTCTATTTTATTTTAGAATTAAAAAAATCACTCGCCACCTAAACAAAAGTGACGAATGAAATTTTAAATTTTTGCCATGTAGGTAAAAACGACGAATAGTAATTTATTAGGATTTTACCTAAACAAAAGTGACGAATGAAATTTTAAATTTTTGCCACGTAGGTAAAAACGACGAATAGTTATTTATTAGGATTTTAATTATTTAAGAACACTAAATTTTATCATTTTTATTTGTTACAAAACTAAAAATTATCTTTAGATATTAGGATTTATATTATTTAAAAAACTATATCATTTTTATTTGTTACAAAACTAAAAATTATCTTTAGATATTAGGATTTATATTATTTAAAAAACTATATCATTTTTATTTGTTACAAAACTAAAAATTATCTTTAGATATTAGGATTTATATTATTTAAAAAACTAAACATTATATTATAAATATCTGATGATATGATACTTTCATACAAAATTTTAAAACTTATAATGCAAGAAAAAAATTAAGAGATAACCAAAATAATATTTATATAAAAATTCGTGCATCGCACGCCACATAAGCAAAAATAATATTTCGACCAATGAAAAATTAGATTTATATATTAATTTAGAATTTTAATTTTCAGTCGCCATTTAAGAAAAAATTAACAAATGAAATTTGAGAATTGAAAACAAAAAATAGTAATTTCAGATTTAAATTATGAAAAAAAATTAAAATTATCTTTTATATTATATTTTACATTAGGATTTATATTATTTTAACAAATAATTAGAAATTAAAAAATATATTTTGATTTAATGATTTTATCTAACTATCCGATGAATGAGATAATATTTATTTCAATTTATAAATTCAAGTTTTATATACGTAAAATTTGAATAAGAATAATTTAAAACTTAACAAAATATTTTACCTTAAATTAATGTTAAAATAATAGAATAGAAAATAAAAACAAAAAATATTAAGAAATTACAAAAAAATATACAAAATAAAATATTTGAAAACCGTGCATCGCACGTGCTTACATCTAGTTATAACTAGATGAAGCCCGTGCAATGCACGGTTTGTTTGAATTTTTTAAAATAATATTTTTACATAGATATTTATGTGCTAAAAATTGTTAAATGTTTAGATAAAATTTCTGAAAATTAAAAGATAATATTTTATATTTAATTAATTTAAACTGGATAATCTCATTCACCAATTTTTCTTACGTGTCAGTTAAATTATTTAATTCTAAAAGAAATTAATAATCTCATATTTAATTGGCTACCACTAAAATTTATTATCCTACGTGGCGCGCTGAAAAAATTAAATCCTACGTGGCTCTCAAAAAACTCGGGAAAAAACTCCCCTTTATATTTAATAACTAGATGAAAGCCCGTGCGATGCACGGTTTTTTCATATATAAATCTCAAGAAAATATATTTTTGTATAGATTCTATGTTTTTTGTTTTAATTATCCCCAATACTCTCTAAAAATGCCTACTTTATTTATATATATTAGATTAGATTAATTTAAACTGGATAATCCCATTCATCAATTTTGCTTACGTGTCAGTTAAATTATTTAATTGTAAAAGAAATTAATAATCTCATATTTAATTGGATACCACTAAAATTTATTATCCTACGAACCCGCCACGAAAATGGATTGGTGGTCATCAATTTGAATATTTGTTGATATACTATGCCATGGTCATAATGTTTTAGGGTCAATGGCAGTTCAAAAATTGGCATCTTTTTCTTACTATTTATACCCTAAGTAATTTCACGGCACCCTCTCACTTGAAACCATCAAAGTCCCCTTCAATTTTGACCCAGTTTGTTCTTCCTTGACCCGCTTCTCTTATCCTAGAATGATCCATGCTTATATATATAGCTTTTGATCCTCCAAATATATAACATATTAAGCTCTTGAGCACAAGGAAAGTGTATCAAAACTCGAAAACAAAACTCGAAAGCAACATGGGAAAAGCATTGGATATTTTACTAGGAAGAAAATCTTCCAAGTTTAGTTTGCTAGAGCATGCTATCACTAGGAACTCATATCTCAAGAACCGGCAACAAGCAGTCTTCTCCTTTTCTCAGTCTGATGTTATCCAACTCCTCAACCTCGGTCATCAAGAACAAGCTCTTCTTCGAGTACTACTCTAATCACGCCACCTCTTACTAATATTGGATGCCCCAAGAACTACTCCCTCCGTCTGGAATTAACTATCACGTTGATATGGTGTATACCGTGATTTTAATATGACAACTGAATTTGGACGGAAGTTGTAATTCTTTAGATTTATTGATCGTTAACACATATTTATGAGCTAGTCTTATAACAATCTTCATCTGATCAACAGGTTGAGCATGTGATGAAGAGCAAGAACATGTTGGATGCTTTTGACATGATAGAATCTTACTGCCATCTTCTTAAGCAAAACATGTCATTGATTGAAAAAAAACAAGTTAGTGTTTATATATTTTCCTGTTTTATGATGTGTAATCAATGGAATAATACTGTATATTCTTTACAAGAATTTGCTCAAGCTTTATTGTTGTCCTGTTTGCTAAATATATGTAATTTGTTGTTTCAGAGAATGCCCTGATGATCTAAAGGAGGCCATAGGAAGCTTAATTTACGCGTCTTCAAGGTTTGGAGATTTTCCTAAACTACTGCACATCCGGGATTTTTTCAGTTCAAAGTTTGGGTAGGAATTTGTGTCTCAATCACTTGATTCTCCTAGAAATTTTGGTGTCAATGAAAAGGTAATTAGCACTATTAATTTCACATATGCTATAGGGGGCGTTTGCATAATATGGTTTAAACTCATACCTTATGTTTATTTTATGATTTTAAGAGTTTCAAACTCATACCTCAAAGGCTCAAACCCCCAAGGTATGGGGTTTAAAAACCTTGGGGGGAAGGTGGGTTTGGCTCATTCCTATACTTTTAGGTACTAAATAAAAGAGAAAAATTGCATTCCATAAGCATACCAAATATATGGTATTAAGAATAAAGTTCCAAACACATACCACTAAGGTTTCATTCCTGATTCCAACCCCATACCAGTCTGTGAACCAAACGTCCCCTTAAGGGTTTAGCCAAAGTATTCTATTTGGCTTTTCATACGCGCTATATCTTGTACTGTGGTTTGTATACGTCTTTCTGTGTTTCTTAGGTGCATGGTATAAGCTTTGATTAATTTTAAAGTACGTTGTTGATTTTTGTTACAGATTATACAGAAGCTATCAAGAAGAAGACCGAGTTTGGAAACCCAAACGAGCTTTCTTAGGGAAATTGCATCCAACAATGGCATCAGTTTGCAGTTATGCTGAGATGTTTTTCTTAATAACTCCATTCCTAAAATATGCATGTACAGCATTTCCGACTGAACCTTCGAAGGCAAAAAACAGGGCTAATCTTATTTTTCATAATAACTCCATTCCTAAGATAAGGAATTTGGTCTGTTCCTTAACGTACATATTTGTGATCGAAGACTGAAGAACGAGGTTGAAACACATTGCAACTTAAAGGGGCCGGGGTTTCTCTATGGTTGATCTCACTCGGAACAGGATAACTATGCAGCTGTGGAAGTTCCACCATTTGGACGTGAAACTGTATAGTATAACCACAATCTTATATGAAGCAAAAGCTATCATGGTGTTTTAATAATTTTATGTTCTTGTATGATAATCAATAAATACTTGTAAATTTTTGTATAATAATAATAATAACCATATAATTTAGTACCTCTTAGTCTAGCCATCTGTTTTGTTCATATAATGCGATCCTAAATACTTCTTCCGTTCTTTGTTTTTGCAACAAGTCAAGCTTTATGCATCCCAATGCACAACTTAAACATTAATAGCTTCAGTTACTTCGTATTTACTAGTGAAATCATTTTTTTTTTAAACACTGAGATCTATATAACAAGATCAAAATCTTAACAGGTTTTAACCTTAGCATGTACTCCATTTGCTAAGTTTTTTCAAAAGTTCGCTCCATTTCTTTCCTGAACATACCAAAAATCAATAACAGTTTGATGATAATAATACCTCTATTGTTTAAACAGTTATGTTTGTAAACAAGGATGTATTTTCTAATACTTCGTGACATACTTTGTATGACTGAACATAATTAGAAGTGTAGAAGAAGCAAAAGAGAAGTTTCTGTGTGCTTCTCGTGTGAATTGAACCTTAGAAAATAGACACATAAATTCAAAGTGATAAGACATTCATGTTTGATCAACAGATTTGTATAAGGTATGACCAAACACGATTAGAAGCATTGAACAAATCAAAGAGAAGTTCCTGTGAAAATTGAACCTTAGAAAATAGACACATAAATTCAAAGTAATATAGCATGTTTATGTTTGATGGCTTTTATCAATCAACTAGATATAAGAGCGAAGTAGCAGCAATTACTCTAGTTGAGAACTCCTACAAACACGAGATACAACACACGACTACTAACAAGAATATATCATATAACATGTACTCTAAGATGCAATATTACCACCACTTTGTTGCCACAAGTTGATGATATCAGTTGCTTGATTAAGAAGAATGATCATTTGTTTCTGAGATATCCAGGGCTTATTCTCAAGCAATACTTTGAGCTCTTCCCAAGCATCTTTCCGAGGCCAAAAGTAGTAGGGACTTAATGGAATCGTGCCATGTCCCGGTATGGTTTGGTCCAGGGCAAGGCCGATGTTCTTCTCCATCCATATGAATTTCAATACTAGCCTCGGTTTATCCATTGGCTTCACAGCCACTTTGAGCTTCTACATTGACAGCATAATTACGAAATCAAATCAGTCACAACTTAAACACAATCTACTCACCAAATAATATGCTATACTCAGCATACCAATTTCAAAGCATATGATATGATCAAAGGTTCAAAGAACATTATTAATTATTATTAGTTCAACAAGAAATCTTCATTATTAACAACAAGTATTTTTTTATGGGTAGCAGAAATAACTACCTGCATTTTTAACTATAGCTCAATACACGAGCATAACCTACTGTAATTCATTCAATATTATCACATAAAATTGTTGATTAAGTACAGTACAAACATGAAACTCAATTTCTTCGGCACAAACAATCAAACAAGCATTACAAAAATACCCAAATATATATTTCAAACACATCAAAATCTCCAATTAAACCAAATTTGAATAACAAAAATCAAGCAAATCATCAAAATCACTCTCCCAACTAAATCAATTCATGCCTAAAACAGAATTCTGACAAAACCCCACATCAAAATTTTCAATTACACAAAGATTGATTAACATAATTTCATGACATAGGCTAAATTCAGCCAAAAAATAAAACAAAAGAAAGAAAGAGGGAAGAGTAGCCTAACCTCTTTGGTAACTAGCAAGTCATCTTCAATGTCAATCTCATCCCCAGCAATGGCGATATCAGAAATGGTTTCAGGAGCAGCAGAGAGAGAAAAACTGGAATTCCTCAATTTCTTGTTCAATTGAGGAAATGAAGATGAAGAAGAAAAGGGTTTTGGGTTTGCAAAGGCGGGAGCTTTAAAGGGTTTAAGTGATAGTTTTTGAGATGGGTATGCTGAAGGTTTAACAATGGCGTTGATGTTTGGTTGAACCGCCATTGAAAGCATTTTTTGAGTTCAAAAAATGAAGAAAGAGAGAGAAGGAGATAGAGAGATGAGAAAGGGGTGTTTCACTGAGATATATCACTTGTAGGATAAGGAAATTTTCTCAATGAGGTCATGAGGTGTTTTCTGGTTTTTTCTTTTCTTTTTTCATGCATGTTTGACTTTTTGGTGACTTTTTGGTTAGTTTTTGGCTTTTGGCTTTTATATGAGGTCAAACAGCCAAAAAATATGTTTGGTAATTGGCTTTTTAGCCGATGAAAAAGCTGGCTTTTAAGCCAAAATGAAAAAGCTGCTTTGAGTAGCTTTTTTTTGTTGGCTTTTGGCTTGTTGGCCCACAAATTATCTGATAAACAGCCAACTACCAACAATTAATTTACCAAACACTTTTATAAACAGCCAGCTTTAACAACCAATTTCAAACGTCATTATAAACAGCCAAACATACCAGCTGGTCAAACAAGCCAAGTGAACCAGCCAACAGCCAACCGCCAACAACCTTTTGCCAAACAAGGCCTTAGTCTCAATAATGCGGGCTACAACATAGGTGCACCCAACACTATTTCATTTGAACTTTTCACTAAGGGCCTGTTTTTATTTACTTACTGAACTGAGTTAAATTGAACTGAAATGAGCTCAACTTAAATGTTTGTGAGAGAAGGAAGTTAGGAACTGAACTAAACCGAGCTCAGCTGAACTAAATTGAAATTAGGCTGAAGAGAACAAGCCCTCATAGAGTAGTCAAGTGAACACAAAGTATAGGAAAGGGTACAACACATTGTCATAAGTGGCATCAACAATTGTCAATTGAGAAGGGATAGTGTCATTTATCAAACATGTTTTAGCTATTAGTCAAAAGTCGTGAAGTTGGTAGCACCAAAAATGTCTTCTTAATTAAAATATTTGTGTGATTGGCTTCAAATTGCTTTAATATAACATTCAATTTTGGCTAAAGGGGAGCATTTGTGGACTTGGTTAGGTTATGCATTAAGGTGTTTACGGGGTTCCCAAAGGGCTTCGGGAGTAAGTGGTAACCCATCTCTTGTACTCTTTAGAATCTTCTCTTGTACATCTTGACTTCAAATGCTTATATTTCGCAACAGCCGATTAACCTAGTTCATTCTTAAAATTTTATAAACCTATAGCCTATAGGTCTGTTATGGTTCCAAACCAATTTGTATGACCTTGAAAAAGACATTGCCCTCATTCAATTCAATTGTGAAAAAAAAAATAAATCCAAAATTGGTTCAGAAGCATAGCTTATAGACTTTAGATTTGGATAATTTTCGACATTTTTAAAGGGTCCAAAAATGAAAGGCCCTTTATGTAACCGATTATTAACCATATTTGACTATATGAGTACATATAACATTATATGAACTTGGGATGTATCCCATACCATAACTTGATTTTTCAAGATCGCGTCTCAAAATCTCTGATAGTGGATCGATTTCGTGTATTATAACCTTCAAATTCAGCACTGGAAAATATATTTTGACGTAACTAAGTTATGGATCAACGTGCTTTGGGTACATTCCATTAAATTTTCAACTTTTGGTGCTTTGGTAAAGAATACAATTATACTCTTGATTACAAAATGTTCTATGGTAAATGCTAAAACATGAATTCAACAGTATCCAAGCAATTTTTTTTTTTTTTTTTTCAGGTTAATAATGAAGTATTATTATTTTTTTTTTAAAAAAAAGGAAGTAATGATGTTTCAGGACCATGCTTCAACATGGTATCTACCAGCCTTCTCCAATGCCCTGAGCCATCTCACAGCAGCTTCCTTTGGAACCCCACTTTGTTTGCTAATGATCTCTTCCAAAGTTGACATAACATCTGAAGGCATTTTGGTTGAGGAACCAGCAACGTATACAGAAGCCCCTTTACTGAGTAAATCCCAGACTTTCTGCCCGTGCTCCTGCATTTTATGTTGTACATAAACTTTCTGTGGCTGGTCTCTCGAGAATGCAACATAAAACCCCCCACCTTTTTCTTCTGAAAGAACCCCTCCATCGCGTGAATGGAGCAACCAAAAATCACTATATAAGAAATCATCTTCTTTATTCCGGCAACCAAAAAAGAAGAGAATGGGAGCAGTTGGACCATGTTGACTCTGGACAGCTCTTTCTGCTACAAATCCTCTGAAAGGAGCACAACCTGTGCCTGGTCCTATGAGAATAAGGGGTAATGATGGAGATGGGACGGGAAGAAGCCCTTTCTGGAACCATACAGGAACAAAAACCCCTATTTACATAATTTTAGAAAAATTAGCATTTTACGTCTTGACAAATAAGTCATAATCAATTTAAACGATCAAGTGATGGAGCAAACACCTTGTTGAGGATCAAGTGCAGCAAGCCACTTTGAGCAGAGACCAGACCTTTTCCTCTTATATGGTGTTGTCCATGTCACCACACTCACGGTCAAGTGCACTTCATTAGGATGAGCGACAGAAGAGGAAGAAATGGAAAAGGCTCTGCTTTTCAGAGGGGGCGTTAGCTGGATCAACCATTCAAATGGCATTTGGACAGATGGGAAATCCTCCAGAACCTAAAATCCATCGACTAAGTTTATGAAAATACTCGTGGAAGAAATTGTAGAGATATTAGACAATAGGGATATGTCAAGTTTGCTTCCGAGCTAAAGAACAAAAGAAAAAACTCACCTCAAGGACAGTTCTTCTTTCCTTTTGGTTATACTGATATAAATCATCTCGGCCCTCTGCTGATGCAAAATATTCCAGTCTTTCCTTTTCATGCTCAGCAGTGGCAAAGTAACTCATCACCTGCAATACAAGATATTTAGAACCTATCAAAATAATTAATACTAACACCAGCATTAACCCGATGCCTTTAAAGAGGCTCCCACTACCTTGGGAAGGGAAGGGAATATGCAGCCTTATAATTGCAGTTATAGAAATGTAGCCTTATGTCTGAGATTACATATAAAGTAGGGGCCTGCATTGAAATGTACTTTCAGATATTCAAGATAAAACCCTTATCAAACACGAAAGGTGACTGAATATATAAACAATTCACTCTTAAGGGTTTTTCAGAAAACCAAATCCCACCAGTGCTCTTTTAAAGCATTCCTATCAGTGCACTAATTACAAGGCATGGAGACAATATATACCAAAGCTGAATGTTCAAAAAATGAATGACAGTGGGCAAACATCTGTCAACTTCCAGGCAGAACTTTTAGTACCTCAAAGAAATAACGTCTGGGGGAGGCTGAGTCAACATCCATGGTCGACTCCACAAATGTTCTTAGTCTGATGGGCACGCTAGATGCAGCAGCAGTAGCATTGCTTGAATCTCTCAACTGAACCTGCATTGATGATAATATTTCCATTTATTCATAGACTTAAGGCAGGGACTGCATCAGTACAGCTAGATATATCTAAACGTTTTCTGCTGGAATTATAAAATCACCAATCAGTTTCTATTGTTCATTTTCAAGGGCAAGCAATTAAGTTGTCATAAAACTTAAGTTTATGACGGCCACAACCTATTTTAGTTCTGCACTCCTATATTAGTGTTTGTTTGTTAACACCAAAACTCATGGGAAGTAGAACTTCATAGGAAGTGGAAGAGTGTGACATTAATTGGCTAACAAAAGCATGGGAAGTGGCATATCTTAGGAGGTTCCAGTTCCCACAATGTGGAGGAAGATGCTTACCTAAGCCCCATGTTTAACCAAATAACATTCTCCACTTCCTAGAAAATGAATATTTACTCTGTAACAGCTTAAAGTTCATTTTCCATCTTCAAAGTTCACGAAGTATAAATAAACAAAAGGACCTAAGTGGTTAAAATTACATACTGTGATGAATGCTTCAGGGTCCAATTTACAACGATGTATGAATGCATCTACTGCATCAGGATTTTGAGATGGAAGTATCTCAAGCACATTGCCAACTTCATATCCAACTGCCTGAAATATGATTGAGTTACTTCAACAAGGAAACCCTTTATTTATACTAAGGCTACCTTGCTAATCAAAGTATTGCTTTAATTAAACTTACATTTGAATGAAATTCAAATTCAAGATGGCGGACATCCCTCCCACAGCTTTCTCGTGTTAGTGAACAATTTCTTGTCTGAAAGAAAAATATACAACCAATCAAGTAGTAAAATAAGAAAATAATAATAAAAAAAATAAATAAATAAAATAAAAAAAAACATACAAAAACTCCAGCAAGTGCATGTACACATAATTTCCTCCACACTAACTATTAGTCTATTACAGATACTATATCTCCATACTTACACAAACTATTCTGTAGTGAGATGTTTAACATACTTCTTACTAAACCTTTTCCAGGCTCCTTTTGTAGGTTAGAAATACTGTTGGAAGAAGGCAATAACAAATTAAAAGAGAAGAAAACCAAGGACGAATATAAATCTCTCTGACATCGAACATACAAGAATAGTCTATAGCCTATACCAAAAAGAGATCTTACAAGAAACCAAATTCAACATACAATCCAAAAGGCATAGTCCACTAGGCGTAGCCTCCTTTTAGAATATCTCATCACCATGAGAATAATTATACATATTACATTCAGACGAAAATAGAAGTGGGAATACCATTTTTAACCAGCACTGAGGCCTACTCTTATCTGCAGGAAATCTAGCGGGAGACATCAAGCGAGCGCTTTCAATTAGCAATGCCCTGGACTCAAAATCTGAAAAAAAAAAAAAAAAAAAAAAAACCAAATAAACAATGACTCCTATACTGTGGAAGCAGTATGTTATGAAAATAATTATAAAGCCATAAACCTTCAAAGCTTCAGCGATAATGAATATTAACTATCGAACTGAGTGAGACAGGACTCAGGAGAGCAGAGAACTATATTAGATTGAGACAGGAAAAAAACTCTAAAAAGATTAAAGCTAAGCGAAACAAGTTACCCGAAGAAGTTGAGTATAGTAAACTTGCCACATCGTTGACATGATATGTTACAGAAACTTTAGATTGATTCATAAGTTTCATATCCGGAACTACATCTACCCCATTTGGAAAGAGGCTTGGATATATACGATTCAATGAACTCCATAATGAAGACATCCAAGGATCTAAAGATCCCTCATACCTATCATTTATCAATGAAGGAAGAAATTTTGTCAATAGATAGACTGAATGAGTCACAGTAAAGCTACGAGCTGTGAAAATTAACAATTTTAGATGATGCAAGAAAAGATGAGCATAACATGGACGACATGATCTGATAGGTATAAAAACTTGATCAGTCATAGAGAGATAGATTTATAGTTTAGAATCAACAAATGATATCGATCCAACCCTACCCCGAAGGATGCTGATCGTCTCCAAGACCTCTTTCAATAATAGGTGTTCCACCAAGACCTGAAAGCCTTTTGTCCAGCTTCTTTGCAACAAACTACAAAAGAAAATAAGGTTCCTATCAATGCCTGAAAATGGATTATCTGACTCTCAAAGTGCAATTATCATAAAGACTGAAGGCATTGAATGAGTGCAGTTAAAGGCAATGTTTAACATACAAATAGAAAATAGCTAGCAGATACAAAAGTTGGTTCCTTAATCTAATCTATCTTATATATGGGCGCATAAGTAGGAAGTTCTTTTCTTAATGTATTGGTCTACTGTAGACAATGGACTGTACGTTCATTAGTGATGTTGATATATTAATGATAACACCCATTGGAATGCTCCTTTATGTCCCACTCATGGTAACCTTTTTAAGCAGTATGACACATGCTACATAGGCTAGAATAAAAAACTAGATATACAACAACATAAGCAGATGCCAAGAATCCTACCAAGAGAGAAAGAGGTACCGTAGTTCCCCAACGATAAAGAGAGCCCTAGAAATATTACATTGTATTTCTGGTATCCCGAGTCTCCCAATCCAAAAACTGCATGGTGTACTCCTTCCAGCCAGTCTTGAGTAAGGTGCCTTTGCAGTAGATACCTCCAAAACACCTATTTTTTTTTTTTGTTTTTCCAACCAGATTACTCATTAGTCGCTGAAACAAAAAAAATACAAACTCTCAACTCAGAACAATGTTCTGCACTTGCTACTAACCTTCATTGAATCAGGAGTGTCACCCTGACCTGTGGTAGAGACAACAAAAATTACAGCTCTTTGACTCGGCAGCAGGCTCTATGACAAGAAACAATTATACATCAAAGAATATACACTAATAATGTCATAGTACTTAGAGAATATAGCAATCACTAAGTTATCTAAACCTGAAATTCCACTCTTAAAACTTATTAGTCTAGAATCACACGCGCTCGAGCACACACACTTAGGCAATGATTTTTCCCAAAGTTCTGAATTGAGTCTATGCCCAATATCAATGTTCAGGCAATCTCATGTACAGAGTAATAATAACTCATTAACCAAACAGTTCATAGAAGCAAACTTACCTTAATCAACCACATAATACCATTAATTCCCCAATTAAAGAATATTCTGCAAATAGTTCATGCATTTACGTGCCTAAAATCAATAATTCAATAACTACATCAAAACAAAATTCTATCTTTAACAAATTAACAAAAGCTAGGGTTACAATTAGTCAATAATCAATCATTCGATATAGTTTTAAAAAATATCTAACCAATTTCAACATACAATTCAACAATCAAGCAATTAACAAACCAATTGTAGTTAAAAGAAAGCATAAAATTGAAGAACAGAAGGAAAGAAGAGAGAGAGAGAGAGAGATGAAAATTACGGGATCAAATTGGTCGATGGAGTAGAGAGAGACAGGGCAGCATCTGCGCTCAGCTTCACGGCCGATGCGCTCAGCAGCGTCCATGGCGTTACCGGTCTGAGAAGCGTAGAGAATGAGTAGTTTGGGGTTTTCCTCCATTGAAATAGCTTCTTCTTCTTCAATGGCTGCTTCTACTACTCGAGAAGGTTGCAGAATGCTAGTACCTTGTTCTATGTATCGGTCTTCCTAATGGCTTTCTAATTTATTTATTTTTATGCAAAGGAGGGAAAGAACCCAAGAGACAAAAACAGAAAATTACACCACCAACCGTGGCAAAGCCACACCAACCATATGTCCATATCCTCCCATAAAAGGTTCTTTATTTCGATCGGAGGAGCATCGAAATAAACAACCCTTTCCTCGAGATAAACTCCCATATTAGCAAGTTTATCCGCCACCCTATTACTCTCCCAAAAGCAATGAAAAATAACAAAGAAAGAACCAAAAGATTTACAAATATTCCTACAGTTATTGATGATGTGAACACATTCACTACGCTGCTGATCTGAATTGGTGATGGCTTCCACACAAGTTTTGTTATCCATTTGAACCACCAGCTTAGAAATGCCCTTCTGTCTAGCTAGCTTGAGACCCTGCTCCAGAGCCAACAGTTCTGACCTGTAGGCTGTGCATATGCCATGATGTGCTGCAAATCCTGCAATAAATCTGCCTTCTTCATCTCTAAGTATCCCTCCTCCTCCAGCTGAACCCGGGGAGCCATTAGAAGCTCCATCAGTATTGAGTGTCCACCACCCAGTTGGAGGGGCTAACCATCGCACTTGAATTTCATGCCTGTGAGCAGCAGCTTGATTCTTTGGTTTAGAAAAGACAGACCAAACCTCTTCAACTTGAGTGCTAATAAAGGCCCTTGAGTCAAGGGAATTTCATCCCTTTGGTTGAACACAAATTTGTTTCTCCATCTCCAAATCCACCATAAGGTAGTGGCAAACCAAGCAGGCCATTTCTCTGAATAAATTGCTCCATTCGCTTCCAAGTTACTGACAATCCACGAGCTTAGATCACCATTGAAAAAAGCAGGAAGAATAGCAGGCCCTCCAACACTATCCCATACCTTACGAGCTGCTGGGTAGTCTCTAAGTAGATGTATGAGTGTTTCATCCTCACCAAGGCTGCATCGTGCGCATGTAGGGTCATCATTGAGGTGTCTTCTAAATCGGTTCGAGTTGCAAAGCAAGCGGTCATGAAGAGTTAGCCATAAGAATACTCGAACTCGTTGCTGAACAGGTAGAGTCCAAGCTAATTCCCACTTCGGATCCCTTGGAATTACATCATCATCTCTCATTAATTTCATTGCAGACTTGACAGAAAATTTCCCACTTACAGAGCTCCTCCAGTACCAAGTATCTTCAGCTTCAGTGTCTTTAGTGAGAGCATGAGCAGCAATTAATTTCAGTTGTTGCTGGTGTAATAAGTGAGAAAAAAGATCCCACCTCCAACCTTTCCCCATCTCCCACATCTCTTCCACGATAGCCCCCTCCATTGCCTCTGGTATTGCATCAGAAACATACTCACGCAACGGCTTCTCTGTTGCCCAGCAATGTTCCCAAAATAGTGTACGCCTACCATTACCTATGGCTACTTGAGATCCTCTTTTAATCCAGTCACTATTTTTAGTTATCCCCCGCCACACGTTTGACATATTAGAAGAAGGTGTAAACATGTCAATATCACACCTTCCTCTACAATACTTATGTCGAAGGACTCTAGACCACAATGCCTCCGGTTCCGTGAGAACTCTCCATCCCAACTTAGTTAAGAAAGTTGAATTTGATTGTCTTGCCGAACGAATGCCCAACCCACCTTTATCTTTTGGTAATTTGAGAGTGTCCCAAGAGAGTAAGTGTATCCTTTGCTTCTCATCAGAGCTGCCCCATATGAAACGCCTAGCTTTCTTAATCAATTTCATCACAAATCGAGCGAGGGAGCTTGGCCGTTTGCATAGAATAATTTGCAAGAGTGGTGATAGTTGATTTTGTGAGTGTAATCCGCCCAGCCAAGGAAAGATATTTTGTCTTCCACCCCGTGAGTCTTCTATCGATCTTCTCGCAAAGATGAGCATATGTCTCCCTAGTGACACGATTGGTTAGAGTTGGCATGCCCAAATAGAAACCAAGGTCATCCGTCACTTGCATACCTAGTGCTGAACTGATTTGTTCTTGCTCTTCCTGCTGAATATTGCGTGAGAAAAATACTCTCGATTTGGCAAGACTTACTCTCTGCCCCGAGACAGCGCAAAAGCGATCCAGACATGCTTTTATAATTAAGGCTTGATCGGTTGAGGCCTCGGCAAATAATATCAAGTCATCAGCGAAAAATAAATTCGAAAGTAAGGGCCCTCCACGACTTGCATGAATTGGCTTCCAATCGCCCTTAAGAATCGATTCCTCAATGACTTGATTAAGTCTTTCCATACAAAGCACAAAAATGTAGGGGGATAACGGATCACCTTGGCGAATTCCCCTTGACGGGAAAAAGGCATCGGATTTCTCACCATTCCAAAGTACACGCATCGAGGGAGATGAGACACATTCCATGATGACTTCGACCATGAGCTGAGGGAAATGCATTTCCATGATTTTAGGGTGTTTAGGTGGGGGGGGGGGGTTCGGGGCTAGGGTGGGGATATTCGAGGTGGTTATGGAGGTTGGGTGGGAATTTTCGAGGCTGGAGGGATGTTGGGATGAAGTTGTCGATGATTTTTGTCAGTTTATCGGTAGCTGCCTAGCTGGGTGGGGTTTTCGACGGCAGTGTGGGGTTTCGATAGGTTTACGGCGGCTAGGTGGTTTTTCAGGATGGTGGTTATGGTGGTTTCGGGGGTGGGATTGTGGATCACTGGGTGATTTCGGGGGTAGGCTTTGGTCGGCGCGGTGGGTTTTAGTATTAAGGGGTTCCAGCCGATTTTCAGGGGTTTATGGCGGCGGCCGACCGATTTTTGGCGGGGCTAGGGGAACAGTTAGAGTTTCACGGTGGTTGGGGGTGGCTGGTGGTGGTGGGTTTTTTTTATTATTATTTATTTTTTTTACTTGTTTTTGTTTTAAACTTTTTTTTTATTTTGACCAATTATTGAATGACACGTGGCTATAAAAAATAATATAAAATATTTTAACCCGTTTAACAAGTTGTAGGTAAAAAGGTTTGTTAAAAGAAGATGACATGTTAAGGTGGGATTGCCTCGTAATAATCAAAAGTTGGGATTGTTATTGTCAGACCACGCAAAGATGGGATTATTTATTTCCATTTTTCCTAGTTTTTAAAAGAGAATAAGGTTGAAAATTGAATGTAATACGTAGCAATTGTAGAAGTCTAGAAGATACATTACTAAGTTGGGGAAAGTGAACCAATCAACATCCATACCTTTATTGTTAAAGCTAGGTTATTTTTTTATTTTTTATTTTTTTTTTGTTTAAAATGAGAAAGGAGATTTTTTTAAAAAAAGTTAAATGAAGTAACATGTGGCATTGGTGAAAAAAGAAGTTTACATGTGGCATGATAAACATGATTGGTTTGTGTTTTTAAGTGTAGAAGTATAGATTAAGTAAAGATATAGATATAGATTGTAATTGTGCAAATTAAAGCTGTCAATTCGGGTAAATGGGTCGAGTTTGGATCGGGTAGGAGTGGGTCGGGTCAACTCGGATTAGGTCAATTCAGATTAATTCCATCATAACCTATGTGGGTCGGGTTTGGGTTGGGTCATGCTTGAGTCGAGTCACATCGGGTCATGCTTGCTATCGGGTTTGGGTCGGGTTAATAACATTTGGGTTGGGCGAACAATAGGTCGAGTTTAATTCGGGTTTTCACGGGTTAAAACGGGTTAGGGTAATTCTCGGGTTCAAGTCGGGTTCGGTTCAAGTCAATAATTTGCGGTTTAGAATCAGGTCGGGTCATTCTCGGGTTTGAGTTAGGTTTGATTCAAGTCAATAATTTGCAGATTATAATAGGTCGGGTCATTTTCAAGTCAGGTCATTCTCGAGTTCAAGTTGGTTTGGTTCAAGTCAATAATTTGCGGGTTTATAATCAGGTTGGGTCATTTCCAAGTCGGGTCAATCTCGGATTCAAGTCGGGTTATGTTCAAGTCAATAATTTGCAAGTTACAATCAGGTCGGGTCATTTCCAAGTCAGGTCATATTCGGGTTCAACTAACTATAAATAGATAATTATCATTTTTATCAAGCTAATTATTTCCTTTGACTATAATATATATGGCAATATACTAGGGAACTATAGTCTATAATTTAGGAAGATAATTTATCTCCTTTAACCACACAACAAATATATACTTTATTTAACTCCTAAATTTGAGGATGAAGCTCCTTTCTTTTGCTGGACAGGACCGATTTGGACTCCCAAGACAAAATGCTTTGATCAACAATAATAAGGTGGTCTAAATTTCATTTAAGGTGATTTGAAATCGGGTCACGAACAATTTGGGTTGAATTTAGGTCGGGTAAAATAACACGTCGTGTTAATTTCGAGTCGAATTAGTAACAGATTTTTGGGTTGGGTAAGTAATAGGTAAGGTAAAATTCGGGTCGGGTGAATAACAAGTTGGGTTGAATTTCAGTCAGGTCAATAACAAGTCGGATTAATTTCAGATCAGGTTTGTAATAAGTTGGGTAAAATTCGGGTCAGGTAAGGAACGGGTCGGGTTGAATTCAGGTCAGTGACAGGGTAAAGTCGTATCCCCTAATAAAAAATAATTACCTAAGTCCACTAACTAAAGTAGATAGGGAAGTAGGGTCGAACTCCACAGGGAAACAAATCTTTCTATTCCTAATTAACTAAAATAATCTAGATTATGAAGTAACCAATATTTATATGTGAATAACAAACTAAACTACGGAGATTGAGAATAGGGAGAAAACAATATATAAAAGGATCTAGGGCATAGGTTCACCAATAAATAATACTCCAGGGTAAAACATAGTAATTTATTATTGACATTGCATAAATAACATGATAAACAGGCTCTCGCAATTTATTAATCAACATAGATCTAACAGGCTCTCGCAATTTACTAGATCTAAGTCCTTATTGAAAATAGCCTTTAATATCAAATTAACATCCGCTCGATTCATCAATTCAATATTGCTATACTTTTACAAGCCGTAATTGTAAAACGTTAACACAATTCAATAAGAAATTATCATGCAATACCAATAATCAATAATAGTTAATCATCAATGCATCAATTAACCAGATTGTAAAGGGCTTTCTCTACGTATTACAATCACACAATTAATTTACCGGTATTAAATCTCATCTCTAGCTCGAATCTTGACTTAACCATTTATAAATTAACCTGCCTATTGAAACTAGACCTAAACATCAATTCTCATCTCTCGAATCTCGAGTCAATGTTGTCAAACTCATGCATAAAAGATAGGCCTAATCTAGTCACAGAGCATTAAATCAATCAATAGGTAATTAATCTAGCATTGATAATTAACAACAATAAATTACCCCTTCATATTATTCATGGATCCCCATCAACCCTAGAAATAAAACTACTCACACATATTAAAAACTAAACTAATCAAAGCAATAAAATAAGTCATGATGAAAGGAATAAAATAAACAACTAAGATTAAGAGAAGAGAAATCGTTACCAAACTAATCTGTATTAATGGAAATAATTAAGAACAAGAGTTGAGAGAAGAGTTAAGAGAGAGAAAAATCCTAAGTAGAGAGAGAAAGTCTAAGAAAGAAGATAATCAAAATTCCGTACAAAAATCCCACTTAAACGTTTTCTAAAACAAAAATTAAGACTAAACTAATCAGGTCCTATAAAAATGCGCGCCCGATCGGGCCCGCCTTTTTCTTCGCATTCCTCCTCCGCAGCATCGCCCGATCGTGCTAAACGCTCGCACGATCGGGCGCGCTATGAGCCACGCACAGTACCAGCAGCGCCGCGCCCGATCGTGCTAGAGGTTGCCCGATCGGGCCCTTGCTTCACTTTGAGGTTCGGACTTCGATTGGGCTTGATTTCTCGGCCCAATTCAGATTTCCTCTTCGGGTCTTGAATACTCGGTCCAAATACCTCGGGATCCCAATTACCGAGCCCTTAATCACCGGCTCGATGACTCTAACCAGCCTTGGGCTTCATAGATGGTCGTGCACTTCTAATTCCCGTAGTCGCTCCATGAAAAACCCGAGAAAATGCTCCAAAGGCGCAATTTCCTACAAAACTCAACAAAGACTACGAAAACACTAAAAATCACAAATTAGTAATAAAAGTGGCTCGAAAGAGCCAAAAACACTACTAATTATGACCAAGGGACGGGGGTAAATTACTATATAAAATCAATACATTAGTTAGGTTAGTAACAAGTCGGGTTAAATTCGGGTTTTGACGAGTTAAAACGATTTTGGGTCAATTTCGGTTCAAGTCGAGTTCGTTGCAAGTTGATTAAATTGGCCGTTGTATACTGGTAAATCGGTGCAAGTTGTAAACCGGTAAATTGGCCGTTTAAAAGCAAATTGAATGGTTACACACACCCAATTGGACTCCCGGAGGGTATTAGGGATCATGGTAAACATTTTGGCAGTTTTTATTTTCGGGTGAAAAAAAGTCAAAATTTTCCAAAATTGAAGGCATATCCACGCTTTTTGAGAAATTTTGGAGGTTTCGGGGCCGGGTGTCGAAAATTCTAGAAATTCTATGGGATACATCTCGGGGTCATATAATAGTGTTTGGAAACATATATGATCATTATTTGTTGCCATAAATGTTCGTGGTAAGCTTGAATTAATGAAATCGATGCAAGTTGTAAACTAGTAAATTGGTCGTTTAAAGGCAAATTGGATGGTTCCACCCACCCAATTAGACTCCTAGAAGGTATTAGGTACCATGGTAAACAATTTCAGAAATTTTTATTTCCGGACGAAAAAAAATCAAAAAAACTTCAAAATTGAAGGCTAATATCCACGTTTTTTAAGAAATTTTGGAGGTTTCGTGGCCCGGTGTATAAAAGTATTAATATTTTAGTGGATACATCTCGGGGTCATATAATGCCGTTTGGGATCATATATAATCATTATATGTTGTCATAAATGTTCGTAGTAGACTTGAGTTAATGAAATTCGTGCAAGTTGTAAACCGGTAATTAAATTGGCCGTTTAAAGGCAAATTAGATGGTTCCACAAACCCAATTGGACTCCAGGAAGGTATTAGGGATCATGGTAAATATTTCGGCAATTTTTATTTCCGGGCGAAAAAAAGTCAAAAATTTCCAAAATTGAAGACTAATATCAACGCTTTTTAAGAATTTTTGGATGTTTCGAGGCCCGGTATCGAAAAGTCTTGAAATTTTAGGTGATACATCACGGGGTCATATAATGCTGTTTGGAACCATATATGATCATTATTTGTTATCATAAATGTTCGTGGTAGGCTTGAGTTAATTAAGTCGGTGCAAGTTGTAAACCGGTAAATTGGTCGTTTAAAGGCAAATTGGATGGTTCTACCCACCCAATGGGACTCCCGGACGATATTAGGGACCATGGTAAACATTTCGGTAATTATTTTTTTAGGGTGTAAAAAAGTTTAAAAATTCCAAAATTAAAGGCTAATTATCCACGCTTTTTGAGAAATTTTAGAGGTTTCGAGGCCCGGTATTGAAAAGCCTTGAGATTCTACACAATACATGTCGGGATCATATAATGTCGCTTGGAACCATAAATGATCACTATTTGTTGTCATAAATGTTCGTGGTAGGCTTGACTTAAAGAAATTGGTGCAAGTTGTAAACCGGTAAATTGGCCGTTTAAAGGCAAATTGGATGGTTCCAACCACCCAATTAGACTACCGGAGGGTATTAGGGACCATAGTAAACATTTCGGCAATTTTTATTTTCTGGCGAAAAAAAGACAAAAATTTCAAAAATTGAAGGCTAATGTCCACGTTTGTTGAAATTTTTTGGAGGTTTCGGGGCCAGAAGTCACAAAGTCTTGAGAATTTAGGGAATACATCTGGGGGTCATATAATTCCGTTTTAAACCATATATGATTATTACATGTTGTCATAGATGTTAGAGGTAGGCTTGAGTTAATGAAATCGCTGCATGCAAGTTGTAAACCGGTAAAATGGCCGTTTAAAGGCAAATTTGATGGTTCCACCCACTCTACCGGACTCCTAGAGGGTGTTAAGGACCATGGTAAACATTTCAGAAATTTTTATTTTTGGGCGAAAAAAAATCAAAAAATTCCATTTAAGATCCATGATTTTTGAGAAATTTTGGAGGTTTCGAGACCCGGTGTCGAAAAACCTTGAAATTTTAGGCGATACATCTCGGGGTCATATAATGCCGTTTGAAACCATTTAAGATCATTATATGTTGTCTTAAATGTTCGTGGTATACTTGATATAATGAAATCGGTACAAGTTGTAAAAAGGTAAATTAGCTGTTGAAAGTCAAATTAGATGGTTCCACCCACCTAATTGGATTCTCGGGGGGTATTAGGAACCATGGTAAATATTTCGGAAATTTTTATTTCAGTGCGATAAAAAGTCAAAAAATTCTAAAATTGAAGACTAATATCCATGCTTTTTTAGAAATTTCGAAGGTTTCGGAACCCGGTGTCGAAAAGAAATAAGATTTTAGGAGATACATCTCGGGGTCATATAATGTCGTTTGGAACCATAAATGATCATTATATGTTGTCATAAATGTTCGTGGTAGGCTTGAGTGAATGAAATCGATGCAAGTTGTAAACCGGTAAATTGGTGGTTTTAAATGCAAACTAGTTATTGGCCTTGTTTGACACCGAGAGCTTAAATAGTGTGATTTTTTTTTTTTTTTTTTTTTTTTTTTTTTTTTTTTTTAAGATGAGACCTTATGTACGTAGTTAGTTATTTGTGTGAGCTGTTGGTTTGACTATAAATTCTTTTTTGTTATATAGAACAAATGATAAATCAAATCTTTATAATTTTGATGTCAATATATACTATTAATTATTGTACCAAAAATGGAGTAATGATAAATTTCTTACAAATTATATTACTATGCAATTACTAAGGATTTCAAGGGGAATTCAAATAGGGTGGTTACACATATGAAAAGCTTTTCATTCAAATGATATTATTGTGCAATTATTAAGAAGAAAATTTAAATAGAGTAGTGTTTATACATATGAAGAGTTTTTCAATTAAATAAACATTAATACATGGAGGTTAAACCAATGAAAAGTTTTCCAAGAAGACTAAACATTACTACACTTAGATTATATAGCAAGCTTGGAATATGATGTGGCGCAATAACACAAACAAAATGACACATGGCGATATAACATTCCTTACCTTGGAGTTTTAACAATAATATAGATATAGATTGGATGGTTCCAACCACCCAATTGGACTCTTGGAGGGTAGTAATGAACATGGTAAACATTTCGGGAATATTTATTTCCGGGCGAAAACAAAGTCAAAAATTCTAAAATTGAAGGCTAATATCCACGTTTTTTGAGAAATTTTGGAGGTTTCGGGGCCAGGTTTTGAAAAGAATTGAGATTGTAGGAGATACATCTCGGGTTATATAATGTCGTTTGAAACCATATATGATTATTATATGTTGTCATAAATGTTCGTGGTAGCCGGTAGGCTTGAGTTAATGAAATCGGTGCAAGTTGTAAACCAGTAAATTGGTCGTTTAAAGGCAAATTGGTTGGTTCTACCCACCCTATTGGACTCCCGGAGGGTATCAGGGACCATGGTAAACATTTCGGCAATTTTTATTTCCGGGCGAAAAAAGTAAAAAAAATCCAAATTTGAAATCCAAGCTTTTTGAGAGATTTGGGATGTTTCGAGACCCGGTCTCGAAATGTTTTTAGATTTAAGGGGATACATCTTGGGGTCATATAATGTCGTTTGAAACCATATGTACGTGATCATTATATGTTGTCATAAATATCCGTAGTAGGCTTGAGTTAATTTAATTGGTGTAAGTTGTAAACCGGTAAACTGGTCGTTTAAAGGCAAATAGGATGGTTCCACCCACTCAATTGGAATCCCGGAGGGTATTAGGGAACATGGTACATATTTCGGCAATTTTTATTTCCAGACGAAAAAAGTAAAAAATTCCAAAATTGAAGGCTAATGTCAACGCATTTTGAGAAATTTTGAAGGTTTCGGGGCCCGATGTCGAAAAGCTATTAGATTTTAGAGATAAATCTCGGGGTCATATAATGCTATTTGGAACCATATATGATCATTATATGTTGTCATAAATGTTTGTGGTAGGCTTGAGTTAATGAAATCGGCGCAAGTTTTGAACCGGTAAATTATTTTGACTATAAGATTGTATATTGTAAATTTTCCCTTATTTTGGTCCAGAAACAAAAACTGTCGAGAAGCTTCTTATAGACCATAATACCCTCAGGGAGTCCAATTAGGTGGGAAGAAGTAGAAGAACTAGGGGTGAGCATGGGACGGGTACCCGTACCGTTAGTTTTAACGGTTTGGGTACCCGATACCCAAAATCCCTAAAAGTGATATCCATATCCCGAACCGATAAGTTCGGGTACCCGAATTTTCGGATCCGTTATCGGGTACCCAATAGGATATCCAATAATGATAATTAAACTTAATTATGTAGTTATTATAATATAATTTACCACTAATTAACAACAATAACATATAATTTTGACCAATTTATTAATAATATTACAAATCATTGATATTATAAAATAATTATATAGTAAACTAAGAGTTTAGATTTAAAAAAAAATAGATTTAAGTAGGGGAAAAAGGCAAAAACATGCTTATTGGAACGGATCAGGTAACCGTTAATTTTAAAATGATACCCAATAACCATACCCGATAACAAATTATCGAAACGGGTACCCGAACCGTTATGATTATCGGATCGGGTACCCTAATTTTTGAAACGGTTACGGATCGGTTTTTCGGGTTTTTGGGTTTTTCGGGTAGTTTTGCTCAGCCCTAGGAAGAACCATCAAATTTGCCTTTAAGTATTCAATTTACTCATTTTTGTACACGCCACTTATATTGACTATAAGCTTTCAAGGGGTCTTTATGTAGCTGACTAGTGGTTGATATGGGTTAAAACAACATTATATGACCTTGGGATGCATCTCGTAAAATTCCGCGAATTTCTGACACTGGGTCCCGACACCTCCTAAATTGCTCCGATTTTGTGTATAATAGCTTATAAATTTGGCTTCCGTACATCATTTTTTCACATGGTGAGATTATGCATATAGGTACTTCCATGGGTTCCCAAAGGGCCTTGGGAGTCGTGTATAGTGCCCGAAACCATCTCATTCATCCTTAATCATGTCTTAAGGTAAAGACGACATCCCCTCAAATGACAAAACTATTTTGTATGCCTTGTCCATAGGCACAAATCAGCTACTTGTGTCGACTACAAATGACAGTAAATTACGAACAGAAGGTTGAGTAGTCAGTAAGCAAATTAGGATCACTTCAAGAGTTCATCTCAAAGGCAAGCAGTAGTCCCTATGGTCTGCTTTAGAAGCTATGTGCACTGGTGAGAATGAGATTGTGGTGGTACGTCCAGAGATCAAAAGTAATTGTCCTGCACTCCTGTGTATGCTCTTTCTCGTTTGCTGATCGTTACTATGTGCTTATTCTTATTTGAGGAATTAAATTAGTGATATTACTGTCATCTCTTAGATTAATTTCTGATACCTTTTTCTCAGATTGCAGAAGGGTGAAAATCATATACAATCTCTCGAGTATTCTTCTAGAGTGTAGCCGTGTGGGTAGATCAGCAGATCTGTTTATCATGGAACAAAATCCCACGCTGAATCTTTTTGGTAAAATACTCTATAATTAAAATATTTTTTCTACAAAAAGGAAAAAAAAAAAAAACACATTTTGATCTGTCTCATGGATGTCGGGATTCCGCTTCACTTGCCATATCACTCGCTTCAGCTCTAGAAAACTCCGAGCAGCTGTTGACATTTCCTGGAGCCACAATACTTTCATTGTCAGCAGAGGCCTTGAGTACAGAATCATTGGCAGAATCTGGGGATTGATCACTATGTAATTTGTCTACTTCTAAATTGGAAGCCTCAAGATCTGCTAAATTTTCTGGGGTCTGAAGAGCTGAATCAAGGAAGTTTTCATCTGATGCTTTACTTGTCATCACACTATCTCGGTTAACAGATAATTCTGAGCAGCTGTCGACATTATCAGGAGTCACAATACTCTCATTGTCAGCAGAACCCTCAAGTATAGATTTACCAGCAGATTCCATGGACTGATCAGCATCCATTTGGTCTACTTCTAAATTGGAAGCCTCACAATCGGCTTTTTCTGGCAGCTGATGACCTGAATTGAGGAAGTTGTCAGCTAGTGATGGATCTGCAGGCACCTGATAGCTCATCAAATTACTTGGGCTTTCCTTGTTCATCAAATCCTCCATCACAACATTGATTTCATTTACTTGTATTGAACTGTTGCTAGGTTGCTGAGAATCTGATGAGGCAAGATTGTCATTCAGAATGGACTCACCTCCAGAAATATAAGTTAAGTCATCGGATTCACCACTTTCAAATGCTTTAGAAGATAAGTCATTACTTTCAGAGTCAAACACATCAATTTTCTGGGATGATCCTTGAAGCACCTCTTCTTTATCATTTTGGAGAGGTTCAGAAACAGTCTCTTGTAAATTAGTAGAAGGTGCTGAGCCTGAAAACTCCTGAAAAGCATCATCTTTAAGCATGGAGGGGCTCTCAACATTTGATACAGAATCCACAGTAGTTGCATTGGTTGCTGCAGCAAATGACTGAAAAGCATCCCAGTCATCGTCATCTTCAAAATCATCGTCAGTTTGATGTGGGGAACTTGCAGGAAAATTTCCCTCTTTACTTTCGTATGATTGATGTGGCAATTTGATTTCCAATGTTCCCGCATTAGGTTTGACCTGTGTTGTCTGGTGTTCTTGTGTAACAGATGCACGGATAATATTCTGCGACAGAAGCACATTGAAAATTAAATGCCAAAAACCAATTGAGCATGACAACAACAAAAAAAAAAAAAAAAAAAAAAAATGAATTAATGATACATTCTTCAATAACAAGAGGGGATCACATTGCTGACTCTGAGAATGTATTCACAAGGGCATGATTTATGTATATACTTCATAGTGTATAACTTGACGAATCAAAACTTATTACACTTTTGAACACCAATCACAGTAAAGATGAAAGCTGCATATTCACGTAACCAACTTCATGGCTTGTACATATATGGATAGGTATCTACTGAGGGTCTTATCACATAGTGTTAATCAGCAAGTCAATCTGCCAGGGAAGAGGGCTCTCTTTATTCTAATACCGCATTGGCTGGATAGAATGCACTTAAGCCAGGGAGGGATATACCACAGCCCACACACCAAATAAATTCCCACCAACCATTACACTTTGGTACACAGGAAGCTGTATCCACATCTGGTTCTCCTCACCTCACTAAAAGATATCCACGTAACTCCTCATTCCACTTAAATTTCAATAGTAACATACTAGACTTCGGAGAACTGATAGCTTTAAGAGCAGAAAATCAATCTTGAGCTAAGAATATATTTTATTTTAAACCAAAAGATAAAAAAGGTGCAAGATGTGCAAGCTAGCTTCAGGAGTAATTCCTACCTGGATCTGTTGCCTAAGTGTCACAGGCATTCCAAGCAGAACCTCTTTCAGGTGTTCTGCGGCAGAGGGAACTTGAGCAACATGAGAGACAAGTCTGATGGCAGTGTTTCTTAAGTCAATTGTTTCCTAGAATAAATGCAATTAATAAAGGATTAGAACTGTGAGTTCTACTTGTCAATACTAACATTAAACATGCAATTCTAAAGAATCTAATCAAAAGCTCCCATGGTAATACCTCAGAAGGGCTATTTTCAGTGCTAGACAGTATCATGACAACTGCTTCCAGAATTAAACTCATAAGACCTTTTTGACACTCTACTTCCTTTGGAAGGGTTTGCATAAGTACCAAGGTTCTCAAACACTCCCCAGCAAGAGCAGCTGACTCTCTGGTTACAGGTTTCTAGCCACAAAAGCAATACTAATACATCAGACTAATGACATGCCAAAATCCAAATAAAAAGTAAAATATGTCAACCACAATACCCTCATAATTTCCTGGATGACCATGAAGATATCGCTGAACAGTTCTCCAGTTAGCAGCAATGGGAAGGAGCTGACTTTCGAATTAATACTTTTCTGAACCATGTTTTTGAGCACTTGCAATCCAATCGCTTGTACCTGACAGAAAAGTCCCCACCATGAATTATATACATGCAGTTAATACTGGCTGCAAACTTGCTTGCTATGCATGTATACAAAACATTCCCTTACCTGTAAATTAGCATCCATAATAACAAGCTGGATAGATCTAGTGCAACCAAGGAAAGTAGCTACATTCTTAGCACTCTTTTTCTCTGGACAAAGTTCCATCTTATATACTAGGTCAGCAAAGGATAACATTTGCTCCAGGCAAAAAGCAAGCTTTGCATACAGAAGCCTGCGTACATTGGACCTTCTATTTTCCAACAGATGTATCGCCTCAATGCAATCTTTAGCAAAATCACTGGTAAAGTTTTGACAAGCGCCAATGATACTTTGTAAATGATGGATATCATCAAGCTTTAGAACATATTTCTCTGCATTAAGAATGTATACACATATTTTTAATTATTTAATAAATTATATAGTGATGTATAATTAGCAGGCCTTAATGAGAAAAGGCTATGAGACCACAAGCTCAAGAATCAAATGTCTATATGTAAATACAAAAGTAAATATCATAACAAATTTGTTAATCATAAACGTAACAAAACTATGATTATTGCTAATTTAGAATTTATCCACTCATATAATATTGGTAGACAAATGTTACTCAGTCAAGGATGCAGGTGTCAAACCCGGGTATGGATCCAAGCTTTAAAAGGATTATAATTTATAACTATAACTGTTAATAGGTGCCTAAATTTGTACTATATGACAATGGAAACACAAGCAAGTTTATTTCTTTTTTCTATGGTATCTTTGATGTTTGTTTTTACATCACTTGTTTGCTTATTTAAGAAAAAGAAAGGAAGTAAAGATATGAAAGGTCCCCCAAAAAAGGGTAATGATATGAAGGGATATAATAGGGAAAAATAGAACACAGTAAAATTTATTAAGTTACCTCTTTGACCAGTCAACACTCCCTAAACAAGCAGTAAACCTTTTCTCTTCATAGCTTACCCTTGGCAAAAAAAAAAAAAAAAAAAACCTTCTCCCTTCATAATATGAATTAAATACAAATGCAACGCTATAGCAGCAAGCATGATTGGCCACAATGAAGCTGTCATCTTTCTTCAGTGACTTAAAGCCCTAAGGTTTCGTGTCAATTCATGCCAGTTTCCAAAGGTTTTTGAATGCAGTCCTATCAGATATTTTATTGACTTTCATTTCCAGTTAAATTATGGTTCTGGGTCATTGAATGAGAGATCAAGGAAGCACAGAAAACCATCTTTACACAGTAAGAATTATCTAACTTGACAGTAAAGGAAATCATCACTAAATCAGCTTGAAATTGAGCTATGACTCAAATGAAATCTTACTGAAAAGTAAAATCACATTTTATTTTTATGCCTTTCCTGGAATTTGGATTCCTTTTGTGGGATGAACCACAATCCTTTTTAGTATGAGTCAGACCCATTTACATATCCATACCAGTCTCAACAGTGGTACAATGTAGTTGATTGGAGAGTCCAAGAATTATTGTATAATATAAATAGAACTGAAGTATCAAGGATAACTAAAATTCAAATGGAAAATCATTACCTTCAACAAAGCTGTTCAACAACACACAAATTTTTACAACAAACTCAACTGTCTTTGAGAAGCTTGCTTCCGTTGCAGCGCTTCGAGCACACTTGTAACCAGCTATCATGAATGCCAGGATCAAATTTAATTGGTTCTGTGCACAAAAAAATTATTATATAACAGCTGAAATATCAATAGCAATAGCATAAGCAAAATTTAATTAGTTCAGGAAGACAGAAATAACATACTGCATTTACAAAACGATTCAACAGAATCTTCGCAATGGTAAACAGCTCAGATATCAGACCCTCCCTACGGAATTTGTCATGTAAAATATCACCGGTACTGAAAAGGAAAATAAGAGGTTAGTTATAAGGTTTGATTGAATCATAGAAAAGTTCGAAAATACGTTAAATTTCATTACCCTGCAAAGAATTTGTAAAGATAAGCCAAACATAATTCCATTGCTAGACTGACAAAGCTGTCAATCTTGAGAAAATCATCTGGACTGTTATGAACAATCTGTTCAAATAAACAGGTATTAGACGGCAAAAAGAAACAATGGCACCAAATAACATAAAAGTAACTAAATCCCCACAGTCTTGTTAAGTTCCCTGCCTAAAATGATTGATGGGGAAGGTTAACAAATGTAGAACCATACATATATTTGACGGCAAAAAGAAACAATAGCACCAAATAACATAAAAGTAACTAAATCCCCAGTCTTGTTAAGTTCCCTGCCTAAAATGATTGATGGGAAGTTTAACAAATGTAGAACCATACCATATAAAATATATAACAGTCCCCAGCCCACCAAACGAAGGAGAAAATGGACACAAGATGGTAATTGTTGAATGTGAAATCATTCAGAACAATCATCTAGAATAACTTCATCTAAAGGCATGTGTTCTTAGAAAATGAAAGCTAGATTTATATTGGTTGGATAGCTTCCAATGCCTTTCAATATCCTCTCAACTGCACCCATATGATATCTAGAGTTCTAAACAAGATTAAATTCTTTATATATTCAAAGCATATCTTTTCGGTTTTTATTATATCTTTCCACATTGTTACTCGACATAGCATTCTATCAAGGACCTTTACAGTTTTGAAATATATGTCATATGATGATCATTGATCAATTACTTACTCTCTCCATTTCTGATAAATTGCATAGGCATTGAAACCTGACAAGTTATCAGAAATTAATAGGATTTGAAAGGGTGGTCATGGTGTGTTTGTGGGGAAAGGAGTTTTGTCAACCAAACTTCACAATATTCTACTTTGAAGGAAGAAGCATTTGTCATGAAGTTGTAGGTCAACTATATGACCAATTAGTTACTAGATAAAACAGAGTAAAAAGAGTTAAGGAACAAATAAAAAGAACTAATTAGATTAATACAAACAAAACATGAATAGAGCTTTGACTACCTCAAATAAAGCAGATACAGCAAGTGTATCCCATGAATCTTCCTCAACACCAGCATAAGTGAGGGCCTGAATTGAGCAGAAGTTAGAACAGAGTTTGGATGCTATATAACAATACAGGAAATTACTTATGTTCTATGTTACCAGATCTTAGGTAGAGTTCACGCATTAGTACATCTTGTGCCCAATTTGTCAAAAGCTTAATGTTTTTAGCACAAGCACATATGTACGGACTTGACATTATATTGTATTCTTTCAGTTAAACTTGCAACGTGCCTCTTTGTCACGTGGTTTAAGGAAGAAAGTAAAGAAGGTATACTGATAAATTGTACAGAAAAAGTTCAACCATGGGTAAGAGGAAAGGTTTGACTAATCAAGGCTTTAAGTTATTTGCTTATTTTAATTATTTGTCCATTCACTCTAATGTTGCAAGTCAACAACAGAGAAACATTATCCTTGAAGTTTCATTTGGCAACGTTTTTACACAAGAGCACACTGTATATCACTCAGCCTCAAAGTAAAGAAGGTAAAGAAGGTATACTGATAAATTGTACAGAAAAAATTCAACCATGGGTAAGAGGAAAGGTTTGACTAATCAAGGCTTTAAGTTATTTGCTTATTTTAATTATTGTCCATTCACTCTAACGTTGCAAGTCAACAACAGAGAAACATTATCCTTGAAGTTTCATTTGGCAACGTTTTTACACAAGAGCGTATATCACTCAGCCTCAAATTTCAGCACAAAAATGAAAGAAGACACAAATAAACAGCATAGAGAAAGAAAAGGAAAATAATTAAGCAGCCACACAGGAGTCGACTCCAGGAACCCTAGCCATAAGCCCACAACCAAATTGCCTCTCCTCGTTGAACAAAAGCCAAAGTTTTATAAATGGTAGATTGCACTTTCATTTCATAGATCTAGGGATTCCTCTCAAATGCTAGACCTGAAATTCCTCAAATGTGCATTTTATGGAAGCTAATACCTAGGCAAGCCTTGGACAAATTATTTGAGGCACTAGTAAAAAAAAGTCTCTCTTTCTCTCAAAATAAGAGGTAAATGTCCTTCCAGACATACAAAGAAGGGTGCCAACACCGAAGTAAATTTGGGAAAAAAAAAAAAGAAGAAGATTTAGAAACAAAGTAAACCATCCTTATTGACATATGCGCAATTCTACCAAAAAATTGTTAAGATTTCTAAGAAAACAAAAAATAACAATGCAAGAAAGCAAACTGCCAAGAATGCACAAAATTATTCTTTGGCACGTTGACCACACACTCCTCAGTCCCAGTTGGCCAATACAGTGCTTTCCCTACAAAGTGTCACATAATCCAATCCTTATCATTTATCAAATGAGTGAAACTTTCTTACATTGCCCATGTCAATGTCCGTTGATCAGCTCAGATAATCCAATCCATATAACTGGAAGTTGATAAACTAACAACTGGAAGTTGACGAGATACCTTCAGAAGGACTTAGAATACACAGTGGGATAAATTGTTTATACTACCTCCAGTAACAGTTATTTGCAACAAAGGGGGGGATAGCACGGACTCCAAGGCAAAAGTTTTTAAACATGATTATTGAAATATAAGGGTAGTACTTAAGTATTAATCCAATTAAAAAAAAAAAAAGAAAAAAAAACCACTAAACCACCAAACCAGAACCCAAAATCCCCATTACCTCGAAAACCACCACCACCGAACCCACTGAAACCCACGAATCGATCGAAAACCACCTCCAAAACCCACAGAAAACCACCACCAAAACCCATCGAAAACCACCACCTAAATCCACAGAAAACAACAACCAAAACCATGAAAGCCCCAATCAATCACCACCAAGAAGAAGATGATGAAGATGGAGGGAAGAGGTGGTGGATTGGTGGGGAGATGAAGATGAATCAGATTTTTTGTGGGGGAAAAGCTAAGATAACTAAGTTAGATTAGGATTATAATAAGTTGTAATTATGTATAGTAGTATGTGTTAATTATTTTTAAATGAGGGTATTTTGGACATTTTATCATAAAAAATTACTATATTAGGAAAGAAATAATTTTGTTGCAAATAATAGTTAGCACCCTTTTTTAGTAAATGTTGCAAATAACTGTTAACGGAGGTAGTATATCAAAAGAATGGCTAGCGGTGGATGCAGGTCATATTTTACATCCTACTTAACCCAGTATTATGACATATCCCACATTATACCCTATTATTTAACAATCGATTGCCAGTTTGCCACATCCTCATTAAATAACCCAAAATCAAACTCAGATTGTGAATGTATGAAAACCACAAGGCAACCTGTCTATCTGTAAAAAGCCTTATGCACCAAAAGGAATTTCAAAGAACACAAAGGAAATAGAGAAGAGAGATGGAAAGCGAATCAACATACCTGCAGTAATTCTCTACAAATTTCCGTTGTAAGGAACCCCATGCTGAAGAAATTTTCAGCACATAAAGATCGAAAAACTGGAAGCAAAATCTCACATAACTTCAAAGTTAGGGGCTTTGTTTCTTCAAACTGTGACTCAACGGAAATAGATTTATCTAAAGCTAATGGCAATATTTGCTTATCAACAGTAGCATTTTGCCCCTGAAAAAGAAGAAGCAAAGATAATCCCCATAAGAACTTGAATTCTTCAGAATTCAGTTCAACCATACTGTATCCAGACACAAGGTTCTTCATCATTTTATCCTCAGTTTGGTCCAATGACTTGTTCACACTGATATCTGCAGGAACAGCATCTAAAGAAACTGCTTGCAAAATAACGGGCCAAGATTCGTCTAGACAAGGTTTCAAATTTGAAGCAACCAGTGGTGACTTGATTCCCTCAAGAAATGGTTTCCACTGCAACATAAGATAATGGTCAGAACTGAAATTTAGGGAAGTAATGTTTAACAATAGGACTTCAAGAATGAAGCAGTAGAGTTATGATCACAAAATTCTGACTTACACTTTTCTTTAAGTGGAGGTTAAAGCGAAGATAACAGTAGTCCTTCAGAACCCCAATCCAGCGTTTTCCTAATATAGAGGAGCTTTTGGAAAATAGAGGAAGCAGCGCCATATACTCATCTGGAACGTCAGCATGGTTTCCCCTCAATAATGTGTATGTATAACATTTTAGAGAAGCATGTGCAGCAAGCAATCTTATTTTGATCTATAACCACATAATTAAACATTTGTCATAAACTAAACTAGATCAAACCAGACAACATAATTCAGAAATAAGAAGACAATGAAATTTTATAGATAATCTTTAACTAATGTAATGCAACTAAATCAAACCTTGCAGGACACCCATTCTGCAAAAGAAGGATAATAAAGGTCTTCAAAATCATTTAGTGGTCTGGAGATCAATGAAAATATTCTCTTAACGGCAGCTTGATCTCCACGGATTATACCACTAGTCAATATCTGGAAAAAAAAAAAAAAATATATCCTTAAAATTTAAGAATATGATAGAAGTAAAGACAGTGTAAGGCAAATGTTTTAGTCTGAACCTTAGTTGCCAGTTGCAAGCCTGCCTCTAGAAGAATAGGGCTTGAAGACATGTTCAAAGCAGAGCGAAGGGCAGATACAAGTTGAGCCTGGCAAAGTAAGTTCACAGCCACAGCATTAATTTATCATGTCGATTAAGCTGTTGTCCAAAACCACTTTTTAAATTCAATCAGATTTCTTTATTATTTTCCATATCACCCTTTGTTATATCCTTGCTTGTTATCACCTGAATTGACCATTTTGCCCTTATGAATGCACTACATAATAATTATCTTCCTTAAGGGCATGAGAAGAAGAGAACTGATGATAAAAGATGGATTATTTAAAAAAAAAAAAAAAAAGAAAAGAATTTAAAGGTGATTTTCTTATAAGACAATGATTTAACTAGTGGTTTTCAGCATTTAATAAAGAAAAACACTCATTTTTAATCAGAAGAACCCGGTAAAAATAAAAGGGAAGCAATAGCATGGTGCAATTGTAGGGATTGTTCCATGTGACGCACCTGATATTGTTCTAATAGAAGCCCTCCCGGGAGTTCAGGATCAGGTGCTTCTCCAAACTGATAGTGATAAAGAAAACGTGCATTCAATAAACAAGATGATATAAGCACATTCTGTAAACAAGATGATATAAGCTTCAGGAATGCACTAATTACTAGTCACCATTTTATATTTAAAAAAAGTAACATGACATTATTTTCCAGCCTCTTCCACAACTGTTGTATTCTTGGAGCCTGGTGCTTCAATATGAGCATATCATGATATCAAGTTACCAACCCCTTCTTCATTTTGTACATACATTTTTGTTCAACACACTAACAATAGATTTGCAGACCAAGGAAAATGGAAAATCAGTGGGTGGAGGTAAGAAAAAGGTAGATAAAGTAAGAGAGGGAAAAGTGTGTGTGTTAGAAAAAGGTGATTTAATTGTGACGTAATGGCAAAAGATGTTTAACAAACTAGGATGAAAGTAGAAGTGGGTAAAGCAACAGCTAGTTTCGATTTGTTTTTTTGGTCCCAAAATGGCTTCCCCACTTTGATAACTTGTTGCAATTGACATACACTGAGAAATTTATATTCCCTCCATCATACAATAGTTGTCAATAGACGTCCTTAAGTACTTGTCAAGCTTCTAATAATACTGAGTTAAATCATTAAATATATCACAAAAACATAAAAATTGCCTCTTTTTCAAAACTAATTAAATGGCGGAGACAATAAATGATGTTCTCTTAACTGTATTTTCATTCCATATGTATGATAACTATTATAGGATGAGAAGAGTAATTAATTACTGCAGTTAGAATGACTAGTTTGTGTATAAATCCTTTTTGACATGACCCAAAGATTTTTATTAAAAAAAAAACATAATTATGATAAACAAGTCTTAAATATGAAGAGCACAGCAGAATAATAAGAACTTTTAGCTCTTTTGTACAACAGTGACCATAAATGCTTTGCAAGTTTGCATACACTTCTATATCATATAGAAATTTCTCACAGCCTTGGCACAATAAAATTCAATTATGGTGTTGATGATCAAGTGCCTATCATTTCCCCTTTTTTCTCCAAATGCCACTGCTTATTCTAAGTTTTTGACAGAAAGTTATCAGCTTTGTGGATGCCCTACCTTGTCCATGATTGTAGATAGAAGTCCTACACCAATCGGCTGCATGGACTCAAACTTGATGGTACTGATCTGAAAATTTGGCAGATTTTAATAAAGCTATTAGAGTTGGAGCTAGGTAAAATGCAAAAGCCCAACAACTTCAGTATTAACAACAGTACCTGATAAGCTAATGATACGAGCTCCTGTAATTGAAGAACAAGCCAATCACCTGAGGATGGTCCCTTTTTCTGTTTCCTAGCCAATGATAGATCAAAATGTGCAGGATTCTTTGCAGCAGCTGTTGGCAAATGACTTAAGCACCTGAAATTCAACAACAATAGATAAGAGGCATGGAGAAGTGCACGGATATTGCTTGTATGAAGTAAGAATACATATTCACACATGTGATTGTGTGACACATCAGCAATTCTTTCCTTCTGAGTAGAATCACAACCTTTAATCCCTCTTGAAATCTGAGGCCAAGAGAGGTAAAAGCAGCCTTACAACTTTACATGGATGGTCTAATATTCAAAAATATTCTTACCTTCTTATTGCAAATCTAATACATCATTCACAAAAACTATATCAGCTATGTAATTTAAAATAACTATAGCAGCAACAACTGATAAAAGCACAAGATATTTGCCAAAAGCAACAGGACATACTCAGCAGCAAATACCCTTGTCTTGTATCTAAGGTTCTTTTCCCTTTTTGTATTTACACTAAACGCATCTACAGAATAGTCTTCATTTGGCATGGTTTTACCGCTGGCGACCATATTGTCATCATCTTCTCCAACATCTAACCCTGTGTCAACTTCTGAAGCATTAGTCGGATCTTTCTCAGTGCTGCTATTGATTACAAAATCTCTAGATGATGTTGCAAGCACCTGGAAAAGATTAACTGAATTAGTAAAGGACAATGTAAAGATTCCCAAATTATATATTAAAGAAAGCCAAATCATGCATCGTCAGATAAAAAGGAAAATACACACATTTGGATGTTCATATTCTTGGTTAAAAAAAGGGAATTTTATTAGATTAAACAAAAATCATAACAATCTTTGATGATGAATCTATGACCTGATGTTCGAGCATCAAGTTTGAATGTTTGAGATAATGCCTCTCTCTTTATCAGGGTACCTGTAATGAGTGTAATCTATGTTTTCTTTGGGTAGACTTAAGCAAAACCTCTGATACAGACAGCATTTTCTCTAATTTTTGTGCACACACTAACTAAAATGTCTGAATTTACTAGTTTTCTGGTATCCAAAATCATTTAGAAGACAAAATTTTCCAATGATAGTTAAGGCTATTGTGCAGACAGCAGTTCAGAAAGATTGAAACTCTCATGATGCTTTCTGATGCAAGGGTCAAAACCAGCCTTGTCACCAAATGTTTTTATCAGTTTCAAGGGCCAACTAGATCCTGGTCCTTACCTCTTCCTTCATTGTGAGGAGAATTTAGGTTAAAAAGCTTTGGTCCATACAGCTTCTTGATGGGTCATACATACGCCACTGAAATGGATTGATTATTGAAGAGCCATAGCAGGTGCTTTGGAGGTGTGTGCTTATGGTATTTAATGGGTTAATCATACACCACTGAAATGGATTGAACTTACAACCCTGATACGATTTGTTTCTGTTATCCCTTTGAATACTTAAGCCCTTATCTACAGATACCAGAACCTATTAGACCTTATAAAATATTAAAGGTGAAAAAAATAGATCCCAAGTGTAGAATACACCCTATTGACCTTTTAAACAATCATTTACTATGTTTTGTAAGACTTCAATCCAAGCTTGTTGAGTGTTTCCTGCGATTTCAGCCTTCATCATAGCATATGCCAAGTGTTCTGGTTGTTTACTATAGATTTTAATAATTGGTCTTGAAGGTTTTTATTAGTTATTGATTCCTCTATTCTAGATAATTCCTGATTGACTTCTTGGACCAAAATTTGCTGACTCAGACTTGAAATTTAATGTTACTTCTTGCTATATATATCTTGTAAATTAATTCCATAAAATCAGTGCCATTTGACTATGTATAGACTTTGAGTTTCTAACAAAATATCAAGATCTTTAGATAGTGGGGGAATCACCACTTACCAGTTTCCGGCATACTGATATCCAATGAGAAGGGCAGGTGGGACCGGATGCATAAAGCAATCGCATAATTGTGGATCGTATTAAGCTCCCAATCCTGTAACATGAATACATGTGATACATATTAAAGCAGTAATGCCACTGGGAAGCAAAACATACCATATTAAAACCAACAACAGCAAACTAGTGTTGATTCCAGGCAAAAAAAGGGAGAAAAAAAAACTTGGAGCAATGCAAAACTCCAAGACTCCAAGTGTACCTCAACTTTTAAAAGAGTAGACAAACAGATAAACTCTTTTGAAAAACGCACAAAAAATAAAATCCTAAGCACAAATAAATTAATGAAAAGTAGTGATAAGCAAATTATATTTTTTTTCTTTATTCGTCACAACCTAGTGTTACATGGACTCTTCATTTCACCTCAAATACCCATGTCGGATCTCCGACACTTGGACATGGGTATGACCAATGGACACTTCACTTTTAGTTCAAATTCATGGATTTTTTTTCACAAAATAGCCGAGTCGGACGCTTGGACACGTACCTGTGTCAGACATGGGTAGTCGAGTCCATGTAATATAAATCAAAACATACTAAATACTATGTAACTAATACTAATTAGTAAAAACATACAAAACAATAAAAGTAATAAAATTATGTACATATTAATGATAACAATAATGATGATGATGATGGTGATAGACTTAATAGACAAGACTAAAAATTAAACTTATTAGAAACAATAGGACTCAAAACTGGTACAAAGTAACCATACTCTAAACTAAGGATTAAGCCTTCTCTCCATTATATAGTGATGGGTTGATGGCTTGCTAGTATTCATATAGAATATAGATTTATAATCAATCAGGATCCATAATTCCATACATTCCAAGACATGGAATTACTGATATACATGCCAACTAAATCATGACAGCTACAAGAACAATATTGGTCATATAGGAATAGACGCTGAAAGTTTACATGCATAAAAATAACTAGTACTAATATCAGGATAGTTGCCCCTTTTTTTTAGTGTTTTTGTTTCTTTGCTCCCCAACCCCAACCCCCCCCCCCCCCCCCAAAAAAAAAACCCCAAAATTTAACTTCATTTTGCTCTCTGCTTTTGCATGATCAAAATTCTAAAATTATTATGGACAAAACCACCCAGATGCATAATGGTGGTAACATCAACAAGATGCATGAAGGATTGAAGGTAAGAAATCAGGAATCATAAAAACTACAAGCAAAGAGAAGATCCAGACACAAAAAAGAAAGGATCTCAAGTCTAAACGTGAAGCAGAATGCAGTCATCTGAAACTTGGGGAAAAAAAATATAGTTGGTAAGAATTAGTCCTCACTTACTCTCTATCTGTTTCTTCATCTAGCATGTGAAATAAATTTTCCTCGATTTGTTCTTGAATTACAGAAACCTGAAAAATATCAGCAATTCAGCATAAAAGTTTCACAAGTCAGCAGAATTAGCAAAGGTAGAAAAACAATAGAAATATAGAATGTTGAGAGCACAGACTACTAGCATTACAGGGATCAAACTGCAATGGATGGAAGAAAGGTCTGTAAACTAAGGTTTGTATTAGAGTAGTTTTAGCCACCGGAATTCAATTTCATGTATCTGAAGACTAAGAGTTTTTTGTCCCAAGTGTTATAAATAATTATAGAACCTGTGGAATATTCCCATAATTTATACAGAATAAGAAATTTTTACACATGGGGATTATCAGAAGCGGTAAAAGAGGGGGCTCACTACAGTTGTGAATGCAATGCTTATTCCCAAAACACACACACACACACACCACAGAGAGAGCTCTGCCAGTTTTTCAGACATCCACTGGCATAATGCATCAATGTCAAAGTAGTCTTCGAAGCTTACCGAGTCCTTTTCTATGAGATGGCGTAGGGTTGATATAGCCAAGTGCCTTAGCGTTGGCTGTCACAAGCAGCATTTACAGATTTAGAAGAAATAGAGCAATTACAAGTTCAGAAAAACAGTAGCAATAAGGCCTAATAAGAGGGAGAAGGGTGGGAGCAGACAAACATCAAAGACAAGCACCTGTCTTGATGAGAGAGTTGGAAGAAGAGTTTGCACATGAGAGTGCACAGACAGAGCTTGGGGTGCGAAAAGAACAAGCTGTTGTGAAAATCGTACATTCCTGCCAGATTTGTTTTTATAATATATCAATATATGTATCAGTAATTCAACACTGAAACAGACTAAAATGATCATCCGAAAATATTCATAAACATGTGCTTTTCAGTTTTAAAACATATCAATTGAGGATCAACAGATTCAACACCAATAATAGCACAGCAAATCACAAACCACAGGAAACTGTGAGGGAGATCACATACTCAAGGAGTGTCGCAGTTTCCTCGCAAGAGCTTATCTCTGCAATCACAGACTGAATACAAATAAGTCATTAACATGATCCAAGACCAAGTTGATCATTGAAAAGATAAGAGAAATGGATCAAGATGAAAGACCCTAATAATTAATACTTTATAGTAATTTGTTTTCCCTGTCCCTTACTAGTTACATCATTTCTTTTTAGTGAATTATCTTCAGAAAGTATAGTAATTTCTGATACCCTTTACTACTTTCAGTTTATCTAAAATGGTTTCTCAGCAATCTTCTTACATAGATCACTTCTAGTACTGAGCAGTAATCCATATTAGGAATGAGGTAGAGGTTTTTCTCTGAAATGCACAGACTATTTTCATTTTCTACAGGTGTAGTAACTATTGTTATCTAAGCCACACAATCAATCAGAAATATAGAGAAGCGAGTTCTGCAGACATTCAATCAGAGAGATAGGAAAGGTAAAGATGCTTTATCATGCCACATGAAAGAAAACCTAACAGATTAGTAGCAGAAAATTATAATAATCATCTTAGGTTAGATGTATATTGCTTACAATTAGAAATATAGTCCAAAGATCCCAAGTTTACAAATTACATCAAAACCACTTTCAGTACCTTGCAGTGTGAGAAAAAAATGCTGCCCGGAGCAAGTTCGGGACCAAGTACAGCGACAATAGCATTTATAAGACGACCAATTCCTTGCTGAAGATCCACCCATCCGTTTTCCTCAGACAATAAAATCTCCAGCCCAAGGTTAAGAGTAGCCTAAATTTTGTATAAAAGGATAATTATTAGCATATTCATGAGATAGAGCCAAGTAATACGCATGATGTAGATGATTAGGCCTGCTGTTCTTTAAGAATAAAATAATGGAAAATAATGAAATATTTATTCTAACATGGCACCCCATCGGTAAATTTCCATGTTCAAGAGTAGTGCAATGAACAAAAATCATAATGCCCTCATATGCGGGCATGTATAATTCTATCCTTGAACTCAAAAACAGACAATCACAGCAATACATTCCCTCCCCCCAACCTTATTCCCTAAAAACACCTATATTTTGCTAAATGAGGGTAGCGATGCACCTTTGGTGCTAAAATTTGTTAGACAAAACGCCTAAGAGTTGGGCCGTTGGATGGTGCTTCAAAGCCAGGCATGAGAATTTTTAAGGCGTGTGAGCATAAGGCATGTGCACATAAAACACCTTATCCTTTAAAACACCAATATTTGGCAATTGAGGTTAGCGTCTTAGCTTGCCTTAGGGCCAAAGCAAGGCATGGCAAGGCAACACAAACCAAGGCAATGAAAGGCCAAGACAAGGTGGCAAGGCCAAGGCAAGACAAAGTAAGACATCTTAAAAAACATAATGATAAAGGGTGGACCAAGGCATGAATGAGATGGTTCTGGACACCAAGTAGACCTTTTGCTAGACACTGATAAACTGAATATAAAGAACTATAGCTTTATAAAGATTTCACAGCCAAAGCTACTGTGCTAGACTGCTAGTAATCAGCTAATAATAGAAGAGTGACTGTGCAACAGGAACATTCCAGTGTCGCAGACCCAAAAAACTACTCCCAAACAAAAAGAGTACAATGAAAGAGATCATGAACTCTAAGATAAACTACATTACAATGATGATGTTTTTTCCTACTTAGATTAACACTTAGAGCCATACTGGTTCAGATATATATAGGAAGTTTTCAGTTATAGGAATATAACAGGATATCATGCAAATAGCGTCAACCTACACAGTGCAAGCTTACAAGAGGTAAGATACCTGAACATGAGATATGTATGACAAACCAGCAGCTTCTATTGTCAAAAGTAGTCCGTGTAAGGACCAGATCTGTAATCCAGCCACTGAACTCTTTGCTAGAGAAGAAATCGAACTAACAGTTGCAGGTACCAGACTTGACAATGCCATACCGCCAGCACTGAAGAAAAATAATTAAACATAAATATATTGAAAGTTACATTGGCATTGTTTACACTTCCATAATATTTACAACTTTTAACAGGGTCGTAAGACTAAAAGTACATAATATCTATTCTAAAGCTAGGAATAACAGAGGAAAAGGCATAGCAGAAACACTATATCTTTTCTACACCAAATAACTCAAAATAATACTTCCTCCGTTTTTCTTTTATTGCACCATAAGGACATTTACACTATTCACTTAATCTTCTTTGACCATCATTTGTAATTTATCCATTAGGAAAAATATAATCATGTGGGATCTAGTTAGATTCGTCTCGAAATTTACTTTTTAAATATCACCTTTTTATAATTTTTACAAAAGTATAATTAAAGATATTAATAGCTTAAGTAATGCATTGGTAAGCGTGAAATTCCCTCGTGGTGCAATAAAAAAGAACGGAGGAAGTAGAATTCTTGTCAAGCTCTAGTAGAGGGAAAAGACTGAAAACTATATCCTGCACCGGGGACCATGATGAGCATCATGGTCCCAAATGAACAAATAGTTCAAATTAATGAACATTTAACACTTAGTTCATGGATAATGAAAAGATAGTTCATGGATAATGAAAAGATAGTTCAGAGATTATGAACATACAGTTGCAAGTATGTTCATAATCTTTGATATATGTTTATAACTTAGAACTATTTGTTCATTCGGAACCACGATGCACGTCGTAGTCTCGGGTGCAGTGATGCACGTCCTATGTTTTTATCCAGTTACTTGCAATGGAGTTGTGGAAAAGAACATTTTTTATACAACAGCAGAAGAGCATAACCCCCACCTTTGTAGAGTGAAAATTGTAGAGGAACTAGCGGAGGAAAGAGTACACTTTTCTAGAGAAACTAACTCACATATGCGTTGAAAACAATGCTATGTAGAATTAGATGCATGCTAGCTCTCAACTGGAGAAACCATGTAACAGTACACATCTGGGTGAAAAGTGTTGGTCAACTAGGCTTAGTAAGAGATGTATGTAAAACCTACCTAGTTGTGGACAATTAGGTGGCGACAACAGAATAAGATGTGGCTTAGTAGCCAGATGTTTAGAACTGGCATCAGGGTTCCTTGGTGACTTAAAAGCTGGAACCACAGAGCAGCTAGCTCGCTTAGTGGTTTTTCAAAGGCTCACACGACCTAAATAATCCATTAAATAATTCTAGGGGTTTGAAAGAAAATTGCTAGCTTGATATGCTATTGAAATAAAAAGGACTTTTGTCTTTGAGGTGGCAGAAAGAAGAAATTTTTGATAAGAAATGAAAATTAAAATTTCTGTTTCACCTGCGGTGGATGCAGCCAAGTGCCACAGCAATGGAGCCTGCATAGTTTGAATCAGTAACAGCAGCTAGATCACCAAGCAGTGCTTTTGTCTGGTAGTGACGCCCAACCACCAACAAGGAAAAAACAAAAGAGCAAAGAAAAGAAAAGAGAGGATAGGAAGCAGCAGAAGGGTCAGGAAAAAAATAAAAGAGGCAAGATGAATTTAAAACCATGAACAAGTAACAGCAGACAGATGTGAAACTGACCATTCTTGCAGTAAATGTATCACTTCCAAGACGACTTAATAGCCCAAGACCTTCTGAAGACGCCCTGCGCACAGATGCTGATATATCACCCTCTGACAGAATATTCTGCATAAAAGATTCAGTAAAATACAACAAACGTAAAGCTCTTGAACAATGCTTACAGACAGCCAAGCAAGAAAAAGATAAATCACCAATTTACCTGAAATATATTCTGCAGCAGACTTAATATATCAGAGCTCAATGGTTGAGGACGAAAAGAAAGCAGAGCCTGCAGACACAACAATGGTTCAATTGAAACAGCAGCAGCTTAAATATGAAAAAAATGCTATAGTTACACAAAGGAGATATTGAGAACCTTCAAACCAGCAAGCAACCCCACACATATGTTGTTGACAAGAGTTGCATGCCATGATTGTTTTTTCCCAGCTTTTAGGGATTGCTCAATCACTCCTAGTAGTGACTGCATCCCTCCAGTATCCTAAAGAAGAAAGCAAGACAGGAAATAAAAAAAGGCATTACAGTCAATGAACAAAGAGAAGCAACATCTAGGACAAAGAGAAGCGAAGCTAACCTAACCATATGTACCTGAACTGCAAACATTGTCCCAAAACACAGGAGCTTCTGGTTGACCAACATTTTACTCACACTCTCCGGCTTCAAGTTAGAGAAAAAAAAAAGGTAACCAACGGACAAATAAGTAAAACATGGAAAACAAAAGGTGGATATAAAAGAAAGCAAACTTCTAGAGAATAACAGAATCACAGAAGACGTAGTTATCCAAATTGGAAAAACTACAAAGGCAAGAATAAAAAAACTCAATCCTGACAAATTTAGATTGTATATACGATGAGTGACAACAGATATAACAAGCTCCCAAGATATCATTTCCCACTCTAGCAGAATCCAATTCTCTCTCTCCCTATCCACCCCACCAAGCCTGAAAGTCAACCTTTTCTTGGGTGGGACACACAAAACCTGCCAACCACAAAGGCAGTGGCATTACCCCCTGCTATAAAGCAAGGGCCTAAGGCCCCACGTTATCTCCGCCCATTATGTTTTATCTCTCAATGTGGTTTCCCCCCTGACCCCACCGCAGTCCAACCCTTAAAAACCCAAAACCAATCACTGTCATTAGAGCTGTCAAAAGTTGACCCGACCCGAAATACCGACTCAAACCCGATTATTAACCAACCCATCTAAACCTGAAAAAATGGTGACCCAAACCCGCCCTGAAACCAACCCTATACCCGAGTTGATCCGAGTATGTGAGACCCGAACCCGAACATGAACTGACCTGGAGATGACCCGATCCAAATGTAACCCCTAAATTATTAACCTGAACCGAACCCGACTTAAACTGAAATTGACCCAAACCCGTTTTAACCCGTCAAAACCCGAAATTAACCCGACTTGTTATTAACCTGATCTAAATTTAACCTCACCCGTTCCTAACCCGACCCGAATTTAACCCAACCCAACCTGTTACAAACCCGACCCGAAATCAACCCGACCCAAATTCAACGACTCGACTTGTTATTGACCCGAACCGAATTTTGCCAGACCTATTCTAACCCAACCCAAAAATTCAACCCGATCCTGTTACTAACCCGACTCGAAATCAACACGACTTGTTATTGACCCGACCTAAATTGTTCCTGAACCGATTTCAAATCACCTTAATTGCAATTTAGACCATCTTATTATTGTTGATCAAAACATTTTGTCAAGGGAGACCAAGTCGGTTCAGGCAACAAAAGAAAGGAGCATCAACCTCAAATTTAAGAGTTAAATATAGTATATATTTGTTGTATGATCAAAGGAGATAATTATCTTCCTAAATTATAGACAATTTATAGACTATAGTTCCGTAATATATTGCCATATATATTATAGTCAAAGGAAATAATTAGCTTGATAAAAATGATGATTATCTATTTATAGTTAGTTGAACCCGAATATTTATGACAAAAAATATTAATCATTAACTTGCAAATAATGATCAATAACTTGCAAATAATGACCGATTTACCGGTTTACAACTTGCACCGATTTCATTAACTCAAGCCAACAACGAACATTTAAGACAACAAATAATGATCATATATTGATCCAAACGGCATTAAATGACCCACAGATATATCCCCTAAAATTTCAAGACTTTTCGACACCGGGACCCGAAACCTCCAAAATTTCTAAAAAAAGTGTGAATATTAACCATCAATTTTGGAATTGTTTCTGCTCGGAAATAAAAATTGCAGAATTGTTTACCATGGTCCCTAATAACCTCCGGGAGTCCAATTGGGTGGATGGAACCATCCAATTTGCCTTTAAACAACCAATTTACAGGTATACAACTTGCACCAATTTCATTAACTCAAGCCTACCACGAACATTTATGACAACATATAATAATTATATAAGATTCCAAACGGCATTATAAGACCCCGAGATGTATCCCTTAATTTTTCGAGTCTTTTCGACACCAGTTCGAAATCTACAAAATTTCGCAAAAAGCGTGGATATTAGCCTTCAATTTTGGAGTTTTTCGACTTGTTTTGCCCCGAAATAAAAATTGTCAAAATGTTTACTATGGTCACTAATATCCTCTGGGAGTCCAATTGGGTGGGTAAAACTATCTAATTTGCCTTTAAACGGCCAATTTATCGATTTACAACTTGCATCGATTTCATTAACTCAAGCCTACCATGAACATTTATGACGACATATAATGATCATATATGGTTCCAAACGTCATTATATGACCCCGAGATGTATTTCCTAAAATCTCAAGGCTTTTCGACACCGTGACCCAAACCTCCAAAATATCTCAAAAACCTTGTAGCCTTCAATTTTTGAATTTTTTTTACTTTTTTTCGCCCGCAAAAAAAAATTGCCGAAATTTTTACTATGGTTCCTAATACCCTCCGGGGGTCCGTTTGGGCAGGTTGAACAATCCAATTTGCCTTTAAACGACCAATTTACCGGATTACAACTTGCCCCGATTTCATTAAAATCAAGCCTACCACGAACATTTATGACAACATGTAATGATCATAAATAGTTCCAAACGACATTAAATGACCCTGAGATGTATCCCCCAAAATTTCAAGGCTTTTCGACACCAGGCCTCGAAACCTGCAAAATTTCTCAAAAACGTGGATCTTAGCCATCAATTTTGGAACTTTTTTGACTTTTTTCGCCCTAAAACAATAATTGCCGAAATGTTTACCATGGTCCCTAATACCCTCCAGGAGTCCAATTAGGTGGGTGGAACTATCCAATTTGCCTTTAAACAACAAATTTACCGGTTTATAAATTGCACCGATTTCATTAACTCAAACCTACGAGGAACATTTATGAAACAAATAATGATCATATATGGTTCCAAACGACATTATATGACACTGAAATGTATTCCCTAGAATCTCAAGGCTTTTCGATACTGGACCCCGAAACCTCCAGAATTTCTTAAAAAGCGTGTATATAGGCCTTTATTTTTGGAATTTTTAACTTTTTTCACCTAGAAACAAACATTAATTGCCGAAATGTTTACCATGGTCCCCAATACTATTCGGGAGTCCAATTGGGTAGGGGCAACCATCCAATTTGCCATTAAACGGCACATTTGCCGATTTATAAATTGCACCGATTTCATTAAATCAAGCCACCCACAAACATTTATGACAACATATAATGATCATATACGGTTCCAAACGTCATTATATGACCCTGAGATGTATTCCCTAAAATCTCAATGCTTTTCGACACCGTGCCCCGAAACATTCAAAATTTCTCAAAAAAAAGCGTGATATAAGCCTTCAATTTTGGAATTTTTTGACTTATTTTCGCCCGAAAATAAAAATTGCCGAAATTTTTACCATGGTCCCTAATACCCTCCGGGGGTCCAATTGGGTGGGTTGAACTATCCAATTTGCCTTTAAACGGCCCATTTACCAGTATACAACTTGCACCAATTTCATTAAGTCAAGCCTACCATGAACATTTATGACAACATATAATGATCATAAATGGCTCCAAACGGCATTATATGACCCCGAGATATATCCCTTAGAATTTCAAGACTCTTCGACACCGGGCCCCGAATCCTCCAAAATTTCTAAAAAGCGTGGATATAAGCCTTCAATTTCGTAATTTTTGACTTTTTTTTGCCCGGAAATAAAAATTGCCGAAACGTTTACCATGATCCCTATTATCGTCCGGGAGTCCCATAGGGTGGGTGTTACACTCCAATTTGCCTTTAAACGACCAATTTACCGGTTTACAACTTGCACCAATTTCATTAACTCAAGCCTACCACGAAAATTTATGACAACAAGTAACAGGGGCGGATCTAGGGGGGTTCATTGAACCCACAGATTTTTTGGAAAAAAATTTTAAGTTTTAATTATTATTTTTTTTAAAAAAAAAAAGAAAAAGGTTTAAAAGAAATTTTTGTGAGAATAATTATCACACGGGTAAGTTTGGTGCATTGGTAATTCTCTGAATAATAGAGCAGCGCGCCCCTTTAATATCTTAGGTCTTAGGTTCGACTCCTAATACCCTCTTTTTTTGTACTTTTTTTATTTTTTTTTGTTTTTTTGCTCCTTACATTCAAATTTCAATATTTCATATTTCAGAAATCAAACATCAGACATTTTTCCCCAAATTCCCAAACACCAAAACCCTAACCTTGACGGCTTGACACCCTATAACCCTAGCCAGTAGCCACTAGCCGCCGCAGCACCGCACACCGAGACACCGACCGGCGACCTCACGTCCTCACGGAGTGACAGAGACACGGACGATTGGACGAAGGACGACTGTTCTGTCTTCTGAGTTCAGATTTTGAGTTCTTCTACAATTGTGAGTCCTCTTAATCTCTTATTCCTCTACTCCTATTAATTCTTAATCTTGGTTTGCTTGTTTTATTTTTAAAATTGGTTTATGGTTTTGATATATTGTTGAATTCTTGAATTGTTGAGATTTGAGAAATTGAATTGTAGATACTTAGAAGTTAGAAACTTAGAATTATAAATTTTTACTTGTTCTGTTAATTGAAATTTGATAATTAGAAAAAGTTTATATTGTCAAATTTGTGTTTATTGGGGACTTGTGATTTTAATTGATAATTAATTGTGTATTTTGTGTATTAATGTAGATTGTAGAGCTTTTGTTACCATGAGTTTAGAGTCTTTTTGGAAACGTGCCAGGAAGTCACAAAAGTCCTCTACTTCTTCTTCACCTAGTTCAAGGAATCCTCCAATAGAAGAAGATGTTGTAACTCCTATTGATGATGCGGATATTGAGTCTCCTAATGATGATGCGGATGTCGTGTCTCCTAATAATGATGCAGTTCCAGTGGCTCCTTCAATTCATTTGTAAAGTATGAAAACTCAAAGATTGTTTTTGTAGTTTTTTTTATTTTTTTTATTGTGTGATCCATCCATTTGTAATAAAAATTTGAATATTTTTAATCAATATATGATCATCGTTTTTTTTTTTAAGATTTTGAACCCACAGTTCGGAATTCCTGGATACGCCACTGACAAGTAATGATCATATTTGGTTCCAAACGACATTATATGATCCCGAGATATATCCCCTAAAATTTCAAGACTTTTCGACACCGGGCCCCGAAACCTCCAAAAACGTGGATATTAGTCTTCAATTTTAGAATTTTTTTACTTTTTCGCCCAGAAAAAAAAACTGCCGAAATGTTTATCATGGTCCCTAATATCCTCCGGGAGTCCAATGGGGTTGGTGGAACCATCCAATTTCCCTTTAAACGACCAATTTACCGGTTTACAACTTGCACGGGTTTCATTAACTCAAACATACTACGAACATTTATAACAACATATAATGATCATATATGGTTCCAAACGACATTATATGACCCCGAGATGTATCCCCTAAAATATCAAGACTTTCTACACTGATCCCCGAAGCCTCCAAAATTTTTCAAAAAACGTGGATATTAGCCTTCAATTTTGGAATTTTTTGAATTTTTTTTGTACGGAAATAAAAATTGCCGAAATGTTTACCATGGTCCCTAATACATTCCGGGAGTCCTATTGGGTGGATGCAACCATCCAATTTACCTTTAAACGGCCTATTTACCGGTTTATAACTTGCTCCGATTTCATTAAATCAAGCCTACCAAGAACATTTATGACAACATATAATGATCATATATGGTTTCAAACGTCATTATATGACCCCGAGATGTATTCCCTAAAATCTCAAGCCTTTTCGACACCGGGCCCCGAAACCTCTGAAATTTCTCAAAAAGCGTGGATATTAGCCTTCAATTTTGGAATTTTTTAGACTTTTTTTTGGCTGGAAATAAGAATTACTAAAATGTTTACCATGGTCCTTAATACACCTACGGGAGTCCAATTGGGTGTGTGGAACCATCCAATTTGCTGTTAAACGACCAATTTACCGGTTTACAATGGCCAATTTAATTAACTTGCACTGAACCCGACTTGAACTGAAATTGACCCTAACGCATTTTAACCCGTCAAAACCCGAATTGAACCCGACTTGTTAATAACCTGACCTGAATTCAGCCCGACCAGTTCCTAACCCGACCCGAATTTAACCCAACATGTTACAAACCCGACCCGAAATCAATCTGACTTGTTATTGACCTGACCCAAATTCAACCCGCCTTGTTATTGACTAGACCCGAATTTTACCAGACCTATTACTTACCCGACCCAAAAATTCAACCTGATCTGTTACTAACCCGACTCGAAATTAACATGACTTGTTATTGACTCGACCTAAATTCAACCCAAATAGTTCCTAACCCGATTTCAAATCACCTTAAATGCAATTTAGATCACCTTATTATTGTTGATCAAAGCATTTTGTCTAGGGATAACAAGTCGGTCCAGGCAGAAAAACAAAGGAGCACCATCCTCAAATTTAAGAGTTAAATATAGTATATATTTGTAGTATGGTTAAAGGAGATGATTATCTTCCTAACTTATAGACTATAGTTCCCTAGTATATTGCCATATATATTATAGTCAAAGGAAATAATTAGTTTGATAAAAATGATAATTAACTATTTATAGTTAGTTGAACCCAAATATGACCTGACTTAGAAATGACCCGACCTGATTGTAACCTGCAAATTATTGACTTAAACATAACCCGACTTGAATCCGAGAATGACCCGACTTGGAAATAACCCAACCTGATTATAACCCGCAAATTATTGACTTGAATCGAACCCGACTTGAACTCGATAATGACCCGACTTTAAAATGACCCGAATTAATTATAATCCGCAAATTATTGACTTGAACCGAACCCGACTCAAATCCGAGAATGACACAACCTGATTCTAACCCGTAAATTATTGACTTGAACCGAACCTGACTCGAACCTGAGAATTACCCTAACCCGTTTTAACCCGTGAAAACCCAAATTAAACCCGACCTATTGTTCATCCGACCCGAATGTAACCCGACCTGTTATTAACCGGACCCAAAACCCGATAAGAAGTATGACCCAATGTGACCCGACTCAAGCATGACCCAACCCAAACCCGACCTGCATAGGTTATGGAATTAATCCGAATTGACCCGACCCGAGTTGACCTGACCCACTCTTATCCGACCCAAACCCGACCTGTTTACCCGAATTGACAGCTCTAACTGTCATGCCTTCAGCATGACCAGCATGACCCCATTGAACGGCACAACCCCATAACATGTGTGAAACAGGTAGGCCACCACTATTAGAACAATTATCTAAACCACCAAAAGTAGAACCGAGAACAGCTAGAGATTTGGGTGAATTGATTGAAGAGGAATGACGGGATTTTTCACAGTCAATGGTTTTTAAAAAATTAATGGGAAAAAGTGTTGTATTTAGCTTCTTTATAAGCTCACAGCTCACGCTGATGAAGCTTTCCCAAACATGTCAATTGTAATGCGGAGATGGAGTTCTTTAAATCTAGTGACAAGCATTTATTGCTGATTTTTCATTTCCTTGTATTTTCACTTTGGATATTGTAATATTAAAGCAAAAGACAAAACACAGGACCACCCTTGCACCCTTTTGAGTACTACAATTTTTTTTTTGTCTTTTTCTTTTTTTTTTTGGGGGGGGGGATCCAATGATTGATTGATTTTACTACACGTCATGCAAAAGAGCTTTAGTTTCCAACTTCTCATTTTTAGAAAGTTCATATATTTCAACATACGTTAAAATCAGGTACAGAAAAGCCAAATTTCACAAACGTCACCTGAATAGATTGCTAATGCATAAATATTTCCAGATAAGAAGGTAACCTCAGGAAAACTAGGAAGTTCAGGATCCCAGATGCAAGGCATCAGACCATTTTTCCCACCCTGAAAAGCACGAAGTTCATCTTCAAACCAGTCCCTGCACAATCACAATCAGAAAGCTATAGTACAAATGCATAATCCAAGACATGTGAAGTTAAATTGAATATGTTAAGAGGATGGTCTAAAAGTGAAGTCTGAACAGTGTAGACACAAGAGTGGTGTGTGTGTGTGTGTGTGTAAGATGTATGTAAAGTCTGAGCACCTTCCTGGAATCCATGGCCCCAACCAAGCATCTCTTTTGTCTAACAGGAGTCTCAAGGATGAGCTCTCTTCATAAGATGAAGGATCCCTGTGATTGAATTTAACAAAAACAACAATGAGCATATAGCACCACAAATAGAAACCGAAAGGAAAGGATAAAAAAACATTTTAAACATCCAAGAATATAGATAGAAACATCGTAAGAAACATGTAACTCGTCATTACCTAAATGGACCAGTACATAGTTGGAGAAGCTTAGGATGATCACTTCTATATGTCATAGGATCAGAGAGTGACTGGAATGTTATTAGTGTCCTTATGACGAGAACATCCAGGGCAGCTTTTGTCCCAGGAAGGTTTTTCGCAGCTATAAAAGAAATGTGTGATAATACACTGTTCAGAATGAATGATTAGAAATAAGAGTCAGCACATTGGACAGAAATAGCAAACAGAAATCTTGAGCTGATTAAGAAAAATATACAATCGGAATACTAGATACCTGCTAAGGTACACTAGCACTGGCTGAAGTAGAATCCCATAATTCACAGCTTTTGGAGAAAGAAAACATCTAACAAATGCTGTAAGTGCATCAATAGCTGCAGACCACACACTGAAAACACATTTTTCGGGGAAACTTCAGCACAATTTTCACATCCTATTACTTTTATCCAAAAAAAAAAAAAAAAAAAAACCAAATAAAGGTATTTTGAGCCAACTCCTGAAATTTATTCTATCACACAACTTTAACAGCTGTAGCTTGTACATGTTTATCTCCTTCTTTATGAACTCAAATCATGAGAGAAAAAGAGCTCTCTAATCAGCTTCTAGCTACTTGTACTGCCTACACCCCCACTCCAATGGGGAAAAAAAAAAGAAAGAAAGAATATAACTCTTCCAGAACAATGCTAAATGCCTAAATTATTCTCCCTGAAAAAAACATTTTATAAAAAAAAAGCTTCTAAAGAGCATAACATAGTAATTGATTATTTGTATATTATGCAACACAATTCAACTACACATGTCCTTGAAAAACAAGAAAAGAACAAGAACTATCAAACTTCTGCCTTCAAGTTGACAATTTCTCTGATCATCATTTAACAGGTGAAATATTCTAACACAAATTTAATTACTTAGTTAGCAATCTTTAATAGTTTATGACTTGGTCAAATGACAACATGGTCTGAGCCAGGTTAAAGATGAACTACAGGTCAAGCCCATAGTAATAAAGACTCCCAGACAATATATCCCCTTTTACTGGACCAGATAAATAGGAGCTTTTGGGCTGTCCCTACCATGATTATCTCACCAACTTCCCAAGACCAATCCACCACATCATCAGTATTTCTTTATGAGTTTTCTTTTAAGTATTCGATAGAAAATTCAAATAATTAGCATCTAGAAAAACTGAGAAGTGATTCTGGATATCAATGTTTGAGTTTTGATAGCTCAGTAACTGTTACAGTGTACATCATTTCATATTTCTAGTGTAGAGACAAGAATCAAGAGAACTTTTTCTTGATTGGGGAGGTAAAAAGAAACTGGGCCAATCTTAATTTTAATTTTTGATAAGAGGGCAGGCTATCCTTTGTCTGTACTCTTTTTCTGTTTTCTATCAAAATTAAAATTAAAAATAAATTTTAAAAATTGTACCCAAGTTGCTCACCATATTTTAGATGTCAATTCTCCACTTTGTCGAACTTCTAGTTCTGGATTTCCACTAAATAAGGGAGCCCATAAGGCAAGAATATCAAAGGTCTGGTCCTCAAGCTCCTGCAGGAACAAAAATATATTATCTTGCTAAAAATGAAAATTGGAGTAAGGAAGATAAAAGGGCATGACAATTTACCTCTATAGGAATAGATGCTAAAAGTGAAGCTAGAAGTAACCATCCAGCTTCTTTCTCAGTAGTTGCAGCCCCAGGGTTCCTACTGGACTTGGTCAACATATTCTGTGAAACTTTCAGCACCGAGTGTGGCAGCCTGAAAAGCATGACCACACAAAAAGACATTAAAATCTTTTCTAAAAATTGTAAAAGCACTTGCTAAGCCTATCAATGCAGCACAAAGGCAGAAGAAGGGACCAGTACTACAGAATAAAGGCCCTTATTAATTTGTGCAGTAGAAAAGAAGCAAAGGACAATATGTCTACAAATATATTTTATAATAAATCTATAATTATCTAGATATTCATTAATATAGCTCATAATTATATTGATAATTCAGGAGTGAATAAACTTAGCCATCAAGTCATAAATACAGCATATAATTTATAAATTGAAATATGTTTATCATTGTTTTATCCAAAGGGAAAACATGTATATGGGTGCACTACTTCATTGGCCAAGAAAATAGTTAATCAAAAGGGTAACAATTGTAATAATAGCACAAGTACACAGTAGATTAGACTAAGCATAATAATATCAAAACTCCAACCATAGCCATCTGGAAACATTAACCACCAGCATGATGTAATACAATCTTAACTGATTGAGCATTACCTAGCCGGATAACCAAGAGCTAGCTTTGGCGAAATAGAAACTAGAGCTGCAAGTAAAGTGGCTTGCCCATGTAAGGAATCAAGATCCTGTTTTAAGGTGTTTCCCTGCAGAGCAAAATGATAAATTTTAGTTTCTTGATTAACAGTTTAAGAGAAGTGAGTTATTATTAGAACAGTCAGATAATTTTTAAACAGAAGCAAAATTCATACAATTGCAATAGAAGAAAGTTTGACAAGCAAACAATTGCCTCAATTCTAACCTTGTCAAACGATACACTTTCTCTTAAGGCACTGAGCATTGTCACGCCATAAGAGACCAAACCACTGACACAGGTAGGATCAACTTCAGCCAATGCCCGCAAAGTCAAAGCAGCCTCAACACGGACCTACAATTACCAAGCATGTCAGTTTTGCCAAAAAAAAAAATAATAATAATAAAAATGATAATAACAATAACAACAACAACAATAATAATAATAATTAAATTTCCAATAATCAGATCAAAACACATTGCCAAAGCAAGAGCAAGCTATAGAAGCAGAGGCAAGAAACAACACTGATAACCATGTAGGCAATGGAAAATCATAGTCCTTTTTTAATGGGTTACATGCAGATATTCACAAACCAACATAGAACATACAATATAGCACATCACAAACAACCTCAAAGTTATGAACAGTAATTTCTAGTATCTCTAATACATCGCCATAATAGACTAATGTTTAATTTGTCAGCCAAATATACGTAGTATAAGTAAATTAAAAAAATTAAAAAAAATAAAAATAAAAATAAAACCCATTACATATAATACGTACATTTTAAAAAGCCAAAATTATTAAGTACAGAAAGAATCAGAAGTTCAACATCTCTAGCTTCTCTATAGAGGCATAAATGGATCTTATTAGAAAGAAATATCTCAAAAAATAAGGGCAAATAACCAAAAACTAGGAAATATAATATCAATGTTTCTCACATCTCAAAGACAAAATCCCTACTGAATAGCGTTGAAAATTAATTTACAAACAGATAGAAGTGCAATGTCAGACATTAGAGGCGTTAACTCTCAGCAAATACAAATTTGCCGATATATATATTCATTTTTTTTCATCTTGCCAAACCGAAATTCTTTTAAATTTGAAATGGCAATAACTTATTGGCCAATATGCTCTATAAATAACCAGTTTAGGCCAAAAATTAGCCAATAAATCTGAAGCGACTGATGTAGAATTCAAGCAGCAGAATCAGTGACCCTTAATGTGACATTGCAATAAGTGTGCTTCTTTCATGTGAAATCCTAACCACATCGTGGTCAAAAACATTATTTATATCCCACAACAAAAATATAGATGTAAGAAATCTGTAAGATAGAAATGAAGAATTTACCATTTGTGAAGGATGTGACAGCGCAGCAACAACTGTATCATCTAGAACTTCCCTGAACTCCAAAGGAACCTACACAGTGGACAAGATCAGTCACTGAAAGTCTGGAATAATATCAACCGCGTAAGTAAGCAGATATAACACATGTACATATCCTAATACCCAAATCCATGAATAGCCACAAAAGAAACAGATGAAACTCAAGCAGATTTCCACACTCTATACTCTCCTTTACTTTATATTCAAAATATAGTACTTCAATTATACTGATAAAGTGATAAGTAAGGAATTTGCAAACTTAACCCTACCTCCCTTGCAAATAAATACTATCCAAATTCCATATTATAACGATACTGACAAGTTGACTACAAGAAATCATCTTTCTGAAGATCTGAAACACTCAAACAAACAATTTATATTTTTAAGAATCCATGCTCCACCATCATCTCCATGCTCCACTGGTTTCAAGTATAAATGTATTAAGAATCCCTGAGTTTAAGAGATCTCTTTACTCTACTTCTCCATCTCTGAATTACAAGACATGCTACTACTTTCATCACGCAACCCTTGTCCAGATATAAACTCTTTGGATTTCCTTCGAATTTTATTCATAGATATACCATTCAAGAGGACTAATCCATCATAATTTACAATCAGATCATCAACAAAAGAAAAATTACACTAATTGTCGCAAAGCCTCACCTCTCCTAGAGTATTTAAAGTATATGACAAAGTACGTAAAGCAGCAACTTTCATTGGCGGGCTACTGTCAGGAGATTCAAGCTGCAACATGTCAGAATTTATATAAGCATGTTAAAAAAGACGATATTAAATATCAGTGACCTCCACTAAAAACCTTAGTTAAAACCAACAGACCTGCTTTCCCAGAATAACTAAGAAGCTCCTTTGAGTAGGTTCTGTCATCTGATCGACCACACCAACCCTAAGAATATATAGCACACATGCCTTCAAAAACCCATTAATCTATCAGTAAGTAGCTTATGATAGTTGAAAGCAGTATAGGCATCAGACATCACTTTCTTGTTCATATCAAGGACTTGCATACCAAAAAAAAAAACAAAAAGCAGGAGCACACATCAACATCTTCCGTGACTGTATTGAGTATACAATACTTCTTGGTAGTTGATACTAACTAAATTTGAAACCATAAGGTCCATAACACTTCTGAGCTCAGGAAAACAAAAAATAAAAAAACTGCATGCAACAAAAACTTTAAGGAAACTAGTCAATAGGAAGTGTTTTGAAACTAACTTTCACGGTTATTAACTTTTCGTTCAACTAGTAAAAATGATGGAACATTTTTCAGTACCAAAAAAAAATTAGGAGAATAAGAAAAGAAGGAAGATCATGACAATAATACTTAATATCACATGTTTTTGCCGAACCCCGGTTCTAATTTTCTTCTTAGCATGAACTTGATAAACAAAATTTATTACAATTTCCGACACAAAATCCAATGCATTCTCCCATTGATTTATGATTCTGTCAATTTACACATGTGTCTCTTTTAGTTTTTGAGTTCATATTACTCTAGCTTATTAAGCGCATAATATCTGGACAGCTGAAACAAGCAGAATGAACCTATGTAAGTGAAGCAAGTATCACAATTGCCAACGAGAGCATGGCTTGAACTTAAAACTTCTGTAGCCAACTTATTTTCAGAACCTTCTAAAAGACAATGATAAGCAAGATTGCACGAAAGATTAAATGCGAGGGCAAGGACAGATAGGATTAGCAAGTATGATAAGGACTACCAGAGCTTGTGCATCAACAGACGTATCCACTCGAAGCATGTCCATCACTTGGGAAGTGAAGTCTTGAAGTTCACTATCTGGATGAAGATACTTGAGAAGAATGGCCTGAAATTTGTAGTTCAAGAAGCCAATTGAGCACAAGTGCAACATCAAATAAAAAGAAGTAAAGTAAACACATAAGCAGAAACTCCAACACATACAGCTACAGAGAAGACATGGTAAGCAGTTATAGTGCAGCTTGCACTGTCAATCATCTGATCTCCTTGTGAATTGTTTTATGAATGAATGGAGATCTAATCAGTAATCACTGTACCCCCCCCCCAAACAATCCTATTAGCATGTCTGCATGTGTGTGTTAAGAAACTTGTGATATAAACTGGCCATCTCTCAGTCTATGAAATGGAGAGGATGGGCTGCAAGAATATTGAGCTTACCAGAACTTCTAAACAAAAAAGTGAGATAGTCCAATTCTTTTTTATAAAAGCCACCTTCAATTAAATTATTATCTCTAAGACAAAGCATGCCCACATCAAAGAATAGGATAGAGACAACAGCAGCTTCCAATTCCATACACAGCTCAAGCAGCTGTCAAGCCACTACGAAAATTAAAAATACTACTTTGCTAGATAACAAAAGTGGGGAACTGAAGATACACCAAATCAAAAAAATTTAAAACCCAAGAACAAGTCAAGCTTGTAAATATCTAAATGGAAGCTGATGCAACTATGCTTAAGTTTTAATTTTATAGATCTTCACCTTAAAAGATGCAGGAAATAGTTTGAAGTTTACTTTGATCTGAATTACTCATACATAAGAAGATTGAAGATGGCCAATCATATAAATAAGCTTCACTCAGCAAAATAATATTTAAATAACTACCTGCAGGAAGGAAACCCATGCTAAAGTTAAGCTGATCCGCACATCCCGTGACCTGACACCACTTGCTGCATTATGAACTAGAGATGTTACAACTATAATCAAATGATCTAACAAAAGAAAACTAACTGTGGATCAG